>NC_069362.1:331111-662222 GCF_021730395.1 Mercenaria mercenaria
ATCATTTAGGCTGTAGCATGTGCAGAAGCAGGAGTGACCTTGATCTCAACTTTTGTTGGTCGTATCTTTGACTGGTAGTTCAGAATACGGGTCAGAAAGAATTTGACTACCTTGATGATCCAGGTAAATTACTAAGATTTGTTTGATGTCTTTCCTAGCTTTTTCCAGTAAAAGTAGAGAGAGGAAGAGATGTGCTATATTTGCCCAAATAATTCTATAAAACATAAAGAAAATGATGAAGTCCAAAGTTTGTATTATTTTACTAGAAAATTTACAGATTTTAAGTTACAAAAAAAAAAAAGATAGCCTGCCAGCTTACCTCGATAGGGAGTGTGCAGATCTACGGATCTTGGGGTTGTGGGTTTGAGCCCTGGGCGTATGCTTTCCATGACAATTTGGTAAAAGACTTTGTGTCTGAAATCATTTATCCTCCACCTATGATTCATTAAACCCAAAACAAATAAAGAAATTCAAAATTTTAAAAAGTGATCAAGACCAATGGAATTTGAACTTCCGGCTGAAGAAAAAAGTTTCAGATACACCTCTATCTTAATTTACAGTTTATTGCAATTGATTATTCAAGTTTTTAATGTCTCATAGATTTATACCTTGACAGGATAACTTTGTTTTACATTAGATTTATTTTATTTGTTACCAGCTTATTTAGCAATTTAAGTTAAGCCTGATTTGTTTCTTTTCTTCCGCAAGTGGGATATTATAGAATAATCTTGTTAATATTTTGCACCTTTTTACAGTTGCAGTACATAACATTTGCAAGTCTGTTTGTAAATACTAGCTTAAATAAAACATCGCCGCTATTTTATGAGTTAACATGAATGAATATCAGTTAGCAAGAATTAATGTTGTTAAATTTTCATCGTCAAGGTCACAACTCGAGGTCAAAGGTTTGAGCCTGCCATTTTGTGTCCGCTCTATATCTCATAAACCCCTTGAAGGAATTTTATAAAACTTGGGAAAAATGATCACCTCATCAAGACGATGTGCAGAACCCATGAGTCAGTCATGCCGGCTCAAGGTCAAGGTCACAACTTAGGGTCAAAGGTTTTGAGCCTTCCATTTTGTGTCCGCTCTTTATCTTCTAAACTCCTTGAAGGATTTTCATGAAACTTGGATCAAATGATCACCTCATCAAGACGATGTGCAGAACCCATGGGTCAGCCTTGTCGGCTCAAGGTCAAGGTCACAACTCAAGGTCAAATGTTTGAGCCTTCCATTTTGTGTCCGCTCTATATCTCCTAAACCCCTTGAAGGAATTTTATCAAACTTGGGTCAAATGATCACCTCATCAAGTCGATGTGCAGAACCCATGAGTCAGTCATGCCGGCTCAAGGTCAAGGTCACAACTTAGGGTCAAAGGTTTGAGCCTTCCATTTTTTGTCCGCTCTATATCCCCTAAACTCCTTGAAGGATTTTCGTCAAACTTGGGTCAAACGATCACCTCATCAAGGCGATATGCAGAACTTATGAGTCAGCCATGTCGGCTCAAGGTCAAGGTCACAACTGAAGGTCAAATGTTTGAGCCTTCCATTTCGTGTCCGCTAAACCCTTTGAAGGAATTTTATAAAACTTGCGTAAAATGATTACCTCATCAAAACGATGTGCAGAAATTATGAGTCAACCATGCCAGCTCAAGCTCAAGGTCACAACTAAGGGTCGAAGGTTTGAGCCTTCCATTTTGTGTCCACTCTGTATCTCCTAAACCCCTTGAAGGATTTTTCTTCAAACTTGGGTCAAATGATCACCTCATCAAGAACTCATGAGTCAGCCATGTCAACTCAAGGTCAAGGTCACAACTGAAGGTCAAAGGTTTCAGCTCTGTATCTCCTAAACCACTTGAAGGAATTTCATGAAACTTGGGTCAAATGATCACCTCATCAAGACGTTGTGCAGAATTCATGAGTCAGCCATGTCAGTTCAAGGTCAAGGTCACAGCTAAAATCAAAGGTTTACCCTTTCACTTTCCATAGCAGTTGCAGGGGATTTAGCTGTCTTTCAGACTGCCTTGTTACAAAAGTCAAAACAAGTTAGGTAAACACACAGTCCAGTTTTATGTACCCGTTAAAATCTTTCACTCATAAACACACATCTATAACTAGAAATTTCTAATATGTATATCAATAAACTTCTAGTCACTGAAGAGTAATAGAACAACAGCTGTTTGTAATTTTGTATTGTTTCATCTTAACATTTGAACAAATGAACTCAAAAACAAGGTTCATCTACCAACTACTGGCAACCATCCTATGAAGATTGATTGCCGAAATGCTCTTTAATTATTGAACAGACCATTTTTAGCTCCTCTGTTCAGAGAATACGGGTGCTATTCTACTTGCCCTGGCGTTGGCGTGAGCTTTCTTGGTTAAAGTTTTTCAGCATCCATTGTTTTTCTTTGTTACTACTGCTTATATCTTACTGTAACTTCACATTAATATTGTTCACCATACAAAGTATGTACTGGAGCTTGGAACATTATACACAAGGTCAAGGTCACCAAGGTGTTAGCTTGGGTTATTTTTAAGGCTAAAGTTTTTCGGCAACCTTTGTTTTTCTGTAATATCTTTGTTACTATTGCTTATATCTTACTGTAACTTCACATAAACATTGTCCAGCATATATACAAAGTTATACAGTGCAGGGGCAGGGCCCATTAAACCCATGGTCAAGGTCACCAAATTGTTATACTTGGAATTATTATTTTCATGTTAATTTTTTTCGAAAGCTTTGTTTATAGACATATCTTTGGTACTTCAAAAGATAATGACTTGAAATTGAAACTATTTCTTTATAATCATAATCTGCATGTGTGGCGTGGTTACAATTCTCATTTTTAAACTCTTAATTATATTTTTGACAGAATTATGCCCCATTAATACTTTCAGGATTTTGGCAATTTTCGCTTTCTGGATACAACTTTAGTACAGTATAAGATAATGACTTAGTGTATCTTCCTTTTAAAGTACAGGTTCTTATTGAGACATAAATTCATTATACTGTCAAATTGCAAAATAGTGAAGCGTGCTGTCTTATGGACAGCTCTTGTTCTGTCTAGAGATCATTTTTACCTTAACTTGCAGTCTACTTGCAAAAACAGTAGAGATCATCTGTGATAAAGCTGATGACTGTAGGCCAAATGAAAATACAAATGTATTGAATGGAAACTGTTTCATTCTGTTGATCAGCAGAGGTCATCTTCTGACCACAATTGAGTTTTAAAAGTGTATGCCAAAAGTTCTTTAGCAATTGAGCAGAAACTATTTTCAGTCTCAATGTCACTGTGACTTCACCATAATGACTTCAAAAAAAAACAGGGTTTATCTACTCACCACAGGCAATCATACTATGAAGTATGAAAACTGTAGGCCAAAGAGTTCTTTAGTTACAGAGTGGAAACAATTTTCAGTCTCAAGATTAATGTGACCTTGACCTTTGATCTCACAGTACCCAGATAAGGTATGGTTCATCTACAGACCACAGGCAATCAACCTAGAAAATTAACAACTTTGGACAAAACTTTCCTTTGGTTATTTAGCAGACAGTTTTTCAGTCTCAAGGTCACTGTGACCTTGATGTTAGCTCCTCAAAGCCAGTCATCTACTGACCAGTTATCATAGGAAGTTTGACCATTTTGAGACCAAGCATTCTCTAGTTATTGATTGGAAACCAAGTGGTTAACTGACAGACAGACAGACAGACAAGTAGCAGAACAATATACTCTTCTCTGAAGAGGGCATATTAAAATTAGTTACAGTGAAACTCCTCTAAAACCGGAATCCCTGAATACATGAAGGCAGTGGCTACGGTTACGGTACCGTAATCCTAGCCTCAGATTCTAGGATTACGGAAGTTCCGTATTCCTAGACAACCCTATGAGGATAGGCTAGGATTACGGAAGTATTTTAGAGGCATGCATAAATGATTTTGTAAACTTACTTAATTCACTTAAAATAGATTTTTTTTCATGCCTGCCCTATTATTTCGTGTTATAGATCAGCCAATTTGGGTTAATATAATCTTAAAAAATATATTAATGGTGGTGCACGGAAAGATAATAGAAATATGAGGGTCAAAGTTAGATTTAAAAAAATCTATACTTTTAATTTTATGAGTTGATTTTGCCTGTCACTTGATTTTTCCGCGTAAAAACAGGAGCCTTGACATCAACACCCGTATACATACGTTTTTCTTTCCAAGACCATAGTAGAAATTATTTCTTTTTTGAAAATGGCAGACATACGAAGAATTATATTGTTAATAATAGCTTAAAAGGATTTTAAAAAAAATATTCTATTCTTTAAATATAGATTTTGCCTGTCACTTTAGATTTCCTCGCATATAGAATCGGGCGAAATCAACACTCGTATATGTTTCTGTATTTCGTTTTCGCTATTCTAAAGTGAAATATGTAAGTTTACAATATCATTTATGCGTGTCTTAACATATATTTGATGCCTTTTAAATACTTCCGTAATCCTAGCCTATCCTCATAGTGTTGTCTAGGAATACGGAACTTCCGTAATCCTAGAATCAGAGGCTAGGATTACGGTACCGTAATCGTAGCCACTGCCATACATGAAACCCCTGCAAACTAAACAAAGTTTGCAGTTTTGAAATTTGACCTTATTTCATTTGAAAATATCCCTTTAAATGTAGTGACTGTCTAGTGGTTAAGGTGTCAGCCACCCCAACCCAGGAGTCATGGGTTCGAGTCCCACTGGGGTCACAACCTTGACTTGTCATATGACACCAGTACTGGTTTTTCCAGGAAGCAGACTCGAGAATGGTTCAAATAAGCTTAAAGCTTTCATCACAATCTAGCTAAATTGAATTAGTATAAACTAAATGTAACCTCTTTATTCCAGAAACAGAACATTTTTTCCAGAATAAGCCTTGATTTATCAACAACAAAAATACTCCTGAAAACTGAAAAAAATTAAAGGCAATCAGAATTTTTACACTTGCATGTTATTATTACCAGAATTTAGTCTTTTTGATAGTATATGTCTACAGGTGTAAAAACTTAGTGTTGTTTCATACAGTAATTAAACAATATCTGTAATAAGAATGAATAAGGTTGATTCGTAATAGTATAACTATTTAAATAGTGTAGCACACATTCCACCAAACATAAACATCTCAAATCAAACTATTACTCTGGTCAGAAGGCCATTCAGTTTAGTAGGGTTCCACTTTATATAGTAATTAACGCTTACCCTGCTAATTTGTATAGGGAACTTGTCCATCTTTCAATTCGGGCAACACCAATACTGTTAAAAAGAGGTGCATACCAAAAAGATATTGACTGTATAGCGAACAGTGCAGATCATGATCAGACTTCACGGATGTGCAGGCCCTGCAGTACCCTGCTAAATTTATATAAAGAACTTGGCCATCTTTTAATCAGGGTAGCACCAATACTGTTAAAAGAGTTGCATACCAAAAAGATACAGACTGAATAACGAACAGTGCAGATCATGATCAGACTTCATGGATGTGCAGGCTAATCATGATCTTCACTGGTCGCAAAGGCAGAATCAATAATGTCCAGCATAATGAGGGTTAAATTTGAAGAGTTCTTTCAATATCACTGTCACTTTTTTTTTGTTATGCTGCATATATTTCATATATTAGGCCATACAAAATTAAGCGCTAGTTTAGAGTCCAAATGTATGATTTCACTGATAAAAGTCTTATTTTTTTTCCATTGCATCACAGTTAATGTAATATAAAATGGAAGCTCAGAAACTAACAGAAATGGTACATATTGAATTATCTTGTATGGCCTAACAAAGTTTAGTGGATAGTAAATGAAATTTAGGTAAAAATATCAACAAGTTACAGAACAACAACTCTTTATTTTTCATATTTTACAGTCAATAGAATGATTTGTTTTGAAGGTTCTGTTTTACCCCACCTTTGAATCTGTTGAAACTCTGAAATAAGAAAGATTATATCAATTGCAGTGTACATATTCTTGTATATTCTTCTTTTATCTGTTTAGTATCCGGAATGAAGAGGTATTCAAAGGATGTGTTCAAATATTAAGTGTACAGTAAAACTCGAAATGTTGACATAATTTAATCTTTGGTATAATTTTTAGCTCACCTGAGCCAAAGGCTCATGGTGAGCTATTGTGACCGCTCAATGTCCGGCGTCCGGCCGTCAACATTTCCTAAAAAAATCTTCTTCTTGAAAACCACTGGACAGAATTACACCAAACTTCACAGAAATGATCCTTAGGTGGCCCCCTTTCAAAATTGTTCAAAGAATTGAATTCCATGCAGAACTCTGGTTGCCATGGCAACCGAAAGGAAAAACTTTAAAAATATTTTTGTTCAGAACCACAGGGCCTAGGGCTTTGATATCTGGTGTGTAGCATCATCTAGTGATCCTCTACCAAAATTATTCAAATTATCCCCCTAGGGTCAAATATGGTCCGGCCTCGGGGGTCACATGGTTTATATAGACTTATATAGGGAAAACTTTGATAATCTTCTTGTACAAAACCACATGGCCTAGGGCTTTGATATTTGGTATGTAGCATCATCTAGTGGTCTCCTACCAAGATTGTTCAAATTATCCCCCTAGGGTCAAATATGGCCCCGCCCCAGGGGTCACTTGGTTTATTTAGAGTTATATAGGGAAAACTTTGCAAATCTTCTTGTACAAAACCGAATGGCCTAGGGCTTTGATATTTGGAATGTAGCATCATCTAGTGATCCTCTTCCAATATTGTTCAAATTATCCCCTAGGGTCAAATATGGCCCCGGGGGTCACATGGTTTATATAGAGTTATATAGGGAAAACTTTGAAAATCTTCTTGTACAAAACCACGTGGCCTAGGGCTTTGATATTTGGTATGTAAGCATCATCTAGTGGTCCTCTACCAAGATTGTTCAAATTATCCCCTAGGGTCAAATATGGCCCCGGGGTCACATGGTTTATATAGAGTTATATAGGGAAAACTTTGAAAATCTTCTTGTACAAAACCACATGGCCTAGGGCTTTGATATTTGGTATGTAAGCATCATCTAGTGGTTCTCTACCAAGATTGTTCAAATTATCCCCCTAGGGTCAAATATGGCCCCGCCCCGGGGTTCGCAAGTTTTACATAGACTTATATAGGAAAAAAAGTTTAAAAATCTTCTTGTCTGAAACCACAACTCTTAGACCTTTGATATTTGGTGTGTAGCATTGTCGTATAGTCCTCAACCAAAATTGTTCAGATTGTACCTCTGGGGTGAAAAGAGGCCCTGCCATGGGGTTCCCAAGTTTTATATAGACTTATATAGGAAAAAGCTGTAAAAATCTTCTTGTCAGAAACCATACAACCTAGGCTTTTGATATTTGGTATGATGCATTGTCTAGTAGTCCACTACCAAAATTGTTCAAATTATGCCCCTTGGGTTAAAAGAGGCCCCGCCCTGGGGTCACTTAGTTATTATGTAAGTTATATAGGAAAAATAATTAAAAAATCATCTGATCCTATTTCCAAGACTATTTAATTATAATTACCTGATGACCCCAAGTAATATGATGTCACTTGATTGTGACCTTGACCTACTTTCTTGTTTTTTAAGATACAGCCTTGAAATTTTGATGACTTACACAGTTTTGCACACAACTCGTAAAACTGAATTTCATTGGCCATGAATGTGACCTACTGATTTTCTTAATATTTTATCATCAGTTTGACATTTGAAACATGTAGCTCATACTACTCAGGTGAGCGATCCAGGGTCATCATGACCCTCTTGTTAGATTCATGTCATGTTAAAAGAAATGCTATTCAGGAACTTTAAGATACCTGGACAATTACAAAGGTATTGTTATATTTAAGTATTCTGTACCAATTCTGACTTATTTTC
Organism: Mercenaria mercenaria; assembly: GCF_021730395.1. Classification (NCBI taxonomy): domain Eukaryota; kingdom Metazoa; phylum Mollusca; class Bivalvia; order Venerida; family Veneridae; genus Mercenaria; species Mercenaria mercenaria. The sequence continues at coordinate 338,998 of NC_069362.1, forward strand.
CGAATCTGACATCTTTCACACTTGAATTGGAGTAAAATTACAATTTAATCATCATATAGCCCATGTGATCAAAGTGTTATAAACCTATTGTGTGCAATTCAAAGTAAAATAACTTACTTTTGTCTGTTTTTCATACATCTATCAGTCATTTGTTTCATGGCTGTATCCAATGTGTCTGAAAAAAATACATGTATGATCAGTTCATTGTAATAAAATCAAACATATTTCAACTTCATAATATAGGATCTGTATGATTTAGGCTATTCTAAATACCAACAACTGGTCAACATGCAAATGAAGTGGAGCATGAACACAGTTACAGGCTGAAATGCATCACTCTGTCCAGGAAGGAGTGGAAACAATATTGTCCAGATTCTGATAGAATGAATTTACTCAGAAAGTTTCTATTTTTGCATATTTTGAAGGACTATTATAAAATCTATTAATACTGGTAAAACAGCAGTAGGAAACTAAAAATATCAATGTCTGAAAACATTTATTGCTTGTGTCATAAAACAACATTTGTCCAGATTTGTACTTTAATGCTATGGTGATTTGATTTAGTTTACCTAGTGCTTAATGGACTAAGTTCTCTCTGCAAGTAGCTGACAACTTCCACTCACAAACCATAAACTGGTGGTAGGAAATATCATTTCAAGTGAATCATTGCAGTAACAGTCACTGAGAACATTCACTTTGCAATGTGCAGTAACTGAACACAACATCATGCTGATAATAGTTTTGCACTTTCCGCAGTCAACTTAGAAGACAGTCTGAAAAATATAAGTAGATAAGGTTCATCTTTAATGTTCGTTTAAGTACTGCTGTTGGCAAGACATGTACTGTGCAAACTTTTGATTTACTATACTGCAGTGGTACTGATGATAAACCCAAACAGAAAATGAGGGTTTTTACCTGTAACTTTTTTATTTCTGTAAATTGTAATCAACGGTCGATATCAAAATAAAGCTTAACCTTTCCTGAAAACTTTACATAATTCAAATTTATATTTAGTAAACAAACTCACACGAAGTGAGGCCCTGAAAGGGGTATGTAAAAAGGGGACTGTATGAACGTTGACTGCTGATAAATTCGAACACTTTGTCATTTACAAAATTTTCTTGGTATTATTATATTGAAACTTTCCCCAAAAAGCTGCAACAGTCATTCCTGATCAAGTAATGAAAAGTTACCAAATGTCCCGCCTTCATGTTTCGACAGTGAGCATGCGCAAAAAAGCACCCTCTTCCCCAGTAATTTTGGATAAATATTTTTTATACAAATTTATGTAAGTCATTTATTTATACCGAATATTTACCAATTTTGTTTTCGTTTACACCAGTTGGTGTTGTAATTGAAACTATTAGATGGTGTGTTCAATTTTATAAATAACCGATTTCAATCGAATATTTCCAAGGTGGTCGACTTTATCATCTGTCCGGGTTTATCATCAGTACCAGTATATAAAATTATAGGTTTGTGCCCTGAACATGACTGTTTTGATTGGTAAGTCCCCTTACAGTTTAATTGTTGAAAATGTAAAGTAAATAAAAGTTTCATGAACATGAAAGAAAGAGTGAGTGACTGTCTATTGGTCTGAAGGTCAGTGGTCTGCAAGTCCAAAAGGCCTGTCAGTCGGAAGGCCTACTAGTCCCAAAATTGACTTAAGAGCATAGTCAGAAAGAGTTGACTGTCACCCAGTCATCTGTCTGCAGGCCAGCTTGCCCAAAAGAAGACTGTGGAGTTGTCCATCTGAAGGCCTGTCAGTCCATTGTACACTTAGTCAGAAGGTCGACATTCATTCAGATTGAAAGGTATTACGGTGAGCTAGGAAAATCCATTCTTCAATTTCAGTTTTTACCTGGTTTAAGGTTAGAAATAGCTGGAGATTTGCAACTTAGATCTTCAGACTAACAGGCCATCTGGGCCTTTGTATTATAAAGCCCCTCTTAAAAATAGGCATGAAAAATATTTGCCTAGCGTTTGCTATGAATCAAATCTTCATCCTCTATTTAAAAATTGAGGTAAACTGTTTGGGAAAGAGGTTGTGCTTGTTTGTTTTGTAAGTGGATTAAGAGGGATGCACACCAAAAGTCTTTTGCATGAATTTTGCATTTTTATACACCGTTTCTGAAAGAGCGGGGCGTATTCTGTGAACACCTGTGGTGCTGGGCGGTCTGCATCCAAAGCATGTCCACTTTCTAAGTCAAACAGTTTTCATCTAACCTTCACGAAACTTGCTGACAATTTGTGGGCATAATATCTCGGTCAAGTTTGATAACCAGCTAAATCGCCTCAGGCTCTCTTGGATTATGGCCCTTGAATAACTAAAAAAACTGCAAATTTAGACTTTTCATCTCTCTTAAGTTGAACAATTTTCATTGGGTATTCCCATCTTCACCAAACTTGCTGACAATGTGTGTGGGCATAATATCTCGGCCAAGTTCGATAACCAGCCAAACACCCTGGGCAGTCTTTGATTATGGCCCTTGAACTAGGCTAAGTTCGATGACGGGCGTATTTTGTGACAGTCTCACATTCTTGGTATTGATATAAGAAGAGCTTAATTAAGTGGGAGGAGTTTTAGGCTACTTTAATTCAATTTCAAAATAACAAAAACTGTCAGAAGATTCTTTGGAAGCATAGAATGCAACCAAGCAACATACTAGCAAACTTGGTCAGTTCATGAGAGGTAGTGGAAAGTGCGACACCCCTCATGCCCCTAGCCTTGGCTTAAGCGGAACTCTACTACCCATGAACATATAAAGCGGTCGATCACCACAGACCAAAAGGGGACCATTAAATATTTATAACAACACTGAATCCACTAATACTATTAGTAAGTTGGCTTATGTAGACAGCGAAATTGTCCATTGTAACAGGTGTAAATATTTACAACAGACAAATCTAGAGTTGCTGAGGCACTTGCAGAGGGCACAGCCTTCTGATGAATCTGCTAACAAACCCAATATCCTGGCCTTGGTCTACTCCTTATATGCAGTCAAAACAGGATTTCCAGCAAGTATGAACTTACATAAGCCTACATATTATCAACTCTTTATCTATGTTTCGACTTTAACACCACTGTGCAGGCCCGGACCCAGAAATATTTAACTTTAAGAGAAACCAGTTTAGAATGAAGTTGTCGCTGGAAGCATACAGAGCATGTAGCTATCGGAAGGAGATGGGTGGCCTCTGGCCATGTTGGTGGTGGGGGAGGGGGGGGGGGGGGGGGGGGTCAGAGGTCTCTCTCCCCACCCGCCTTGGAAATTTATGAAATACTGTCATAGTAGGAGGGTCAGGGTTCTTCCCCTGGAAAATTTTTAAACACAGGTATTGTATTGTTACTTGTCTTGCTGACTCAAAATAAAATTTATCTTATCTTATCTTTAATCTGCACATTTTGATAGAGAGAAAAAAAATGAAGATACGAAATACTAGTTATTTCTTTTTGCACAAAGCCCTTCATATATCCAGGGACACTTGGGCCTGACCGAGGGGCCATGCAGCCCCCCCCCCCCCCACACTTCAAGATTCATGCAACTATTTTGGCACAGGAATAATATTTTCTCAAAATTTAGACCAAGAAATGCACCAGAGGCCAGCGGGCCATCTTATACCTGTGTAACAGTCTCAGGAAAAATGTGCAGCCTAGACCGGGACTCAAACCTCGGACCTTTGGCTTACCGTGCCAACGCTCTACCAAATGAGCTACCGAGGCCACCCGATATGAGAATGCTACACACCTTCTCTGTTATTGTGAGACATTGGCACTCCTGGCCAATGTCTGCCGCAGACTGTTAACCGAATTCAGATACACCCCAGCCAAACTGCTTCGCCCGCATGGGCTCCAAGGGTGAGCATCCCGGACGAGCCCCCAAATAACAGTCTCAGGAAAAATTTGCAACCTCGGACCTTTGGCTTACCGTGCCAACACTCTACCAAATGAGCTACCGAGGCCACCCGATACGAGAACCGCTACACCTGTAAGTTTGGTGAAGTGTGAAAGAGTATGAAGTAGTTTGAAGTCGCTTGTCCAACCACTCTAAAGCAAACAATGGCTGGTGCGAATAATTAAATACGAAATATTAATGATAGATGTTTGACGAGAAACATGTATATATGTTTATGCCAATAAATATTTTGACTTGACTTACTTGAATTACGAATGGACAGATCCAAAAATGTCAATCATTAATGATTACATAAAACAGACTGTCCAATAAGGACTGCCAAATGCGATTGACCTAGTTTACACAATAAACACGTGCGTTTTGTTTGTGATACTGCTTGTGAGCACTTTACCTTGGTATGAATAGAATAGCAATAGTTGTGTCATGTATTAGGTATAGGACCATAGTTACAGAGATGTATATTGTGACGACAATGATAATTAGGGTATTCGTAATAAAAAGTTGTTTACGTTAGAATTACGTTTGTTGCAATCAACGTACATAATAAGTTGGAGGAGTTATGTTAGGTTAATAACCGAGTAGAAGGTGTTCATGAACAGAACAGAAAAGAACATTTTATTTAGGATTTAAATCTTACAGTTTCTCATCCATAAACATTATCACTAATACAAATATAAGGTCAAAATATATAGTTAAATATAATAGAGGATGATAATTAATCACACTGCATACATTTATATACAAATATTTTCAATTACTACATTTGTATGTTTCTTAAAACATTTTCACGAATTTTTAATGCTTTTTCTACATATGTACACAAATTACACAAAGTTTTTCTCTTATTGCATGTCAACATTTCAACAAATTTAAACATACTGGTCCGCGTTTCATGGAGAGTCTTAAGTTAGTCCTAGGACCTAGGACCAAAATTAGGATGGAATAGGATTGCACTTAAGACCGTTTCAATAAACAATCTTATCTTTAGTCACAGACTTAGTCCTAATTTTTGACTTAGGACAAATCTGTACTCTTGAAATGAAGTTAAAAAATATAGCGCACGCGCTTTTTGCCGAATAAATGTCAATCGTCTGCTCCAAAGTAATGGAAGCGCCACAAATTGAGTTCAAAAGGAAGGCCAACTGGTCTGATTCGGAGCTGCTTGCTCTGGCAGAAACTGTGAAGGCCTCTCTCCCAGTAATAAAGGGGAAACATTCCCCTTATATTACTAACAGTGCAAAGCGGAGTGCCTGGGAGGCGGTAGTTGATCGGTAACTTATTGTCATTTCTGTATTAATTTTTCTAAATTGTAGTTTCACAAGGGACACAACTGGATATTGACCTGTGATTAATTTAATTTCCGGATGTTCCGGAGGAGGAAATGATGTTTTAACAAGTTTGTTGCCTCGTACATTATATGTTAGTTTATAGTAAGTTTGATAAAGTTTTGTGAACTGTACCATTAACCGGATGTAAGATAATATGAATTAAGGCACCGCCTAGCATGGGGATTTATCTTTTATATTACTACTTACAAAGAAATATTCAACACCCAAATGAAACTAACAGTGAAGTTTACATTTAGTGTCATCATACCTCTTACAGCGAATATCATACTTTGCAAAATTTACGGGAAGCCGTGACGGTGACGTCATTCAGCGTTCTCGCACTGGCTTTAGGATGTTTTTGTTTGTTTGTTTGCACTCCACGCAGAAACTTGACGGCCTTTACACTTCCTTACTGTTTTAAAAGTGTTTTTCATTTGCATGTACAGTTTTCATTACGAAAAAGAAGTAAAAGAATCATGTTGGCCCGGTTTACGAATTTCTGTGACTGATTCGGGGTGCTCGGATGTTCATGCAGACAACCAATCTGCGGTGTGTATATAAACCGGAACAGAAAAACATCGAAAAAATTGCCTCAGTATATGCAGAGAACACAGACGAATAACTATATACGGACGTTACCGTCTCGGGGATTTTCATCCCCTATAAAAAGTGGAAAATCTTCAGCTCGCAGAACTGTGAAAACAACTAAAACGTAAAGGTTGCAGGCTCGGCATAATTCAGCCTGATCATGGACTGTAATGGAAATGCATGGAGCTGTACATGCTCGCTAGCCACATGTTGAGCAGTACTCAACATTTACACATGCTACAAAATTAAAAAAAAAAGAAATAGATTGGAGATATTTGGTGTGTAATTCCATGAACAGTGGTGTATGGTCCTCAGTTATAACAAACGTTTGCACTGCCACTAGGCAGAATTGCAGGTAAACTCAGTATTGTTTCTGGATTTCTACAGATTCTGGGATGTATTGTTGAAATAAAAGTTATCCGATAATTTCTGTCAGGTCTAAAGGTAATGGTAGATTTTATTTACCGTCGCTTTCTGAAACAATTAACATAAGCTCTGTAGAGCTTTTGAGCGACCCTATTTTTTTAAGAACAGTTAAAACCAATTATTTCTTGCATACCAAACGCCAGACGGGGATTTCCGGTATCTTTACTGGTACTGGAAAAATCCATCTTACACCCCGGGGTGTAAGATGAATCTCATGCTGTAAATGACATATTACGGACTACATATATGTAGAAGATTTATGTAGCAATTTATATTTTATTTAACAAACGGAATAAAAATTCAATACCTTGACAGTTCCTATTGGTTTCTGATAGTATATTTCTCGATTCAAATCACGTTATTTTATCAAAAATTCATAACATAACGCTGCAGCAGATAAAACAAAACCGGAACTAAACATAGTTATTTGTTTTGAAATGTCATGACGTCTTTCCTGTTTATGGACGTTGGTTTCCCGCGCTTAAATACACTGCCATAAGAAATAGTTCTAAAAAGAAAGCTGTTTGATTTTTTTTATTTTTTTTATTATTTCTTGAAATCAGTATGCAAGAAAAAGATTTGGTTACTGGTACGTTACAGGTGCAGATAGAAATATCGGGCTCTCGGGTAACTGTTTAGGCGGTAACTCGGCAGGTAGCCTCGTTACCGCCTAAACAGTTACCCTCGAGGCCGGATATTCCCATCTGCACCTACAACCAGTGAAAGAATCTCATAACCTTACCCCCAGCAATTTGCTGGTACCCATTTACAGCAGGGTCTACTGAGGCAATCGTGATAAAGTGTCTTGCCCAAGGACTCGCAGTAAATGGAGTAGCCAGGATTCGAACTACTTAGGGGCCTTCACCTCCGTAGGAAAGCGTCTTAGCCCTCTTGACCACTGCATCCACTCTCTGAGCACGTTGATTTTTTCAAAGGGGTATAGATTATAGAGGTACGGATCCGGCGTAGTTCTAGACAAGCCTGTTACAGGTTTTCTAGGTGTGCAGACCTCCTTTTTTCAGGAGATTTAGGATTATCCACATAATAAATTTTGCTGAAAATGAAATAACAAATGAGTTAGCCGATGTCCACTTAAAACTTGGGTTTAAAATGGTTTACAGATACCACCATTACCCATTATTGTTCACCTTCTCTTTCAAAACAGAAATAACTGAGGAACTCCAAATGAATATACTGTTCCGTGCCAATTAACTTATTGGAAAACAAACTGTTAAATACATGAATGAATTTAACCTTTGATTGAACTGTATTTGAAATTCAGCAAAATGAAAAAAAAAATTAGGCGTAATTATATGCACCTTTATTAATTATTTCGTTATTTAACAGTGATAATCAGCACAGAACCTCCAAATGGTTTATAGGCTGAAGTTACCACGGTTCAGAGTTCAGGATGCGTAGGATTTGAATCAAGAGTGTTGTTTTCATTCTGACATGCAGGCCTTATCTGCCAATCTCACGGGTCAGACATTCTGACCCATTCCCAATGCCAAATATGGGTATTTTTTCCCAATTTCCCCAAAAAAGTCCCAATCAGGAGCTGAAATCGCCACCACGAAAGTTGTATCCCGGCGAGTAATGTTTCATTACGGCATGTGCCAGGTTTTAGCTTGGTCAAATAGATGTCCTTTGATCTAAAGGTACTAGTAAGTATTGATACTATGTTGAAAGGAAGGTTAGCAACTCATGCCATGATGACTGTATGTACATGTGTAGAAATATCATTCATATATGGGTTTGCAATTATAAATAATAATAACAGACTGAAGAATTGTATATATTTAAAATGCATTAATTGGCAACATTTAAAGGTAAATAATTCAGTTTTTACTAGAGAAACATCTCAAAATGATGAATTTTCAATGAAAAATTTTCCCAATTTGGCAAATTTTACGAGACGAAAAATCCCAATTTTCCCAGGTACTTTCTCCCAAAACAGACAGAAGAAGGCCTAACGTGGTCATTGACATACTTTAATAAATATTATGCTTAGACTTCATGTACCCAAGGAGTAATATATCGGACATCATGCTCTATTACCGGTCTCTGTGTCAACCATTGTTTATCGCTGAATAAACAGAGCTTGATTTCCTTCTTTGTTAAACTGGAAATCAAATCCAGCCATGTTAGCCTCGTTTATTTACATTTCTACAGAAAATGTAACAAATCTGCTTGACTTTGGTATCTGTAATCTATTTAGATCAGAGTTAAAGGTGAAAAATTTTGTCCTTTAATTTTCAACAAAATTTGAAATGTAAATGAGGTACATTCCCCTAGAAAACCCCTAACAGTCTTGTCTAGACTAGAGGTTCAGATCTGTACACAATTCCTTATCAAAATAAAAGAAGGTAAAATTTCAAAAAGTTAAAAATGAACATTCAACAAACAAGCATATTTACGCGAGTATGATGTAAAGAACATTACACATTTATTGGGTGATGACAGAAGAAATGAGCTTGAAATTTCAGTAGTATGTGTCTCTATGTGTATTTTTCTCTTGCAGACAATGGAGTCATTATAATAACATATATTAAAACAAAAGCGTGTACTAATGTCATACATAAACAGAATGTTTGAAATATTCGTGATTGAAACAACCACAGTGATTAACTCACTAATATAAATTTCCTACACTTCTTTGTTGTATAGGAAATGTACACTTACCCTGCATGCATCTCAGACATAGCCATTTGGACTTTGTTATAACTTCAATATTGAAACAACTTGGGATTTTAGTACACATTAACCATTTTTATTTTATGCCAACTGATGACACATTGTGTTTTATCAGTGAGATATAATCCATATCACTCACTGCATATCACTGGTGTAAATGATACAGCTTTGTGGATCTACTTGTAGATTGTGTATTGATCTTAAATTGTTTGCTTAGAATAGGATGAAGATTGTATTCTAACTATGTTCTTTATAGTGTATTTCTTGATTCAAATGAGTTTACTTATTGAGAATTTTTTAATGTTATGCAGGAAAAAATAAAAATTAAAAATAAAATGGAATTTTATGTTACGTGCATCTTTCTAACGTCACAACACGTCTGACCTTGTGTACCTTCGTGCGCATCTATTTCCTGCGCAGAGATTAAACTTTATTGCAAAATGCGTATCTCAACGTAATCAAGCATAAAATAGAAAGAAAATTTGTTTGTTTTTAGTGAATATAGAATATATCTCATCGAGAAGTGGGAAAATTTTCACATTTTCAATCGTGCTATGCCCACATGAAGATATATAAGATCACTTCTCGGTGAGATATATTCTATATTCACTCAAAACAAACAAATATCCTCTATTTATCAGAGTTGCTTTTAATTATAATGATAGAAGTATATTTTTATTATAATTTTATATCTGAATGTAATATCTGATATCCTGATTTAAAATTAAATTTGACTGGTTGATTTAGACTTACTTGTTTTGGAGTTTGATTATGGAAATCACCAATAAAATTTCATTAATCTCTATGTCTCCAACATGAATTAATTTATCTGTTTTATGTTTAACACATTGCCCAATTACATTTGTATGTTTGTAGAGTGAACGCAGTGTCTACAATAGACAGACGAGATGTAGCACAGTGCAAAAAGAAATGGATTTGTGTAGTTTCTCAAGTGAAGAAACTGGAATCTGCCAGGAGGACAGAGGCTGGAGGAACTGGTGGGGGGCAGCCACCTGTGAACATGCCGCTGTGGCAGGAAGTTGTAAGTTTGTTTGTTTGAAAAGTTGTTTAAATGCCATTCTTCAAAAGTTTAAACTTTTACAGAATTGTAATGCTGGTCAGTTAGTATTACCATGCAGTGTTCCTAAATTCAGTAGCATGTCATTTGCGAGGAATTGTCAACTTTTACATTTAAAGGAGCAAGTATGGATGAATGCCACACAAAGTATTTATCAATTGATCACAAATAACAACACCTTTTTGTTGGGATCAAACTGGCGGCCCATTGATCCATATATGCCTGTGCTGTACTTATTCATAATGATCTAAGCTCGCTGGCTTGCAATTGGTAACTACTAACTAGTCAATATTTGAAATTTAGAAACACTTGTAAAATAGGCATATAGAAAAAACACAGTAGTGTAATTGTAACATTAATTATTGAACCATTGTTCAAGATGTCATTCCACCACTGCTTCAGTTATAAATTGCTTACATTGGGTTAATATAACTGAATTCCCCCTAGTTTGGTATACATACATATGTGTAATAACCATAGTATTTTCCGGAAAGGAACATGTTGAATGTATATATTCTTTCAATTTTTAAAAAGATTTTAGAGAATAAACATATTTTTTTCAAGGTTCTGAGCACTATTCCCAGATGCAATGTTTCGGGTATTGATGGGGGTGTTGATACTGCAGATGAGGACACTTCTGTGAGAGGTGAGACATGTTTCAATATTACATTTAATATTTATATATATATCAATATTGTATTTATGATTATACTTTTATCACTTATTAGAGACATTTGTAATTATTTTCGAAATATAGTTGTGAATTATTTTTTAAACTTTCACAGCTGCAACTCGTACAGAGATTCATTTTTCAAAACTTTATCTAATTATGAACTATACAGAAACCCAGAGTAATAACAGTTAGAAATAATCTGATGTTCTTTCCAAAAATGTACTTTATTAAAGGTAAATAAGTATATAAATAATTTTATGATTAGTATAAATTTGAAATAAAGATTATGTTAATTCTCCAATGAAAGTTAAATCTTGGTTGTGTTGATTCCCAATACATGTAACATTGTGGGTGTAAAATGTAAACTCAGACAAAAAAACCATTACCTGAAACCATGGAATAAAAAGTTAGTTTTACATTTAATTGCAAAGATGTGTGTTAGATCTTTCTCATTTTTCAATAACCTTATATAAATATGCTTTCAAACAAAATCAAATGCCCAATTCAGTACAAAGTGACAAATGTTTTCTATTACAGACTTGAAAGATGCAGATGATGAAGAAGAAGAGGAAGGTATGATTTTATTAACTTTATAATTTGATTTATTCTTAAAAAAAAAAAGGTTAAAATTTCAGTGCAAATGCTTCATTTACATCGTAATAACTGCACAACCTATTCCCACATTTATCTAAGTAAATATGAAACATTTTGTATGAGGGCTGTCCTATTAAGCATTCACATTAGAATAACTAGAAATTAAGGAAAATAACGTTTAGAGATTTATCCAGTCAATTTACCCAGCATTTAGTTAATGCTATGGTCACTGAGGTAAGACTTTGAAATACAATGTTGGTAATATTTTTAGCTCACCTGTCATGTGGTGACAGGGTGAGCCTTTCTGATCGCCCCTTGTCCATCCATTCATCCGGCTGTCCAGTTTCTTTGTGAACATGATAGAGACCACATTTGTATTTGATTTTAATCACATTTGCACTCAACTTGTATGGGTATAATATATTGCTTCCTTTCGAAAACTGGCAAGACCCAATCTTGGGTTCTAGAGTTTTTGCCCCTTAAAGGGCCAAAATTTGCTGTTTTTGGCTTGTGAACACGATAGAGACCACATTTTGCAATTAACTGTTATGAAACTTGCACACAGCTTGTATTGGCATAATATCTCAGTTTCTTTCGAAAACTGGCCAAATCCCATTAAAGGTTCCAGGTTTATGGACCTTTAAAGGGCCAAAATTTGACATTTTTGGCCTGTGAACATGATACAGATCACATTTTGCAATTAATTTAAATAAAATTTACACACTACTTGTACTGGCATAATAAGTTGGTTCCTTTCGAAAACTGGCCAGATCCCATCATGGGTTCAATAGTTATGGCCCCTTAAATGTCCATAATTTGCTATTGTTTGCTTATGAACACAATAGAGACAATATTTTGCAATCAACTTTGATCAAACTTGCACCCAGCTTGTATTGGCCTAATATCTTAGTTCTTCTGGGAAATCCCATCATGGGTTCCAGAGTTATTGCCCCTTACAGGGTCAAAATTTGCTATTTTTAACTTGTCAACACGATAGAGACAATATTTTGCAATCAGCTTTAATCAAATTTGCACACACCCAGGACCTTCAAACTTTACATGCTGATAGTACTTAATGAGTACACCAACCCTACTGACTTTGGTGTTACCAGTTCAAAGGTCAAGGTCACGGGCCAACGTTAACTTTTTGCATGAAGGCACTTTACTGGCGAACCACTTCACCCAGGACCTTCAAACTTCACATGCTGATAGTACTTATTGAGTACACCAACCCTACTGACTTTGGTGTTACCAGTTCAAAGGTCAAGGTCACGGGCCAACGTTAACTTTTTGCATGAAGGCACTTTACTGGCGAACCACTTCACCCAGGACCTTCAAACTTCACATGCTGATAGTACTTATTGAGTACACCACCACTACTGACCCCTACTGACTTTGGGGTCACCAGGTCAAAGGTCAAGGTGCTGCGGGGGCATTTGTCACCATTAGTGACAGCTGTTGTTGCAGTTTACTATTATCTCTAGAGAGTGCTGTTTCGTGCTACTCTATTGTTTTACCCCTTGTTTCTAGGCTATTGCCATTAAATTTGATAAAAGGGATAGATACAATTGTTTACCATACAAATGCACTAGAATGCATAAAGTTATTTATTACGATTCATTGAAACAGAACAATTTCCCAAACAGCAGGAGGGGATACCCTATTATCCCTCCTGTAATGAATACTAAGTTCTTCAGCAAAAAAAATTCTTACTTCAAGCCTAACCAAGTAAGTGGACATGAATCTTTAGTTGTGATATTCATTTAATATAATAAAAAAGTTTCTGTTGGCTTTTCTAGGTCTTAGTGTATTTGGAAAAGGTGCATCAGGAAGTGGTGTATTTGGGAAAAGTTCATCGGGAAGTGTTAAGGGTAAAGGACTGTCAGGTAAAGTGTTTTTATCACGCTCATGTAGATATTTTATTCTAACACGACCAGCAAATAACCTATATACATGTAGAGCAAAATCTATCTCGGATTATTCTGCAATTAACCACTCGCGTGCATTGACGTCGTCCGATTCAGGTGCGTAGCACGGTCGTAAAAAATAGTTACCACTTTTTCTAACACTATTGATACTAGTATGTCGTGTCAGAAACAAAATAATAAGTGCCTAAGTGTGATTTATCATAGAATAACCCGGCCTTTGTGATGTATTCTTACGCATAAGAACTCAAAACTCTAGAGGTCACATTTTTCATGGGATCTTTATGAAAGTTCGTCAGAATGTTCATCTTGATGATACCTAGGTCACGTGCGGTCCAAAACTAGGTCAATAGGTCTAAAAATAGAAAAACTTTGTGACCTCCCTAGAGGCTATATTTTTCAATGGATCTTCATGAAAATTAGTCAGAATGTTCACCTTGATGATATTTAGGTCAAGTTCAAAACTGGGTCACATGCGATTAAAAACTAGGTCAGTAGGTCTAAAAATATAAAAACCTAGTGACTTCTCTAGAGGACATATTTTTCAATGGATCTTCATAAAAGATGGTCTGAATGTTCATCTTGATGATATCTAGGTCGAGTTCGAAAGTAGGTTACGTGCGCATGGCGTCCGTTCATCCGTGCATGTGTGCGTCTGTCCGTAAACTTCTGCTTGTGACCACTCTAGAGGTCACATTTTTCATGGGATCTTTATGAAAGTTCGTCTGAATGTTCATCTTGATGATATCTAGGTCAAGTTCGATACTGGGTCATGTGCGGTTGAAAACTAGGTCAGTAGGTCTAAAAATATAAAAGACCTTGTGACCTCTCTAGAGGCCATATTTTTCAATGGATCTTCATGAAAATTGGTCAGAATGTTCCCCTTGATGATGTTTAGGTCAAGTTGAAAACTGGGTCACGTACAATCCAAAACTAGGTCAGTAGGTCTAAAAATAGAAAGACCTTGTGACCTCTCTAGAGGCCATATTTTTCAATGGATCTTCATGAAAATTGGTAAGAGTGTTCACCTTGATGATATTTAGGTCAGGTTCAAAACTGGGTCACGTGCGATCCAAAACTAGGTCAGTAGGTCTAAAAATAGAAAGACCTTGTGACCTCTCTAGAGGCCATATTTTTCAATGGGTTTTCATGAAAGTTTGTCTGAATGTTCACTTTGATGGTATCTAGTTCAAGTTTGAAAGTGGGTCACATGCAGTCAAAAACTAGTTCAATAGGTCTAAAAATAGAAAAACTTGTGACCTCTCTAGAGGCCAAATTTTTCAATGGATCTTCATGAAATTTGGTCAGAATGTTCACCTTGATGATATCTAGGTCGAGTTCGAAAGTGGGTCACGTGCGGTCAAAAACTAGGTCAGTAAGTCTAAAAATAGAAAAACCTTGTGACCTCTGTAGAGGCCATACTTTTCATGAGATCTGCATGAAAATTGGTGAGAATGTTCACCTTGATGATATCTAGGTCATTTTCAAAACTGGGTCACGTGCCTTCAAAAACTAGGTCATTAGGTCAAATAATAGAAAAAACCTTGTGACCTCTCTGGAGGCCATAATTTTAATGAGGAAAAAAAACAAGAGGACCATGATGGTCCTGAATCGCTCACCTCTTCCCACATGACCCAGGTTTGAGTATGACGTCGTTTTTTTCTATTATTTGACATAGTGACCTAGTTTTTGAGCTCATGTCACCCAGTTTTAAACTTGACCTAGATATTATCAAGATAAAAATTCTGACCAATTTTCATGAAGATCCATTGAAAAATATGGTCTCTAGAGAGGTCACAATGTTTTTCTATTATTTGACCTATTGACCTAGTTTTCGAAGGTACGTGACCCTGTTTTGAACTTTACCTAGATATCATCAAGGTGAACATTCTCACTAATTTTCATGAAGATCTCATGAAAAATATGGCCTCTAGAGAGGTCACAAGGTTTTTCTATTTTTATACCTACTGGCCTAGTTTTTGATCGCACGTGACCCAGTTTCGAAACTGACCTAGGTATCATCAAGTCGAACATTCAGATCAATTTTCATGAAGATCCATTGAAAAATATGGCCTCTAGAGAGGTCAAAATATTTTAATAATTTTAGAGCTACTGACCTAGTTTTTGACCGCAGTTGACCCAGTTTCAAACTTGACCTAGATATTATCAAGATGAACATTCATACCAACTTTCATACAGATCCCATGAAAAGTATGGCCTCTAGAGAGGTCACAAGGTTTTTTTATTATTTGACCTACTGACCTAGTTTTTTATGGCATGTGGCCCAGTTTCAAACTTGACCTAGATATTATCAAGGTAAACATTCTGACCAATTTTTATGGAGATCCGTTCACAAGTATGGCCTCTAGAGAGGTCACAAGGTTTTTCTATTTTTAGACCTACTGACCTAGTTTTTGACCGCACATAACCCTGTTTCGAACTTGACCTAGATATCATCAAGATAAACATTCAGACCAACTTTCATACAGATCCCAGGTTTTTCTATTATTTGACCTACTGACCTAGTTTTTGACGGCACGTGACCCACTTACAAACTTGATCTAGATATCATCAAGATTAACATTCAGACCAACTTTCATACAGATCCCATGAAAAATTTGGCCCCTAGAGAGGTCACAAGGTTTTTCTGTTATTTGACCAACTGACCTAGATTTTGAAGGCATGTGTCCCACTTTCGAAAATGATCTAGATATCATCAAGGTGAACAATCTGACCAATTTTCATGAAGATCTCATGAAATATTTGGCCTCTAGAGAGGTCTCAAGGTTTTTCTATTTTTAGACCTACTGACCTAGTTTTTGACCGCACGTGACCCAGTTTCGAACTTGACCTGGATATCATCAAGATAAACATTCAGACCAACTTTCATACAGATCCCATGAAAAATATGGCCTTTAGAGAGGTCACAAGGTTTTTCTATTATTTGACCTACTGACCTAGTTTTTGAGGGCACGTGACCCAGTTTTGAACTTGACCTAGATATCATCAAGATGAACGTTCTGACCAATTTTTATGAAGATCTTATGAAATATATGGCCTCTAGAGAGGTCACAATGTTTTCTATTTTTAGACCTACTGACCTAGTTTTTGATGGCACGTGACTCAATTTCGAACTTAACCTAGATATCATCAAGATGAACATTTTGACCAATTTTCATGAAGATCTTTTGAAATATATGGCCTCTAGAGAGGTCACAACGTTTTTCTATTTTTAGACCTACTGACCTAGTTTTTGAAGGCACGTGACCCAGTTTCGAACTTGACCTAGATATCATCAAGATGAACATTCTGACCAACTTTCATAAAGATCTCATGAAAAATGTGACCTCTAGAGTGGTCACAAGCAAAAGTTTACGGACGCACGGACGGACGCACGGACGACAGACACCGCGCGATCACAAAAGCTCACCTTGTCACTTTGTGACAGGTGAGCTAAAAACCTTGTGACCTCTCTAGAGGCCATATTTTTTCAATGGATCTTCATGAAAATTGGTCAGAATTTTTATCTCGATGATATCTAGGTCAAGGTCAAAACGGGGTCACATGAGCTCAAAAACTAGGTCACTATGTCAAATAATAGAAAAAACGACGTCAGTCTCAGTTCAAAACTGGGTCATGTGGGGACAGGTGAGCGATTCAGGACCATGATTGTCCTCTTGTTATTATTTTAGCATCAGTTTGACATTTGAAACATGTAGCTCATATTACTCAGGTGAGCCATCCATGATCATCATGACACTTGATATTTCATAGACATGTACTTTTATATAAATTACCCATTTTCAGGAAAGCCGTCAGTCAGTGGAAGTCAGAGAAGTGCTGGCAGTTGTAAGTTAGATTCTTTATACACAAATAATTATTTCTTTCGTCTTAAAATAGTGTAAAAATAAAGTGCTGATTTATAGAGCATATTTGTTTGAGAAGTGAGAAAAATTCAAATATTTTCATGATGCGCATAGTGTGAATGTATATGTTAAATATGTGATTTTGCAGTAAATATTATTCTCAAGATACATGCAAATTTATTATACCTCTTTTTTGTCAACAATGATAAAATCCCGTTACCCGAGAAAGAGATATTTTGACTATCAAAAACATTTTCAACCATTTTGACACGTGACCAAGCTAAAGTGACTGTGAGGTCATGTGAGCACGCTGATATTTTGAATGTTTGAATTTAATTGCAATAGCCTAGAAATAAGGGCAGTTAACTGCTTCAATTGTTTAGCAATATGATTGCCTCCCTTGTGCATATATAGAAGTGACGTCGCTATGCAATGTGTACACAGGCGATTACTGCGCTAAAGATGAAACTGATAAATTAATGAATTAAAAACACGCTGCTGTATGATATTTAATATATATTATTAGAGGATGTTGTAGTCCTTGAAACTGTGTAATAATAAAAAAAAATGCATATAATACAGCGATTTTATCTTGTGCAGATATCAATTATTCATCACTAGTGAGGATGTTTTCCCCTTTAAAAGTACCTATATTAAAATTAGACAGAATGCACAATATGGATTTCTTAACGTTGAAGATTTCACTTCATATCATAGAATTTTACCACTTTTTCAATCCAAATATCGATTAAAAATGAAATGACTACAACAAATTGATATTTCTTTTTTAACATACCGTATTACATGGATCTTGTCAAAACATTAAAAAATTCAATATGTGTAATACTTGTTTGACTGTGTGTCTTTGTTAATTTATATAAATAAGTAACATGTATCAACTGTTTTCAGCTGAAGAACTTGAGCAGAAACGTAAATTCCTTGAAGTAGAGCAAGAAAGACTGCAAATTTCTAAAGAACAGTTGAAATTGAAGAAGAAAAAAAATGAACTCCTTGAAAAAGCAAACGAACTGCAAACAAGAACAGCAGAAGCTCTAGAGGGAATATTAGTCGTGATGAGAGAAAAACAGCTGAATGAAATTTTGTCTGAAAGCCTTCTTGAATGTTGATTCTAGCATAAAACTGCTGTTATTGTCACGTTTTGGGAGTGTTTTAACATGAGAGAAAACATGTGTTAACAGAAAAAAAAATCTCGTTCACATGCTGTTGTAACACCTTTTTATATATGCGCGTTTTGTGGCAAAGCGTATTACGGCCCCAAAGCGGATAATTTTAAAAGAAAATGTCGTCAACGTTAAAAAACAACTTGGATATTCGCGCATTTCATGGAAATTTAATCACGTTGAGGGATAATGTATTCTCTTTTTGGTGTTTTATGCTAGAATAGCATTAGCGCATATTCTTTTCGTGTTATAACATCTTCAGGATCCCGCAAGATACGTTGGTACCCTTGCCCTACGGGCTCGGGCACCAACCAATCCCTCGGGAATTCTGCAGACGTTATAACACGAAAAAACATGCGTTATCCCTACATTATGAAACGATAAAACTGTTCCTATTTTGTTTCAGTTAATAATATTCTGAGAAGAGTTATAAAGTGTAATAATTAAATCATGAGTGCATAGCATGAGAGATTCAATTATTGGCATCCGAATGACTACCCATATTTTATTAACTGAAAAAATATTGGAACATGTTTAATATTTTGATTCTAAGAACTCTTACTGATTTGCATTTTACATTGCTACATTTTGTTTGTAATACTTTATTTAGGTCATACTATATGATTCTTTCACTGGTTGTAGATGCAGATGGGAATTTACGGTCCTGAGGGCAACTGGTTAGGAGGTACTGAGACTTCAGCCGAGTTACTACCTAAACAATTACCCAAGAGCCGGATATTCCCATCTGCACCTATAACCAATGTCAGAATCTTTTTCTTGCATACCGATATCAAAATATTAATAAACGTGCATAAACAAGAAAGATGTCACGATGTTTCAAAGACAAAAAACAATGTTTAGTTCTGGTTTTGTTTCATCAGTTGCGGCGTAATGTTATGAATTTTTAGCTCACCTGAGCACAAAGTGCTCAAGGTGAGCTTTTGTGATCGCCCTGTGTCTGTCGTCAGTCGTCTGTTCACCCGTGGTCCGTTGTCAACAATTTGACTGTTTACACTCTAGAGGCCTAATCTTAATGAAACTTGGTCAGAATGTTACCCTCAATTAAATCTTGGACGAGTTTGATATTGGGTCATCTGGGGTCAAAAACTAGGTAACCAGGTGAAATCAAAGGAAAAGCTTGTTAACACTGTAGAGGTCACATTTATGACTGTATCTTCATGAAACTTGGTCACAATGTTAATCATGATGATCTCAAACTCTAGTTTGAATCTGGGTCATATAGGGTTCAAAACTAGGTAACCAGGTCAAATAAAAGGAAAAGCTAGGCCACATTTATGACCATATTTTAATGAAACTTGGTCAGAATGTTAATCTTGATGATCTATAGGTCAGGTTCAAATCTGGGTCAGGTGGGGTCAGAAACTAAGTCAACTGCTCAAATCGAAGGAAAAGCTTGTCAAGACTCTAAAGGCCACATTCATGACTGTATCTTCATGAAACTTAGTCAGAATGTTAATCTTGATGATCTTTAGGTCAGATTCGAATCTGGGTCATGTAGGATCCAAAACTAGGTCACCGGGTCAAAAATAAAAAGAAATAAAATACAAATAACTACATAAATCTTCTACATATATGTAGTTCGTAATATGTCATTTAAAACACAAGAGTCATTTTACACCCAATGGTGTAATATGGATATTTCCAGCACAGGTGAAAATACTGGAAATCCCTGTCCGGTATGCAAGAAACTGTTACAGTTTACCCACATGGTTTAAAAGTGTTTTGTAACCAGCCAACAGAACTGAGTCTTTATAATTTAGGAAATAATTAACAGCAAAACAGTGCTTTATCACTATTTACACATGATGAGAGGTTAAATGCGAATTATTTGCGTTGTTAGAATCGAAATAATAAATATGTTCTAATTATTTTATCAATTAATAAAACATGGGCAGTCGTTTGGATGCGAATAATTAAATCACTCGTGCTACGCACTCGTGATTTAATTATTACGCATCCAAACTCCTGCCCATATTTTATTAACTGATAAAATATAGGAACAGATTTATTATTTCTTAATTAATGTATAGAAAACCCATATTCAAACTTTAATATTTGTCATGCTTGATCATCAATTTGCATTAACATGCGTATAATGTCACATTATTTTAAAAATGTCGTGACATCAATGTTTCTTTTAGCATGTCAATATGTTCAGATCAGTGTAAAGGACATTATATAATGATTTATTACTAAACATAGTAATCTTTTATTGGTTGCAGTTTGAATATTCATTTAAGCCTTTTTTCTCCATTGAAAAAATTACGTTTATTACATATTATCAGCAAATGAAACGCCCGAAAGGTATGTCATCGCTGCTAAGTGATAACCGATTGCTGTTTTGATGACGTCCGAAAATGCATAATGGACTTGGTTCTAGGGAACCTGCTTTGGTAGTAATGAGGCTCTTTCGAGTTAAGGAAAAATAGTACCATGAGAGACAGATATTTCCAACTGCATCTGCAACCAGTCGAAGACAGTATTTCTTGTATACATCTTACTTACATTTTAGCAGTCTTACCTATAAACAAGACATATAGAGAATAATAGGTTAGTGCCGTAGATGAGAAAGTTTATCTGGCGAGGTGGAGGAGGTTATCGGGTGAGCCGAAGGCGAACCTGATAACGTCCGGAGCCGAGCCAGATAAACTTTCTCCATCTTAGGCCCTAACCTATTATTCTATTTATCTTGTCATTACTTCATTTTCCGATATTTGGCAATTTATTTTACAAAAATAAGTGTGCGACAACCGCTTTAATGACGTCATATTCGTAATGACGTCACTTATATAATGACGTGATTACCGGCAAAATCGCAATAACTTCTTCGTTTTTGAATAAAAACTCATTATTTGACCACTCATTTTCTTAGTTCGGACCTTTCCAACACAATGATGATGGTTTCGTTGCAAAATTTCTTATGACAACAATATCGATGATAAGGTCACATGATCAACTGACCGTATATCACTGGTCACATGATCAACTGACGGTATATCAAGAAAGATATACGGCACCCTGATATCGGGTCGAAAATACTGCAAGTGACAGGATAAAAACAGAATTGATGTCAATACATTTCGAAGTCATGCAGCAATTTTTGCATACTTCAGTGTTTTTAGCTCACCTGAGCACAAAGTACTAAGGGTGAGCTGTTGTGATCACTCACCATCCGTCTGGCATCTGGCCACTGAATTAATTACCCCTAAAAGTGATTTAATTTCCATGAAACACACAGGAACGTTTGCATTGTTTTTCACATTAAAGTTAGTTTTGCATGCAAGTACATACAGATATTACTAAAAGGCATATAGATTTGAAACTTATTTTTAATTTTTCTTGATCATTTAACAACCTCAATGGATCAAGTCTCATAACTCTGATATATATTTTGATCAAATTATTCGCCCTTTTTGACTTAGAAAACCCTGGTTAAAGTTTTGCGTGCAAGTACATACAGCTATTACATGAAGGAAATTTTATTTGAAACTTATTTTTTATCTTTCTACTAGTAGATCAATAACCAACTTCACTGGTGCAGGTGCACAAATGCAGATATTTTAAATTGAAACTTCAAATGTGCATTCGGAGTTTTAAAACCAGTTGGTTGCATCAAGTCCCATAACTCTGACATGCATTTTGGTCAGATTATGTCCCCTTTTGTACATGAAACTCCTGGTTAAAGATTAGCTTGCAAGTTACTATCTCCAAAACTAATGCAGATACTGGATTGAACCTCTATAGATATTTTAACATTTAGGGTAACATTTTCCTGCTTCTAGGACAATAATTTGAATAGTCGAGCATTGGCTGTCTTACAGACAGATATTGTTTATACAAAGTTGAAATTGAAGCTCTGTATATTGTGCGATAAACAACACTTGACTTGCGGACCGGTAAGAAAGCATTATGACATAACTTTTGATGTCAGATTGCCAAATTACATCTTGTTTATTACTTATTTGATACCGTAAGTTAAACATAGCTAAATTTTTAACTAAATACTTCAGTGACCTTACAAACAACCAATGAAAGTTATTCTTGTGGATTGTCTTCTAATTCATTTTAGTTCATCATTCACTTGTGCTTAAGGTCATAGTTCATTTTGTATGCATCTGAACTCTGATAAATTTGATGCCAAACCACTTGAAGGCCTCGATGAGGCCGCGATCATATTGAATAGGACAAGTATTTGCACGATGGGGAAAATATTTCATGATGGACCTGTCAATTCTTTACGTATGGGTGAAACAGGTCTCATAAGCGTAAATACGTCTAGCTTCTACTGATTATAAAACATACCGTACGATTTGTTGTGAATCAAATGTTGTTGTACTTTTAGTAGTTCAACCGCCACCCTTGTTTAAGAGCAACATTTAAAAAACACGTTTTTTTTCATCCTCAAGTAATAAGTAAGTAGACTCGCCCAGTTTAATCAATCTAGACGCATAATCTACATAGAGCGCTTACTTCACCCGATTTACATTCGGAACATTTTCACGCGTTTCGGGCTTTATCGTATGTTTAACATGGGATTTTTAAACCGTCCAAAGATTTTGGAAATGTTTGTCTCATTGTTTATTTTTTTTTAATAAAAATGTTACTGCTTTCATTGTCTACCACTTTTTTTCCACCCTTGCCTGAAAAAACAGTAATGAGTTTGTACACTGTTCAGACAATTGTGCTCTGTTGAAAATTAACCAAACACAAGTTTACCTGCATAAACAGAAAGCATGATATGTCACCATGCGCGGATCCAGATGGGGGGTGGGCACCGGGGGTCCGGACCCCCTCTGGAAAATCTTTTAAAAAAGGACAGAAAACAAGAAGGAAAGAAAATGTTTTTCATAAAAGGCAACATTAGGACTGCATGATAAGTATATGCGGCTCCTGCTACATACGACCCCGACATAATTCATATTATTTATCTAAAAGAAACTAAGAATTTTACCTTCAAGAAAGCTTGATTTTATCATTTTCGCAAATTTAACAGGTTAGTCCATAAAACTGTCCTAGAATGCAAACAATGAAGTGCCAAATTGCAAAATTTCCAGGGCGGGTGGGGGTGGGGCAGGGATTTTCTTTTCACATTATCTTTAAAAATAATTCTTTTGTAAATAAATTTTGTAAATATGTAAAGGGTGTTGTTTGTTCTATGGTTACTGTCGCCGGTACGGCTTTCCTGTCACAACATTTCCTGTGTTCCATTTATGCAAAAACCTTAAAAATATGTTACAAATATAATCCTTTAATTCATTTAAAGATAACATATATTGATGTAAAATATAACAATGTGAAAACTTCTTGTCATTTTCTAACGTTCCTGCAAGTATGCGTTTTACTGTGTAAAATAAATTGAAAATGTAAATGCTTTTTCGCAAAAATAGCCATGTAGCATACATAACACAGTGATTTTTTACCTTTTCTTTTCCTTTTTGAATAATTTAAGAAAGAGGCCATTACTGAACTTTTCGTAATTAAAACGTGAAAAACACTTAGAATTTTATGCATGTTTAACAAAAAGTTTAGTTAAACTATTGAAAAGGTAAAAAGATCTTTACTTTGTTTGAAAAGCGCATCAAAACTTCATCAACTATGTATTTGCTACATGCTAGATGCGTGTATGGAATTCAAATTTGGTTGGCTTTCTCTTATATATATTTATAGGGAAACATTCCTTTTTCATAAAGTATTTACTTATAATCAAGTTGCATGGCCATTAGAAATGTTACATACGTAACGGTAACGTAATATTTTTAACCAGAATTGCACTGTGATTTTCCCTTAACATCTACATCTACATAGGTAGGACTTCTTGTAATCTGCACTCTATTAAGTCTGAAACATGAATATATTGTTCATTAAAACAACTTAAAAGACTAATTTTTTATTCATGTGAAATAAGCATGAATGGTATTAAATGACAGGAGACTGGTGAAGTACTTCCAGGATATAATTTCTATAACAGTTAAAATGTACGATGTCGAGTTGAATTATTTTTTCATTGCCAAGATGTTTTTTTCTGAGAACTTGTGCATAACAGTTAATGTCTGATGTTGCTCCTTTAGAGCAGGAGGAATATATGGAATTGAATTGTCATTCTTTGATTAAATTGAGAAAAATGATGAGAGATATGTGTAGGTCAAAGGTTACTTAAATTACCATCATACACAATGTGCACACAATTCAGTTTTTGCTGTGCCCTCTCAGTAAGTTTTTACATCAATTGATCATATTCAACGATACAAATGTGTATTACATTGTAATAATTGTTTTACTTCAAGATGATAACCTCAAAGATGAACTTGAAATATAATAGCTTCCCCCGAAATCTTGAGATATACTCCTTTATACTTAAAATGCAGGAACTCCATTTTAGTCTGAAATTTAGCAATTATGGTCAATAATTGATACAAAGCTTTTTTTTCTATCCACTTACAAATTTAATGTTTGGCAGTACTATATAATTTGAAAATGTCTTAAAACTATTTTCTGAATTTCAACATACTTTGTAATCTAGTAAATTTGGGGTTTTTACTCCTTCCCACGATCTAATCTCTCATTTTAAAAAGTGACTTTTTTAACTTATTGACTATAATTTAATTATGAAATATTAACTTTGTTTCGTATTACTGAAATTGCAATTGTTTAGAGAAAGCACGTTGTTCTAAATTTGCGTAATTTAAATTTAAACAAAGATATGCATTTTGGGAGTTTTAAAAGATATTTGCCAAATTTCAACAAGCATAAGAGATGTGTTATAATACCGGGGTATGTGTTCTAACCGAAAAATAATGTGTAACTTTTAATTAAGGCCCACAGCATTGTTTACTTCTGTGTTAGTTTTTTTTTTCTCCATCATCTTCAGCCTTACCAACAAACATGATCCAGATGTACTAACTGAGATTTTAAAAGTTAAAAGGGACTTGATTGTGAAAAAACTGAAAATAACATTATCTAACATCTATAATATGCTTTCAGTTCTGTTGTCATTGTCCATATATCATTGATAATACTATAAACATATATGCACAAACTGCATTTGGATATAAGGAGGTAAGTAAATGGTACAGGGGGTCGTTCTGCTGTTACCTATAAATGTCACAAACTAAAAATTATGTAAATATAGGAAAAGTAAACCCCTGCTATTCATAATTCAGTGTTAGTTTTCATAGATATTTTCTTAAAAACATATATTTATTACAAAAATCTTTCAAAAATCTATCACATGTGGTATTCGAAAGTAACCGTAACTGATAACATTATGAAGCCAAAAAGTATTATGGCAGCTATTTAATTTAAATCTCTTTTGGTGCAGTGATTTCCTCCAGTTTATATGTGTTTAAATGTTACACTGGAACAGTGAAATAAAACATAAAGAGCTTAATTAAAAGGTACATTTGCCCAGTCGGTTTGCAGACAGACTCGAGCTGAACTGTACATGTCTAGGAGGGGCTTTCCGGATTTAGATTGTTCTTTCATAAAAGAATTTGAGAAGTACTAAGGCTTAAATTTTTTGAATTTCCCAATTTTTCGTGGATACATGGACTAGGTTCAATTTGTTTTTTGTAAAATACAGTAAGAGGGATGATTTAATACAGCAATTTATTTTTGGGGAAACACTAATTCATGTTGCAGAAAATACCGTGTAACCATTAAATTTTACTAGGTAGGGACGGACAAATAAATGTTAATTGTCTCCTTATTTTCTTGACATTTCTCCTAATGATATGGATATCATTGCTTGCCTTATATGTAGTGTTACGATATCGAAAACATCACAAAGCGGCATCGGTAATTATTCAATTTTGTGTAATGCAAGTTCATGTAATTTGAATTTGGTAACGTATATATATGTGTCTGTTACGGATGTAACAACAGGTCAAAACATGAGTTTACATGTTTATATTAATTGTGTTTCTTTTCTCTAACTAATTTTATTTCAAGTGCTTGTTATATACAAGAAAATGATATTGCAAATACAACAGCACCTTTATCTTACTAAGCAATAAACTGAAATACAATATGAAATATACGCTGTCAGTAGTGTTATATGGTTCCGATGTTTCTATAAACTATCACATGTGGTATTCGAAAGTAACCGTAACTGATAACATTATGAAGCCAAAAGTATTATGGCAGCTATTATAAGTTATCTCTTTTGGTGCAGTGAGTCTCCAGTTTATATGTTTTTAAAATGTTTACACTGGAACAATGAAATAGAACATAAAGAGCTTAATTAAAAGGGTTTACAGTGGCCAGTCCGGTTTGCAGACAGACTCGAGCTAAAACTGTACATGTCTGAGGAGGGCTTTCCGGATTTAGATTGTTCTTTCATAAAAGAATTTGAGAAGTACTAAGTGCTTAAATTTTGAATTCCAATTACGTTGGATACATGGACTAGGTTCAATTTGATTTTGTAAAATACAGTAAGAGGGATGATTTAAAAACAGCATTTATCATTGGGAAACACTAATCATGTTGCAGACATACCGTGTAACCATTTAAATTTTACTAGGTAGGGACGGACAAATGAATGTTAATTGTCTCCTTTTTTCTTGACTTTCTCCCTAATGAATGGATATCTTTGCTTACCTTAATGTAGTGTTACGATATCGAAAACATCACAAAGCGGCATCGGTAATTATTCAATTTTGGGGTAATGCAAGTTCATGAAAATTTGAATTTGGTAACGTTATATATTGTGTCTGTTACGGATGTAACAACAGGTCAAAACATAGTTTACATGTTTAAACAAAGTTTCTTGTTAACTAACATATTCATATTGCGCTTGTCTGTTTCATATTTTTCATTTTTAAGTTTAGAAGTGTTGTTGTTGCTGGTGATTCTGCTGTACCTATCTGTTTGTTACATATTAATTGTGTTTCTTTTCTCTAACTAATTTTATTTCAAGTGCTTGTTATATACAAGAAAATGATATTGCAAAATACAACGCACCTTTATCATTACTAAGCAATCAACAAAAATACAATATGAAATTTTACGCTGTCAGTAGTGTTATATGGTTCTGATGTTTCTATAAATAGGAAAAGCCCAAAAGGATCCCCGAGCGAAAGTCATGCGATACTGTGATACTGTGAATGCCCAATCTAAGAACAGCATAAAGCAACAGAACTTTGAAAAAACCCCCACTACAAGATTTCATGTTTTTGCAAGGTAAATAGTTTTGACTTTGACGATGGCGGCCATTTCAAATTTTCTTAAATAAAAACTTTCCCCAAAGATGTCATACCGGTGGATTCTCATTTACTGAAGTCAAAAGAACAGGAAACTGCAAAATACCTTGTATATCCCTATTAAAAGGGTTTTCATTTTCAACTTCTACCGGACTATAGGTTGGTTGTGATTATAGTCGAAGATTTAAGCAGTGCAACAATGCACGTAACACTCAACATACAAATTAACCTCCCCATCCTGACCAATTACTTCATTTCTTGTGCCTTAGTCTTCCATCACCTCCGCCGTACAAAACACCCCAACCCCAACCAACCGAGACATAACACATTCCGCCACCCCCTCCTACACCCCTCGACACACATCCCGAAAAATGTTTCTTTAAATTTTACTCTTTTTCCTCCTTTAATCTACGTATATTTGCCCCGCTTTGCGGAGCTACGTATTTAATAACAAAACATATAAACAAATTAAAATACTAGTAATTATATGGTGGCTTATTTCTGCCATTTCGTTCTGTGAACGTATGTAACGCAATAAACATTTGATAGCGTTCCCGAGGTAACTTGATCATTGTTTCATCATAATTAACCACTTTTGCATCAAAGCGGAGCCAGGTTTATCAGCAGCTGAAAGAGTTAGCCCGAATGACCTGCTTAGAAGCCAACTTTTCGGTAAAAGTGAATTGTATTTCTACACAGTGATGACTTTGAGAACATTCGCCGGAAGTTAGCAAGGCGCATTTAGCGGCTAGGAAGTAGTTTCTCTACAGTGAGGGGAGAACGTCATTCGACCGCTCAAATTGTATATATCGACTGTTATGGCACATTGATATGGTAAAAACATGGTCGCTATGACTTATTTTTTTCTAAATGCCTTGTCAAAACAATTTAACGAAAACGATATTTCAGGGAAACTGTTGACACTATGATTGTTTAAAAAATGATGGCCGCTGGGGCCGTGACTTGCTAGAACATGTGTGTGTAGTAATATCTGTCGAGCGGTGAAACTCGGTGATCGATCTAGAGACCATCATGACCTATTTGTTTTCAAAAAATATATCACGAACGCTCGATATGGCATTTATCTCGGCACTCAAAATCGTATCTCGAGTGCACATCTTATTTCGATCGCACGACAGTTTATCTCGAGAGCACGACATCTTTTCTCGACGCGCGAAATCTTATCTCGTGCGCACGACATATTATATTACTTAATCTAAAAATGTGTCCCAAACATACCACCATATAAAAAGACATGTAAAGTATTTTTCAACTTATACTAAGGGGTTTTGTTTTTGTTCAAACCCACTTTCATCACATACGAGGGGTTGCAAGACACGCGAATGTCCTCTTCCTGAACAGAACTCCCTAGTAAGGACCTTAAATAAATTTAAATTCTGTCGCGCATACCGCGTCGAGGCTCAACCCCGTTAATAAATTTAATCAATAACGTATGTATAGTGTAGCCCATGGAATAAGCAAACATGTAGTTCCAAACAGTATGCCATTTTTAAAAGATTTAACGATTAACGGTGGTGCGACAATTAACGGGGCCCCCACGTTATACATGTCATATTTTTTATTTTGAGGTATTCCTCAAATTCGATTTATCTAGAATCCCGATTGTGCAGCCAAGTTAGATTATTTGAGCAATATATAAATTTTTAATGCACGCAATTTGCCTAACATAATTTGGAATGGGAAGTGTCTTGCACTATCCTCCCACAACATTTTGAACAGTTTCTGGGGGGATATCCAGTGGCGACTATTAATAAGCTTGCCAAAAAAGAAACAGGTAAAAGACAACCATATTTTCAGTGTTGAAATCATCTAGAATTCACAATATTCAGCCCTGTACCGCCCCCCCCCCCCACCGCCAAACCCTCTCCTGCAGAAATTACACAATGCCTAAAAATAAGGGAAACACTTCATTGAATAAACAAAGGACAAGAAAGTAAAGTGAAAAAAAGAAATTCATAACTTAAACTCTTTTAATTACATGATTTTCCCTTGAATTTCGAAATAATAGTGGAGATATATCTAGTATATTGACAGTGAAAAATATCAAATGTAAAAAACAAAACAAAAAAAAAACACTCCAAGAAGTTCTAATGGTCGGCCCATTATCAATTGGGTTTCACAAAGCACCTATACATGTTCTAAATAATTATTATTTGAAACATAGATAACAGTCGTGCAGCCTGATCTAAATCCAGAAGATTTTTTTTATACTCTCTGATGCGCCAGTGACTTAATAAGTGGGCAAGATAATGTATAGGCTAAAGGCCGCTAGACTGCTAGGCTGCTAACTTCACGACGCACAAAGGGTGACAGGAAATGAAAAAATGGATGTCCGGGAAAGGAAATATTCATAAAACGGCCTATTTTGATTATATTTCATCTGATGAGAAGGCAAACAGCCCCCTTTACACTTTAAAAGGACTTAATATTGTACCTAAATAACATATCTACATTTTAAGGTCGGTTGAAGGTGCAAGGTAACCCCAAGAGGTCACAGGAGATGAAATATGGAAAAACAACTACAGCAAAAACAATGAAACATCATTTTTAGACCTAACTGAACAAGTTTAGACCCTGGTTCGAGCCTCTGTGTCATCACATATACCCTTACTACATAGATATGACTTGTATGGATTTATAGCTACTGTCAAAATCCAATTTGGGTATTTTGGATACCATCTGAGGTCAGGACATATAATAAAATTATTTGGAGGAATGTTGGAGTCAAAACAGCATTATTTTTATCAATATTGGACGGTTTTCAACCCGGTTGGATGCCCTGTGACCCGGTATATACTACTATGTTATATCATAAAATAGGTATAGGTCCTTGTTATCGAATAATATCAAGTTTGAGTATTTGACATACCCATAAAGGTCATGGCAGGTCCTATAAGGTCACCGGATAGTGTTGAAACTTAGGAATATACGTCAAATTTGATCATGTCTGTACGGCTTTAGACCCGGTTTGAACCCATGTGTCCATGACATAGTACATATATTATACATGCTCGTGTAGGTATAGGTCCTAGCTAACGATTGAGACCCAGTTCAGGTACCTAGTGTAGCCCGAAGGTCAGGGCAGGTTGTAGAAGGTCACCCGGCGTGTTCGAACTTTGAAAATCTGCTTATTTTGACCACGTCGGAAAGGTTTTCGATAAAGTCCTGGCTATCGATTGATGCCATGTACGAGTACCTCGATAGCCGTTGGGTTTGGGGTGAGTTCGAGTCCCCTTTCATCCTGGGTACCTAAACCCATACCATATATGGATATGTTGTTAGATGTCTAAGCACTTACAAGTCCCAAAATGATGTCTCAGAGCTCGGACAGGTATCAGAAATTACCAAAATTGTTTTGCAGTAGGGTGCAGACCAAGACTAAGCTTTGGGCCCCGGGCCCGGGGGAGCCGAGAGAATTGTTCCAATGGTGTTGTTGGACTTAGTGAAGATTGTATTTCGTTTTCAGGACTGCCTTGCTGCTGTGAAACTTCATATTTTGAGAATATTACCGAACTTTGACCTATGACTTTTACCCTAGCCGACCGGGTTCGAACCTGACTTGACATGTTTCCTCTAGGTAATGGCTTGCTCTTTGCATATATTAAAATCAGACATAAAGTTATGAGATATAGCTTCTCTGACAAGGCCCACCCCTCATTTAGTATATGAAGAAATATGCATATTTCACCCAAAAAAGGTACACTTTTTGCGGTCCCCCCACGAAACCTTTGGCGGTAAAAACTATAAATTACATATCTGTTTAGACCAAGTTTAGATTTATTTTATAAAAGATATTCATTAAAATATCTTGTGCTTGGAACATTCTACAATTATTTTTAGTTAATGAAAAACACGAACTTTTTCCGTATGGAAAGTACAGAAATACAGCCTTTACCCTAAATAACGTACATACGGACGAACAGATTTTTGTCTTTTTTGTCACAAACGTTCAGATATTATAATACGATAAGTCTCTGAAAATCTGATATGCTAGAAAATGTCGAAAACTTTATTTTATGTGAAATAAAGTACAGTCGGATTTAGTGGTGTTCACCAGCAGAGACTGTCATTAGAAATTGTTTCGGTGTATGATAAATAATACCCAAGAAAAATTATATCGATCAATTGTCCAGAAAAATTTAAACCCAAGCGGGCAGTGCGACAATGCGAGGTTTTACTAATTCTCGCAACTATGTCTATTGGATTTCAATTTCACGATGCGAGGTTTAAAAAAGACAAACGACAATTAAGACGATAATTGTCGCCCTCTTAACCTCGCGAGGATTGTTAAATCTCGCATGTAAGTATGTTTTCGGACAAGGCGACAACGCGATAATTATCGCGTTGTCGCGTGTTGGCGAGGCGACAATTTAAGTGGCACGAACAGGATTCCGTATGATAGAGACAACATTTGGCCAACAAGTTTTATCAAACTTGCACACTTGTAACTTGTATTGACATAATATCTCGTCATCTTTCGCAAACTGACAAGATCCCATCATGGAGTCGAAAGTTATGGCCCCTTAAGGGACCAAAATTTGCTTTCTTGGCTTATGCAGCCATATAGAGACTTCATTTAGAGTTTGATTTGAAACAAACTTGCAAAATATCTTTAACAGCTATAGACGCGTGATTCCACAATTAATCCGTCAAATCAAATGATAGATTTCGGAGTAACGGCCTCTGAAAGAGTCAAATGTGTTAATGTTTACCATATGAACACGGTAGATGTGACATTTTACATTCGAACCCTAACCCTATTTTAATATGTACTTGTTGGATGTTTGAAGCAACCCGTCTGAAATATTTTTCCATTACAGCTTCTTTTTGTTGTGGGCCTACTATGTAAATCCGTGGCTCTGGGGCTGTGTTTTTGGTACTCTGTGCTTCCGAGAAATCTACCCTTACCTATTAACTTTTGTAATTCAAACTGACTAGACTGTTGAGAATTGACAACTTGTATATCTCAACTATACGGTTTACTGTGTCCGTTGGCATATCGTGGTCTACAATGTCCGGGCACACTGTTCGAACGTTTATTTATTGCATTTCCAAAACATACTGGGCAATTTATTTGCAATAACTAACTAGAAAGGCATATTGGCGAATAAGAAGTTATATTAGTAGACAGTTATTCATTCTAGCCTACCGTGATTGAAATTATGTATTAAATCTGTCTGCTTAATCTTAACAAAATACGCTGTTGGTAGCGATGCTTAAAGGCTAGTTTTAGTATGTTTATTTTTACTTCCCCATTAAAATCTACTCTCACTTAAATCAGAGGGACTGTTCATATGTAAATACCTTCTCACTTAAATCAGGGGACTGTTCATATGTAAATATCCTAAATATATTTAGAATTTCTATGTATTCCAATTAAAGTCAACGGAATGCATAGCTTTACAAGGCATTGCGGTTATTTTGATTTCAGGAGGTTTTTACGTTTAGGTGTAAAAGTTGATAATTTGTTAATATCGAAAATAAAAAAAGAACGAAACACTAAATATTTTTAGTACAATTAAAACTTGGCATCAATTTAACTATTATCTTGCCCTTCGTTTACTGTAAGGATAACTCTGCATTGGCATTTTCTACATATTTTACAGATTGTACGATTGTTTCTACATACGTCAAATACCTCGCCCGCCTAGTTGATGTTTTTTACTACTGATTTACTTCCTGTGTTAAACATTATAAATCTGTGAGCGTTGTTTTTTATTTCATTTATTCTAGTTTTGAACTTCGGCAAACAATGGTACTGGTTCTTGCTGCATTGCTAGTGATTGCACTCGCAAGCGCAATTGACGGTACACACGTGTTAAGCATTGCAAGTCATACATTTGAACCACAGCAAATAAATGGGTAAGTTGCTTTGTTTTCCAATTTATTGACAAAAGCTCGCGAACAGAGCTCATAAAAATGCTGGCTCGGAGTTTTCTGACTTGTGATTGGCATTTGCATGAAAGCAGACTGATGTTGTATTGCTATGATAGAAATTGCATGCTGAAACTTTCTCTCGATACACAGGCAGACATTAATTAATGCATCAAGCTATCTGTGGGATAACTTTAGTATGGACAGTCCGTTTTACGCCATTGTTGCTATTGTATATAAATTATCATCTAGATACATTCTTCTGATTAACATCTCCCTGTTTGTATACATTTTTAACATTAAACATTTACTATATTGTAACTGTTTTGTAATTTGAGAAATAATAAGTTTCTGGCTCGAATCTCGAAAGTTATTTTAGCAGCTCTCACCGCAACCAAATGCATTTGGATTGATAACGATGTGATTCCAAAAAAAAAAAAGAAAAGAAAAGAAAACCGCGACCTGTGAGGTTTCCACTTTTTCTATTCTATTATCACAGCAGCGTTGCTTGTACCGTGTGGCGGCCGTAAAAAAAATCCCCGTATATTCAATCAGGGCTGTTATATTTCGATCTTCTCAGATCGTTCAGCACGACTTTTATGTCGTGTAATTGGTACTGTTTAGTTTCTCAGCATGACCATTTCGGTCTGGGTGGTTCCAACACTCCCGCTTTCATAGCCTTGGGTATTTTATAATCACCCCTTGGAAATGGTGCCTGCTTTTTAATTTTGTCTTTTGACAGTTCCTGTAACTGCATATCCCCTTTCTTAATTCCAATTTGTTTAGTTCTGCCACTTGTTTTCTCGTTTGGGGCAAACCCATTACTTTATCTGGGGACCTCACGCCGCTTTTCATGGAATTACACGCCACAACACGTGTATCATTGAAGGTTCCATGTGCACTGCCGTTTGAAAACATCTGCGGATGTCTCTAAATTGCTTTTTGTACTTTTAGCATGTGTAAATGTTGAGTTCTGCTCAACCCGGGGCTAGAGGGCGTGGGGACAGTAGCATGCATTTCCACTATCGTCCATGAACAGGCTCAATCAAACCGAGTCTGCAACATTTTTGTTTTTGTCGTGTTGAGCGACCTGTGAAGTTTCCACTTTTTCTATTTTACAAGTACAGATGACGGTCTAATATATGTTGCAAGGTAGGCTGAAAACGTTTCACACTATTTAAAATGAGAAAAGGGAAACAGTAGTTTAAATGTGTTAAGGTTTATTGTATTTTATTTATCCTGTTTCAAGTCTTTTGTTCATTTGTCATAATGTCATAAATATGAGAAAATATAAGAGTTGAAATATTAAAATATAAAGATGATTAAAATATAGGCATTACAAAATTCAATATTCCCGCTTTCATAGCATTGAGTGTTGTATAATTACCCCTTGGATATGGTGCCTGCTTTTGTTTTGTATTTTGGCATTTCCTGTGATACGCAGGCTCCATAACCTTAGATCGTCTTTTTAAATTCCAGTTTGTATAGTTCTGCCCGTTGTTTTTCCGTTAAGGCCAAACTAGTTTATATAACTTGGGACCATACGGCGCTTTTCATGGATTTACATGCTTGTGTATTATTGAAGGTTCCATGTACACCGCCGAATAAACACATCTGCGGATGTATCTAAATTGTTTTTGTAATCGCAGCATGTGTAAATGATGAGTTCTGCTCAACCTTCCTGTATAAACGATGACTTCTGCTCAACCCGTGTCTAAAAGACGTGGATGTTAGCTTGCATTTCCTCTTACGTTGATGAACGGGCTCTATCAAATTTAGCGAGCAGCGTTTTCATTTATGTCGTGTTAGACGACCTGTGGTTTTCCTTTGCGACTATAAATTCGCTAGATCGATCGTACACTACCGTATAGCAGGTTCTATCTACGGGGGATATTTCTGCGTTTCTGCGGTCTAA
Source organism: Mercenaria mercenaria (assembly GCF_021730395.1). Lineage (NCBI taxonomy): Eukaryota > Metazoa > Mollusca > Bivalvia > Venerida > Veneridae > Mercenaria > Mercenaria mercenaria. Next base: position 374,293 of record NC_069362.1, read on the forward strand.
AGCGCAAAACAAATATTTCCATTGCTGAATCACTTTCACAGACCGCGATTTCTTATCTTGTATGGCACCTTGCAGGAAAATGTATGACAAGATTATTACTCTTTTTGATATCTTTGTTTTCTAAAAATATGTAATAAATAATGAAAGTCGTCTCAATTTCTTCGAACTTAGGTACTTCCATAAAATATATATACTCCTGAAAATCACCACAATTCCACATTTCCGACAGCCAAACAGGTGAGAAGTTTAGATGAGATGAGATAGATGTCTGCATAATAACTTTGAGACATAGACAGTAGATTCAGAGAAGAAGGTTTATGCGATTTTGACCTCAGAATTTTACGCTATACCCTGTTCCACTCCCTGGCGGTCACACTCTTTAACGTACCAAATGATATAGAACGTTTAAGGTATTAGGATAAAATGCAGCCACAACTTCAAGCTTTACATGGAAGTGACTGGGTAACGTACAACATACTTACAGAAATTGGAAGAAAGATGTCCACTGTCGTCCTTTTGTGTTTCATCAGGCAACTGTCCATAGCGTCTAAGATATAAACTCTGCATGAAAAAGTAACAGAATAGTATTAACTGAATTTCATTGATTTATAAAACAGTAATGACCAAACATTAGCGTCTAGTTTAAAAAATCGAATGATTCAGGCTAAAACCGTGGATTAAATAGACCAATACATTGCGAATATTGCCAATTGATGTAAGTAAAAATATATAAATGTTTTAATATTATCCCTTAAATTATAGTATGAATACCGGATAACAATCACGGATCCGGTATCGGCTTTATTTGCAAAAGTCTATTAATCCCTTGTGAAAATCTTCCGAACTATACTTTATTAACCTTTATACATGTATAACTTCTATACCGGTATACCGTAGTTTGCAGGCGTAGTTTGTACAATTGTTGTTGGACTTAAAGGTTGTATAATGAGTATCTTACTTAAAGAGAAAGGATACATCAGTTGTTCCTGAAAATGACAGTAGACTTTGTTACGTCAGAGGGTTACAACGTCTTGTTACAGTAAATAAAAGTAATAGAAAGACAAATCCGCAACTATTAACCATAACATGATATTAATTATGAATTTATGTAACAATACAAATACATTTAAAAATGCCAAAGAGCCGTAAAATACAATATCATGTAAAATTAATCCAAATTCCATACAGATCAAATTTAGTTCCAGTCAGAATAATTTCCACACATTTTTTTTTTACACAGTTCAAAAGTAACTTTAGTATATCCAAACATTTTAGTTTTTCTCTTCAAAGATAACTTTTAGATTTCTGTCTATTATAAATCCTTTATATTATCCTCATCAGTCAAAAAAAAAAACAAATATCCAAACTAGTTATATTTTGTTATTAAGAAATACAGGGAAGTCAAGAAGTCAATATCTGTAATCTTAATTTTATACTGTAGGTTCTAGTTGTAATGTCAGACATCAATCTATTTATTTGTATCATAGAAGATTTCAAAATTTTCATGTAAAACTAAAAATAAAAAGAACATTCTGAAGATTCTAGGACAATCCTATCTAAAATAATTGTTATCTGTATTGTTATAGAACACAATAGAATATTCTGGACTACAGTAGAAAACAAATCATTTAACTAGGTTAGTAAACAAAAATTTGCTCCAGGGGAAAGTGACATATACATAAGAACATAGAGTTATTGGCGAGAGTGTGCTCCAGGAAGTAAATGATAAAATAAGGGATGTTATTACTTCTCTGTTCACCAAACTTCTGGAACTGCAGAGACCCCTACAGGTAGGAGCAAATATGCATCATAACCCCATCAGACCGTGCTAGCATTGGGGAATACTGTGCTGAAAACGGTCCTGCTTTTACTGTTCGAAAGTTTAAGTGTACATTTCCAGAATTAAATGATAGTTCAGCAAGGTACATGCGTGAAAAGTACAAGGAAATTCTTGTTTCTTGTAAAAGGAAGCTGGACTTCTCAGAAATAACGGAAAATCACAGCAAAAAGCGTGGACGCCCACATCTTCTTCTGTAAAGAGTTGGACTTGGTTCAGAAGAATATTAGTGCTTTACCAGGAGTCGGTTCAGTAATAAACACAACCATCATCGTTGCGACTGCAAAAGGGATTATTGAATCTACTTACAAAATCTGTTGGTACGGTATAGTGGTAAGTATCCCCGCCTGTCATACGGGAGACAGGGGTTCGATTCCCCGTCGGGGAGCCATTTGTAACCGGGGCGTGGTTTATAGTATTAGAACCAACGCTGTCGATCGGAACTCACTTTTATTTTGTCTGTATCGACAAAGCGTAAAAGAAATGATAATATCTATTTTACAAATCGTTCAACATCAACATATAAATTTACAAGTTCATCAATATCAGCATTCGAAAGAAAATACAAATTATGATACCAGGATCACTTCCAAAAGATCTAAACAGATTATATGTCTGTATAGAAAACTTCTAAGCATATCATAGTATACGTTAGACAGTACTGCAAAGTACGTCTTACTAGTACAGAACAAAGAAGTGGAGTGTCTAAAGAATAGAAAGATAGGCGGGAAGAAAATGTTTCGCGGGGTTAGTATACATTGCAAAACTGGTGAACACATTCATACGACCTTTTCACTGACCCATACATTCGCTATGTCACTGTATAATATATTACTATAGTTAGGTAACTAAATATACTAAAGTTAGGGAGATAGACGCGATGCGCACATTAAATAAAACACAATCAGCGAACAGTACAACGTTGCCAGGGTTACACAAAATTGCGGGTCACTATAAATTTGGAAGGACTAGGCTTAATCAGTCATGAGTAGAATGAATCTTGTATAACGAAAAGGTAGCTGAAGTTGCAAAATTGACTATAGTTGAAAATTTTGATCAACTGAAAGACGAATACCTAACTCGTATACAGGGCTTTGTTTCTGAATACGACATACCTGCTGATATGATCATAATCTGGGACCACTTTGGTTTAAATATTATCTCCGCATCAGACTGGACGATGGACAAGAAAAGGAAGAAACGAGTTGAAATATCGGGCCTCGATGACAAACGCCACAATAATGCAAACTTTGCTGGTTTGCTAACAGGTAAAAAAAACAAAGAAAAATATCAAACAGGGAATGCCACGCACCAAAAGCGCAGCCTCCTCAAAACGAACCCCCCAGCACGCAATCGCGTGCGCCACACACACACACACTCAAAGCTTACACATCAGGACAAAACAAACAACACACACACACACACTCAAAGCCAACACATAAGGACAAGACGAACAATAAGCATACACACACGCGCGCACACAAAGTCAACACACAAGGACAAAACGAACAAACAAAGGAACACAGTGGGGCACCGCCCTGGAACGGTCAGTGGCAAAAACACCACTGGGGAGCTTAAACCGGTTTATGGTGCGCACCCAACCTCACTCTTACCCCCACCATGTTCCAAAGACATGGGACAGTGTAAATAAAAGCAATCCCCTCCAGGTGAATCTCTAACACACGTAATGGAAACAAAAAGGCATGGCATGTAAAACACAAAAATGCTCGTGTATAAATATATAAAAAGCAAACCTTAAGAACCAAAAACGTATGTACTCAATGCCTTTTCAGAAGACAGAGCAACAAGAGAAACACCCTTAAGGGCCCGACGAAACAGGTCAGAAGACAAATATCTAAACAGTTCAGTCCTGGTAGGATTTAAAAACCTTAAATTGATGGCTTTATTGCTATAGATTACCTTTATCGGATAATCTTTTCAGTAAGTTTTCATCTCAAAATATTTTGATATGCCAATTAGGTGTGAATTGCAGTTTTACGCATCGTAACTATCTAGTTTCGCCTATGTTGTCAATGTCAATGTATTGATATCGTTCTAAACACACGTGTCTGTGATGTTATGGGATTCCTTATGTTTTATTTTTAGGTGAATTTCTACCACCACAAGTAATATTTTGAGGAATTATCCCAATTATACGTTTCCCGTAGACTGGCATATAACGCACAGCGAAAATCACTTGATAAACACCGAGACACAACTGGCCTATGTCAATCAAGGGATTCTACTGTACTTGAAGAAAAACGGAAGCGTTCACTCTGCCAAAGGAATCACAACCATTTTTTATTTTTAACGTTTTCAGGGCGCAAATGACCGATCAGTTTAAAGATCACTTGTCAAAGAATCATGTTAAAATCGTTTATGTCCTAGCGTGCTGCACTTATGGGTTGCAGCCTATGAAGATAAGTGTGCAAAAATTGGTCAATGCACATTTGAAGGCATCGTATGAATATTGGTATTCAAAGGAAATCATAAAGCAAATGGGCGTTGATTCTGATGAAGTCTGTCCAGTTGATATGCCATTGCTATCATAAAAGAGCAGTTTTCGACGTGGCTTGTTTCAATGTTTCAGAGCAGAACAGCCAAACCAGAGCTAATCGGAAATGGGTTTCGTGCTGTCGGAAGAGCTGGTAGTCTTGAAGATATTATGCCCATAAGTCAGTCAAAGATTTAATGTTCTGTTAAAAAATGCGATCATGTTATAAATGCGAACTGATTATCTGTAAAAATAAGAGACTGTTATTATACAATGTATTCATTACAAGCAAAGTTACTACACAGCACTTACCGGTAATTTATTTTATTGTTTTTCACGACGCCCGATCATGCTGGGAAGTACCTCCTCCTTGAGCCCGCCCGGTTAGCTCAGTAGGTAGAGCGTTGGTCTACGGATCTCGGGGTCGTGAGTTCGATCCTCGGGCTGGGCGTATGTTCTCCGTGACTATTTGATAAACGACATTGTGTCTGAAATCATTAGTCCTCCATCTCTGATTCATGTGGGGAAGTTGGCAGTTACTTGTGGAGAACAGGTTTGTACTGGTACAGAATCCAGGAACACTGTTTAGGTTAACTGCCCGCCGTTACATGACTGAAATACTGTTGAAAAGCGGCGTTAAACCCAAAACAAAACAAACAAAAACCTCCTCCTTGCATCAAAAACGCAGACAATTATCTGCCTTTCATGTAGAAATGCAGAGATTAAACACGCAGAAATGTCTTCCACAATATTTTTGGACGAAACGCTGAATATTTTGACCGAAAAAATAATCCGATATTGATAAATTTCACTGCCAAGCATTAAGTACATGTTCCATGAAATTTAAAAGACTTGTCTTTTTTATAAAGTTTATTGAAAATATTTGAACTCATTCTTAGTCGTAGTTTTGATATTGTATTGAATGGTTTTTACAGGAGTTTTATTTTAATTTAAGATAATGCCACTTCTTCGACAGGGTAATAAAGTTATTTAACACATAGTCAAGGCCTTCGAGTGGTTTATCGTCTGATCTACCACGGTTCAGAGTGAAGATGCATAGGAACTGAACACTGAAGCATCTGAACGATGAACGATGAACTGTGGTAAATTAGACGATAAATCACATGAAGGTCTTGATTGTTTTCATTATGACATGCTCATTGAATGAAACATTTTAATAATTTTAATGCTGGACTTCATTTACCCGAGGAGTAATGTAGCGGACGTCATGTGGCAATTTGACGTCATAATTTACGTCAAAATGCTCTTACCGGTCCGTGCGTCAACCATTGTTTATCGCAAAATATACAGAGCTTGATTTCCTTCTTTGTTGAACTTGAAATCAATCCGAGTCATGTTAGAATAAATTTCAAATCGAAAATGTGTGCGACGACGAGTAATTGACTTATTAAAACTGATAATGATGAATCATATTTTGACTTCGCTAGCAACTAATTTAAATTTTACAGGGAGTTTTTATAGTGTTTTAACATAATTTATGTAAAAGAAAGTAAATGCATACAGTGTAACCTCTGTAGAACAACACCCTTAGGGAGAATCAAATATTGACTGAAGAGGTTGTTGTTCTGGAGATGTATATTTGATAGTATAATTCAGCTTAGTAAAATTTGATTATGTTGTTATAGAGAGATTTTTGCTTAAGAGAGGGCCACTCTGGAGAGGTTATACTGTATTTTGCATTGAACATTTCCAAAGCTTCAGTCAGTGCCTATTTGCTTGAATACAAATTTGGCTTTCAAGAATTTATAAGTTAATGAGCTTCGTTCGAAGGTTGCTATAAAATACTATTAAAAATTGCGTTGCTTAAAGCAATGTGTACATATAGCTTCAAACACATCAAAAACATTATACACAATGATTCATCTATACAGTATAGCATTAGGGGGAATACAATACTCATAACAGAATATCTGAAGTTTCAAAACAATTAAAACTAAAGAGGCAAAGAAGCATTTTTCAACACATAGCATGAGTTACTGTGAAACACTGTATCAATTAAAGTCATTTTTTAGTTTTTGTTGGGTATAACGTCGCACCGACACAGTTCTAGGTCTTATGGCGACTTTCCAGCTTTGATGGTGGAGGAAGACCCTAGGTGCTCCTCCTTGCATCACTAGCGGGTGCCTGGGTAGAACCACCGACCTTCCGTTAGCCAGCTGACTTCCTGACATGAAGAATTCAACGCCCGAGTGAGGCTCGAACCCACATCGTTGAGAGAAATTGATTTGAAGTCAGCTAACTTAACAACACGGCGAGGGAGGCTTCTTATTACTTGTAACTTAACTAAATGTTTACATGTTACCTTTTAAAAGAAGAATCGAATAGAACCTCAGGATAAGAAATGCATGCCATATAGTGGTCTATGATTTTAAAAGAAAATCAACCCATTGTAAATAACTCTTCGTAACGTTGTAACTTTGGTCTTTATTTCATTAAACAGCTTTCGCAATTCCCCTGAGTCATTGCAATTCACTACCAGTTTCAAAGTGATTGAATAATTTAAACATAAGATTGCATCATGTGCAGGAAACCGAATATCTAAAGAACGAAAACCTGAACTTTTTCATACGATTCTAGACCAGGTAATAGTCTCGGATAATGTGTAAATAGCACCAATTACAGTTTCTTAAAATTTTAGAGGACGTTGCACATTTCCTAAGCTCTATTAAATCTAAGAAGAAAATTATAACAAATAAAAACTGCACTTACAAACATCCTTTAACCAAGCAAGAAATTGTCAAAAACCCAAATGTTACCGAACACTCAGTTACGGTTGACACCTATAATACATTGTTTCTTACTGTCAGACCTGGGACCTGGGACCACTGAGTAAGTACGTGATGGAGTATGTATTACTAAAATATACGGATTGAATGTTTATTTTCCAGATTTTGCTGCAAGCTGTGTTATTTTAAAAATTTTATATAGAGAATGTCAACACTATAAAATTTAGATTTGGGGTCCGTTTGAGATAAAACACGTTCATGTTATTGATACTGCAATATTTTCGCTCTCTGTCTCTATTAGTTGCAAGTTTAGCATAGAATTTTCCAGATGAAATTCCCGCCATTTTTCTTGAGACACAGACAGTTTCCAACGATTCCGTAAACTTAATCAATCTGAAACAACCCTGCTGTGCTTGTTATATCTGGACTGTGTATGTAGACACAGACATGAAGCTCTCTCTCTCTCTCTCTCTCTCTCTCTCAATGTTATTTAATAAACGGTTGCTTGGTAAGCGCTTCTGCTTCAGCTTTGCAACTGGTGTTTGCGTTTTTTTTACTTGTATTAATTGCAAATCCCCTAAAATAAGGACTAATTTCAAGAAGGGAACGCAGTGTCGTCTCCGTGTCTTTATATTTACCGGATTAACTTATGTTGCATTTTGCCAATTTTTCTGTTAATTGACGGAATGATAATTTACATACATCATATTTAAAATTTTAACGCTGTATTTACGGTTTACATAAAGATTCACAGTTTTTTGCTCAGTGTCAAATTTATCACCAGAAATCACTTTGGAAGGGTACCTATGATTACCAATAAGTTTTAAACAATTTAAAATATAGTACGAGCCTCTTTTCGAGTTCTTTAATATTAAGTATATACGAATATAAGAAAAAAAAATGCGGTGATTTGTTTTTACATTTTTGCCAGTTTATTACAACTATGACGACTTTCTCGAGAACTGTTTCTGTCTCTTGTTACACAGACATTGTTTAGGTGCAACATGAAAAATACCAATTTAATTAATTAACACTTAATATACAGAGCTAGTAGGTTGTGTTAACGTCTGAAATCAATGATTAATCGATTCTCTTGTCCATATCTATAAATTAAATGTATACGAAGTACAACTTAGAAGATCAAAATGTATTCATTTCCATCTCGAGTTGCTCTTGCAGATACCGGGTTGAACTTACTTGATGTTGACATATAAAGCGTATTCGATCGCGGTTGGTCATCTACAGTACCCGTTTATTGTTTACATCGTATTAGTCGGAAATCATTATAAGCCAAGCTATGCCTCGACATAAGGTGTTGCTAATAACATTTGTGTTAATTAGAACATGTTGCTGGCAATTGATTGAAGACCAAAATGTATTGACAGACATTGAATAACTGGTGATAAGATTAATTTTGGAAACACGTGTGAAGCGCGAAGTTTGCACCACGTTGTGATTTTACATTTGATTTTATTTTGATTGTTTATAAGCTTGCTCAATAACACGTATAATGTCAAATAAATATGTCGATTTTTCCAGAGACTGAAAGCTTATAGGCCATCAATACGTGTTTTTTGTTTTGGTTTCATTGTTACATGCCATGCCTTTTTGTTTCCATTACGTGTGTAAGAGATTCACCTGGAGGGGATTACTTTTATTTACACTGTCCTATGTCTTTGGAACATGGTGGGGGTAAGAGTGAGGTTCGGTGCACCATAAACCGGTTTAAGCTCCCCAGTGGTGTTTTTGCCGCTGACCGTTCCAGGGCGGTGCCCCACTGTGTTCCTTTGTTTGTTCGTTTCGTCTTATGTGTTGGCTTTGTGTGCGTGTGTGTTGTTCGTTTTGTCCTTATGTGTTGGCTTTGTGTGTGTGTGTGTGTGTGTGTGTGGTGCACGCGTCTGCGTGCTGGGGGTTTCGTTTAGAGGAGGCTACGTTTTTGGTGCGTGGCATTCCCTGTTTGATATTTTTCTTTGTTTTTTTACGGCCTTTTCCAACAGTGTTTCAGTTATGCAAGTTAATCTCATAATTGATTATTTACCAGGACAAACATGTTCTCCGAAAGTAACTGCCATCTTCAACACATGAATCAGAGGTTGAGGACGAATGATTTAAGACACAATGACTTTTATGATTTTTGTCATGGAGAACATTCACCCGAAAATAGAACTCACTACTTCACGATCCTTAGATCTCTCTATTGAGCTAAGCGGCGGGAGTTCGTAGTATTTCTTTAGAGACTCTGTTGCATAAACAACTTTCATTACTTATTCCAATACATGCAATTTTCTTTCTTGTGTGTTGCTTGTTCGTTTTTCTATGTTATTTAGTTGATCGTAGTTCTGTGTTTGTCTTTGGTACATGAGTGTCTACGCTATTGTGGTTCACGTTGTAGTGCGACTGTTTCTAGGGAGCGTGGCGTTCCCTTGTATATTCGTCCTTGTTCAACTTTCCCCTTCGGATTCCTTCCCCCGCACCCGCACCCCCACCCGCGACCCCATTTTGCCCCTAGCCGTTCCTTCCCCTTTATCAATATTTAGCATAATTTAATATGTACTTGTTAGATGTTTGAAGCAACCCGTCTGAAATATTTTTCCATTACAGTTTCTTTTTGTTGTGGGCCTACTATGTAAATGCGTGGCTCTGGGGCTGTGTTTTTGGTGCTCTGTGCTTCCGAGAAATCTACCCTTACCTATTATCTTTCATATATGTAACAAAATTATCAAAGATTGATTTATATATAAGTAAATATTGTCGCTTCAGAGATGCGTCACTCAGAAATGAATCATATAATGCATTACATGAAATCATAGTTTATCGAGAAACTAGTTACATTTGCAAGCAGACTATATTAATTTTGTATTATGTTTACTTTGGTTCCAGTGACAAACAACATGACTATCGATTAATTGACCCAAGCAATCCAAGATATTACAACCTTTTGCTGGAAGAGGAAGCGCTCAAGTTTGAACCTTGCCAAGACGTTAATAGAACAGCTTCTGTAGATCACTCAATTATATCACTGACAAGTATGAACCTTATTCTTATTCCTGTGCTCATGTTTGTTTGTTTGATATTATTCTGACTTACTCCCGGAAGGATACAAGAACATAATAGAGAGTTTGAGATTTCAACCTTCGCCTTCCCCTTCAACGTCTCTTGCGAAGTTAACGTATAAAGTTGAAGTTCGATTAAAATTCCTTCAGATTTCAAACATTAGAATGAACCTTACTTCTTTTAATCCGCCCATTCAATTTGTCCGTAATTATGATCGTTTTTTTCGTGCATTTTGATACCAATTATCCGAATGGGCAGGAATTTTACAAGCGGCTTTAGAAATGAAAAAAAAAAAGAAAATTAAATAAAAAACATTTCAATTAATATAATCATGGATATTAGAGCGATTACCAAAAAAAAAAAAAAAAAAAAAAAAAAAATCAGACGATAAAACAATGTGAACAATGTAAAAAATCGTTAGTGTTGCTCCAAACATTTAGGTTTTATATAAAATTATGTCAGTATAGTCAGTATAAAATGCACGATTGTAAATCATACATGAGAGGAAATAAAAATGATTATTACAAACCTAAAATTATTTTCCATTGGGTTTCAATGGACCGCGATCGTGCAATATTTTTCCATATCATGACGTTGAACGCTTTCATATCGGACTAGTCCCAATCCGTGACTCTACTTACCTCCCCTGCCGGTGCGTCCATTGCGGATCTCGTTTCTTTAGATTTTTTGTTGCTATTGTGTATTTGTTTAATTTGTAATTTATGCAACATTTTGTTTACTTTTACACTTTGATTAATCTGACCTATTAGATACTAGCATGTAGTAATTTATCAGACTGAAATGAAATGAAAGTTATAATTATGTCATGAGTTGGACTAATATAGGACGTGGAATGGTTTCTTAACGTTGTAATGGAAAGAATCGGTTGATGTCCATGGCGTCCACGCGCACGTTGCGACAACAAGTTGACGTCATTTTCGCGGAAAATATTAATGAGCGTCAGTTTGATTTGTTAATTGCGTTTTCGGAGAATTTTTTTCCGTATTTTTTCCTGTCTTTCGTGACAGAACGATAATTTAAATATAAATTAATCATTTGATAGTGGATATGTAATAAAAAGATTATCAACTTTGTATGTGGATATATGCACTCGTTCTTTCGCAGACAAAATTGCGCTCCTAAAGTCGCGCAATATTACCGCTGCAGACCTCGTGCATATATCCACATACAAAGTTAATAACCTATAATGATCATATCTAAGTGATAATGACACTCTGTATGACTCTGTATAATGCCAAACTCTCAGACAGCACAGTATGATTTTAATATACTATTTTATAAGTAAAGCATCTGCGGATCCAGGAATTTTGGTTAGAGGGACACCAACATTAAAGAGGGGGTCACCCAATTTAAGAGTGGGGGGGGGGGGGGGGGGGGGGTAGGGTAGGGTAGAGTCACACCGAGTTTCAAGACCGACTTTCTTTGTAAAATGTAAGAAAGAAAGGGGGAATTAACCCACAATGTCCCTCTGCCAGGCTCTGGTTCCGTGCATTTAAAGAATGGAGTTATCCCATACGGCTAACAGGAAACTTCTCGCATCATGATATCATAGATCTGAAATTGTCCGATACTTCAGAAGAATTTCCGTCTTACTAGTACCATTTTATGTTTATGATTAAAACGCAATTGTCGTATTAAGTGTCCGACAGACACAGATTGATTTTATTTGGGTGTGAAAATAAAATGTTCCACCAAATGATAATCGCGCGTAATTATTTATTTTTCAAGTAAAATGACTGTCATGCCATGTGCCTCCATCCAGATTTCAGTCTTTGATGCCGAGTATGTGGACAGAGTAGATGTAAAAAGAATGAAGTTTCGACTTTCGTGATATCACACCTTCGGACGTTCAAAACTTCACTTTATACGACAAAAAGGCCTATCTGGTATAATCGATACCGCCTGGGGACACAAATATGCCGTAGAAGTTAAAGTTTGAACAAAATCTCAAAGTTTCTCAAAATCAGTTAATAACTTCATACTTCCAGGTTCAATTCAATGTATTTAGTTAAAATCATTAGCCATACAAAACTTCATTATTCTTATACCTATTGATAGTGTTTCGCATCAAATTTAGTCTAATTATTTATATGGATAATCAAATAACTTAATAAGCAGAAATCCTGAAACTAAGCTTTTTATTTCGCATAGTAATAAAGAGAAGTCTTAGGCTTACGTGATATTAAATGGTAAACTTTAGTAGCAACGTGTGATATAAATAAAATACACGCATATCGGTGACGTTTTACCCAAAATATATATGAGAGACGTTGAAGGGGAAGGCGAAGTTTGAAATCTCAAACTCTCTAATGATAGAATTATAGCGTATGAGAAAATATATGTTATTATTATTATTATTATTATACCAGATTTATATAGCGCCCTTTTCATGATCAATTTCACGTTCAAAGGGGCTTTACATAGTTTAAATGCAGCCACACAGGGCGCATAATTCATCATCTACTAGTACAGACACAGAGCGATCTGACCAGAGGGACAGAGTGAGACAAAGCCCCCACGACAGAGAGATCAGAAATCAGATACAGGCTTGTCCGGCTAACTTAGCCTAGCTCGTTGCGAATAGACAGTCTTGTTCTTTAACGTGCCCAGTGTATAGCACTGATACGCGCAAGGATTGCCTGGGTTCCTGACCAGCACACCTTTAATTGGGTGGGAAACACTGAAAAGCGTTTCTGAAAATTCCCGAGTAGCTGCCGGGGAGCTGAAGGTCAGTGTGCAAATCACTGAGCTATCCGTCCACCATGTTCAAACAGTGTCAAAAGTTTAATTATAAACCCGAGCGCTTTCGGCTTTATATATATATATATATATATATATATATATATATATAATGTTTATATAATAGCCTGAGATGCGATTGTGAACGCAACTTTTTACCAGTGTGTAATACCGTTACTGCATGTTGAAAAAGTTCGAATTACTCGAATCTTTTGCTAAATATTTAAAGCTAATGTTCTTTTATACGACCAATATCATATAACACAGACACTTAATTTAAAAAACCCCGAAAAGACAAGGTTTATAGAACCTTTTATTTTCATATTATGTGTTATCGTTAAAGAAAGTAATTTAGTAAATCGGGGTAAACCTAAATAATGGAAAAAACTAACTTTTTGGTGTTTAATGTTACAAATGTTTAATTAAGGTATCAATGCAAACATATCAGGCTGGTTATCACAAATGCATGAATCAGTAAGAAATTGCAAAGAAAACAGTTCTGACTAAGGAAAATATCTCTTTTGAATTCTGAAACTAAGAATTCCTTAAAACAATATTTTATCGGTTTATTTCTGTGAACGTTTCTAAGTATGGTTAAAGCTCATATACGGAAGTACCCGGTCTAGAATATTTCTGAATTACCTGCTGATTTCAGAAAACCTCGCCGAATGGGCGTTTACATCAAACGCAGGTAAGTAATGGCGTAGCTGTCATACTAGTTATCGATGAGAGTGTAATTTGATCACGCTTGTAGTTTGTTTCGCCCACAGCTTTGTTTCTATTGATCACAATGGTTTATGAAGATATAAAGGGGTAGTCACAAAAGTAAAATATTTCGGGAGTTTATTTAGGATAATCCTGCATAATACATACGTACATGTGCATGTACACATATGCAGCATCTATTTAGATTATAGATTTGAACTGTTTGAAGATCGGTATTGATTCGTATAATTTGTATTTATAGCAACACTTGATAGAATACAACACTACCGCTACCACAAATTTTGTCTGTTCAAAGGTTTCATGTATTTATTCTATTTATCCAGTCTTCGTAAATGTCCAAGGATTTCGGTCATGGAATTGTTTTCAAACGCGGAAAATATCGCATACTCGATGTTGTCTTTGCACATTAAACGATAAAGTTCGATTTTGCTTTCAGTTGTGAGAAAACAAATTTGACAATACTTAATTTTAATTCATTTAAATCTACTTGCAGTATTTTAATACAACTTATAGTTTTGTCCCTAGAATCGTAAACCTCTAGTAATACAAAGAATATATATAGTGCCTTTTCGTGATAAAAGACACAAGGTTCTGCCGCAACTTGATGCAGATAATATAACATTTGCTTGTTGTTACATACAGAATGAAATCTATGACCTTGTACTAGATTTTGTAATAAAAGGTTTACATGCAGTCCTCCTGCCATGTTGATTGCTAGTATAGCGCGCCAATTATGACTGATATTTCTCTACTGAACATTCTTTCAGGCCACTGCTATATTATAGCACTAAGTCATTTCTTCTACACATGTGTATTGGACAGTTCTGTAAAAAGCGAAACACACGCTGGGTGCGACCAAGTAAATCGAATGCAGTCTTGGCACATCTTTATTATCATTATGGCTTCAAAAATTACCAAATGGTGAAAAAAAAACACGCAGCCATTTTTTTAAAACTTTCTTAAGGTATTGAGCTACGTATGTAATCCAATTGTCGGTAAAGAATACATAATAAATTGTTCCGAGTAATATCACGTCAAATGTTAGAAATGACGTAACAAAATGGAGGCGCCCGTATTTTCACATGACAGTTTGTAATCAGAAGAAAATTTCAAGAAATGGATACGTTCGAGGTAATATTTTATAGAATTATTTGTAATGATAATAGAGAAATTATTTTCAAATTGATTTACCCACAACTTTTCAAAATATAAGAGATCTACGTCTATAATCATTCAATATGCAAGCAAAGTGGTCAAAGTGCTTAGATTGTATAAATAATGTTGTTAGATTGCTTATTAACTTATGTCATTCTTGAATGTATTAAGATGTGTTAAATACAAATGATAAGTCTCTACAAGGCAGATATGAATGCTGATTTGTTTTTCTTTTTTTTTTTGCAATTGCTCATGCATAGATCTGCTATATTACGAAGATTCTATAGATAGGAACATATTTGGATTTAAAGCAATGCGGAAGCAAACATGAATCTATGTTGCCAATTAGATGCTTTAACAAATATTTAATAAAAATCATTCCGTTTGTTTATGTTGCAACAACCTTGGACGGTACGGATTTCGAAAAATTAAACCAACCTATTTTTTCATTGGATGAAATCCTAACGTTGTATTGGCCGAGTGGTTAGCGCGTATGACGAGGGGGAAGAAAGTTCCGAGTTCGAATCCTCATCTAGTTAACTTTTTTCAACTTTCTTTCTTTCATGTTTTCACAATTTAATGTTTAGTATTTTTTCATTAAATACAATTAAATAAATTTGTATATTTCAATGGTATACTTCAATTACAAAATGTTTTATTTTTCATTTGTACAGGAGCTAAATGATCTTCTGTCATGCTTTGGATTGACAGACCAAACTGACATTGGCCGTTCTGTAGCAGCTTATGATACCAATACGGATATTGAGGAGGTGCAAGATGTCAGCATTGAGTCCCGTCTTCAAATATATTACACAGCTACACCCCTTGCAGAGGTTTGCGGTAATGAGTCAGAACATCCAGGTAATGAAGACACTAATGTAAAATTTACATTTAAGATTTTAGGGAGAAGTCACTTCTTTCTCAGTTAAGATTAGGTAGAAGTGGAGAGATTTTAGGGAGAAATGACAAGGTTTTAGGGAAAACGTTGAATGATTTTAGCGCCATGACATGCGAGTTGAAAAGGGAACTAAATATGATTAATATAATGTTATCTTTTTATTATTTCCTGTCTTTGTTTAAGTATATTAATTTAAAGTAAATAACAAATTCACTGAAAATGTCAGTGATTCTGTTTTCTTATCCTTGTTAACCTTGTGAATCTAATGTGATTAAACTGCAAATTAAAGATTTTTCGCTGTTTATTTTTCACTCTTGCAATAATTGCCCAAACAAAGAAAACCCTTTAAAGATAAATACAATTAAAAAAAGTTCATTTATATCAGCAAAAAATAAATCAAGCTCCCAATACTATAATGCACTCAAAGTCACAGCCACTTTATATAACAAGTGTGTGTTATGCTGGTCCTGAATTAAATAAATGCCAATAGCAGTGACATCACTATGACATCACATAGAATACACGTCTTCTTTGATCTGCTGGTGTCTTCTTTGATCTGCTGCTGTCGGCACACATTAAAAGAAACAATTATCAATCAGGTTAAACCCAGATTCTGATTGCAGGTGTCAAAAATTTGCGTAATTTTCAGTTAGGTGTTTTAGTCACAGAAAGTGTCAGTGATAATATTATGTTTCTAAAGTCTGGGTTTTAAAAATACGAGTAAAATTAAGTGGATTTAAGGAAATTACTGAGCCAGTCAAGGTAAGATATTTTCTAAAGGTAAAAAATAATGTGGAAGCTACTGTAATAAAATCCCTACTGTTAATTTGTGCTTGTCCTCGGACAAACGGAATACAAAAACACACTTGTCCACCGTCAAAAAGTTTCGAGTCTGACATAGGAATTCCACATATAATTCAATAAATTTGTTTGTTTGTTAATTAATGGCGATTAAATGATCAAGGATAAAGTGATGATAATTGTTGCCTTAAATTTCAATATGATCAATAGTGGATCAATTAGTGTAGTATACCGCGTACGTGTGTTGGCGATGAACAAATCAATTATGCGTGTCAAAGTCACCCTTTAGAGGGGTAAATTATGCCTCTGGGCAAATACACGTCCTGCTACCGGCTTCTTTTCCAGCAGTATAAGGACAATATTTTGCAACATTTTTTTTAAATAATCGCCATTTTCTATCGCCAAAAAATGCGTTTTAATCGACATTTGAATAAAATAATCGTTGGCAGCGCGAGCCCTATATATAGTGAAGATCCGCCGTGTGATATAAACAAAGTGAAAACCATTTATGACAGTAATAGCAAATGTACAAAAAAACTGCTTCAGTAATTTTACTTTTTTCTCAGATTGAATCAAACATTCTTAATTTAAGGGAAATAGCAAAAAGTGAAATTGAAATGCTAACTATGGGAACTGTCAAGAGGATAATCTCTGATGCTAGATGTAAATATGTGCAATATATACTGAGCTACGTAAATGAAAAGGGACTCCCTCAGCTTGCTGCATTAAGAGGGCGAGAGGACGAGGCCCCAATTAACTTACTATCATCGGATACAAAACAGTCCGTACACAGCGAGTATGTAAAACGTTGTATAGAAGCTGAAAAGAGGTATGTTGATATAACAATTCGTTTAAAGACAAATGGAAAAATTGTCTGCCACATATAAAAATTGCGTCTCCAAAGGAAGATGTGTGCAAAGTCTGAGGGCTGAAAGCTTGCCATGAGCGAAAATGACAAAATATGTGTAACACAGAAGGACCACAATTATGTACTTCAAGCCAGGAAAGAAAGGGAACTGCACGTAGAACACCTGGAAGGTCAACAGCAATGTTTTTTTTTCACAACAAGACCAGGCTGCGGGGTATGGATTTTCGACAGACGACGTGCATTACACATTCTACTTTAGTCAGTATGTCAAGTTGCCTCACCATGCGCAAGAAAAGGGACCCACATTCCTCATTCAACCTTGAAGAGTGCAGGTACTACAAATAAATTATTTATAATATTGCTTTGTTTTTGTAATGGAATTAATGGTAGTATATTCTTACAAACTTCATAATATTTTTTTCACAATCAACATATTAAGATAGTAATATTATATCCTTTCAAATTCGTTTTCAAATTTCATATTTTTTATGCCATATTTCGAAGAAGAATGGCTATTTTTGTTACTCATTGTGAGTCGATTTGTCTGCCGGTATGTCGGTAGGTGAAAAAATTGGTTTCTGTCCAATTTCGAGTGACCTTGAGAATGAAAACGGTTTCTGTTAAATAACTTTAGACGTTTTTCAGGTCAAAACGTATAAAATAACGAATCTTTTGGTGCGTGTATGTGGGTGTGGGGGGTGTGGGGTTTGTGTGGGGGTGGGGGGTGGGGGGGACGGGGAGGGTTTTTTACAAAACAGACTTGTTAGTTTCCTTGAAAAAAGCTCCGTAGTTTTTTGATCGTCGATGTCTGGCGTCGTGTCTGTTGTGCTGTCGTCCGTCAAACATTTAGCTTGGTATGCATAGGGGCGGGATTTTTCAATGTCTTCATGTTTAGCAGATGTTTACCTTAAAAAAATCTAGGCCAATTAGAATATGCGATCTGGGTTTAAAAACTGGGGTCATGGGGTCAAATAAAAAAAAAACCGTGTTTTCATGACTGTTTTTTTCAAACTGATCTTCATAAAATTTTGGTCGAAAATACCTTGTGAAAATTAGGTCAAGTTGTTTGGGGCTCGGGGTCAAAAACGGGGTCACTAGGAAAATAAAAAAAATGCTTGTTTTGCTCCAATTTTGCTTCGATTTTCTCCCGGGGTATTTTGGGTGGGTAAAAAAAAATTGGGTTTTTTTCCCCAAATTTTCGAGGCCCTTTGAAATGAAAAGGGTTTTCTGTTAAATAATTTAGAGTTTTTAGGTCAAAACGTATAAAATAACGCATGCAATTGGGCGTGTAGTGGGGGTGTGGTGTGTTGTGGTGGGGGGGTGGAGGTGGGGGAGGGGGGAGGGGTGGTTACAAACACACTTGTTAGCTTACTGAGCAATCCCCAACGTGAGTTTTTTGATCGCTCGATTCGGCTCCGTCGTCTGTCTGTCCTGTTCGTCCGTAAATTTGTTGTGTTCATAGAGGCGTATTTTTCAACTGATCTTATAAATTTGTCAAAATGATTGTGACGGGGAAAGGCCCCCGGCGCAGAAACCCATAAAAACAAATAAAACACCCTTTCAATTTTTACAAATTTATTTACAAAGATGATTATTAAAATAAATAGATATGAAAAAAAAAAAAAAAAAAAGAAAGTTCATACCCTTAATACAAAGTTCTTTTATTTCCTTCTACCTGACGTGAACAGGTTTTTAAATGAAATTGTGAACTTTAAGTAGCACAACAAAACAAATTTCAAATTTCAGTCCCTTTAAAACCGTGAATACTTTTGATTCCGTGTTTGCTCCTATGGTGGTGGTTGTTTGCATCCCTGGCTGATTTCAGGGGGGAAAAAAAAATCATCGTCTTTGCGGTTTACGGCAAAACCATGGGAGAAGCTCTGCGCTGGGAAAAAAATCACATCCAGGCGGGGAAAGGGACAATAAACCTGGGAGTGTACTTCGGGTTATGAATCCCCAGGAAAAATCGCGGGCGGAAGAAGCTAAAATAATAACATAGGGGAAAGCACATTAGAAAAAACAAAAAAAGGGCAAAAAAATCCCCTCCTTGGGGGTACACCATACCCCCGTGGCCCCCATAAATATTACTTTACTTAACAAAATATGTTACTAAGTTCAAACGTCACATTTTAAAAAATACTACTTTTTTCTTCCTTTATTACAAAAATTACTTACTTAAAAGACTAAAGTTAAAGTATGAGAAAAAGTATGAAAAGTATTTGTGAAACTTTAAAATAATACGGAAAAATAAACTGCGCCATTTTTTTAAAAATAGAATTAAAAATCAATGTAAATCAAATTTTATATGATGGGTTGGGACCAATAAATCAAATGCCATACACAAAACGGACTTTTTGTGTAGAAATAGACGGGCACACAATTTCATATTACAATAATATATTAAAACGGCACTAGATTTGCCATATGTTTTATACAAAACCATACTTCGAAGGGCGTTCCATTTTTAACAAAATTTTGACATAATTTTTTTAAAACAAAGTACTTTAAAAATTTCATGTTAAAAATTTCGTACAATTTTCTTTTATAAATGAAACATTTTAGTTCCCCTTTCTAAATAATTTACAAAAGTCTAAAAAATTTAATAAAAATTTTTTCGACATATGAAAACTAGCCAAAATCTGTCCCAAAAAAAAAGAAAAGTTACGAATTCTGTAGAAGAAAAAAAATTTTTTCCAAAAAAAAAATCGTAATGCAAAATCATCAAAAACCAACAAAAAATTTTTTACCTCGATCGAGCTTTAAAATTTCTAGCAAGAAAATAATTAAAAAGTTGTTATAAGTCTAAGGTGGTGTGCGAAGGCATATCTATCCAGTTTTTAAAAGGAAAATGTCCCCCCAAATACTAAATTTCATAGGATTCAGGGCTAAGCCGGGACTCCAAATTTTGTTTTTCCGGGATTCACGATATACCCGGGGAATTTCTAACACTTTGGCGCGGATTAAATTTGACAATTTGAGGCCATTATAGGGGTTTTTGGGGATAAAAAAAAATCACTGAGTTTATAAAATATCAACTTTCTTATTACGAACCGAATTTAATGAAATTTAATGGACTTTTAAGTTAAAATACAGAAAAAAACATGAAGGTTTTCATGCGTGAAATCTGACTTTTACCTAAATAACTCAAAAATTTTAAAAAAAGATGATGCAATACCGCATTTACACACAGATAAAAAAGGGCCCGGGGTTGTAAATTTGGGAAACCACGCCCCCCTTTTAAAAAAGAAAATTTATAATTTTCTTAGATGAAACAAAATGACATACTGAAAAAGCAAACACAACAAAAAAAAAAAAAAAACACACTGTCCATCTGTACATCAAAAAATTTAGCCCCCTCCCACACTCTACCAAATAATCTGCACCACTTTTTTCTCTACGGGGAATTTGCTCTAATCTGCCTATATGGTGATTCCCAGTGCCCATCCATCAACCCGGGGAGTTGCAAAGTTCGCTTTATTCAAAAGGTGGGGCTGTTGATTGTCTTAATAAAAGGGGCTTTACCGAACAAATACCGGGTAAAATTAGCTACTGCCCATACATCGCAAACCTCCTTCTCTATCACTGAGTACTTTTTCCCTATTTAAAATTTTCTACTAGCATCCCTTTACAGGAAATTTCTCCCACATTTTCCCTGGCAATAGGCCAAAACCTAAATTTGAAGCACTAAAATAAAAAAGTTGTCTAAATCTGGAAATTCAAAATAGGGGACCCATTAAGCTAGCCCCCAAGTCGGAAACCCTTTCTTGACTTTCACCCCACTCTACAAGTTTTGGGCGGCCCCTTTTTCGCAAACTGTGCGGAACGGCAAGGGGCGGCAAAAAATTTGGTTTTAAAATTAAAGTACAAAAAGTACGCTACAAAAAATATCTGTAAAACCCTTTGAAAAATTTGTCAACAAATTCTATTTGGGGTTTTACATGCTACTGGTAACTCTGGATTTCCTTTAAAAATTTTTGGGGTTTCTGTCCCCGGCTTTAGGAAAAAAAAAACAACCCTTTTCTACTTACTCGAAAACTCTCACTACTTTCATGGGATTAATATATAATCTCTTGCCTCTCAATGTGCCCCAAACCCCTTCAAAAATGTTTTATGGTATAGACTTATTTGTCTGACAAACTGCGACCCCAAACCATCGGTGCATTTCCCGGCCCCAATTTATATAAATATCTACTAAGCCTTCTACTCTCTCAGTTTCAATATAGGTGGCTATGCTTCGGATACTAGTAGCAAATCTCCATAGAAAAATGTCCTTTTTTTCCTATCGCATAGGTTCGAGGACCAACGATATCGAGGGGGCAACCTTTTTAAACGGGTATCAATCAAAGGCATTTTCCTAAGGAACTTTACTTATTTACCCTTTTTTGTACTTAAAAAAATACACAACTGACAGTACCTCCTAACCTTGCATTACCCGGGCCCATTTAAAATTGCCAATCCCTATCACAGTTTTCCTTATACCTAAAGGGCCTGAAGTAACGGTCTGTGAAACTTTCATCACATTTTCTCTAAACTTTTTGGTAAAATCAACTGTTACTTTTGTTACATTCTGGGCGGGTTTTTACTCTCTATATAAAAATCTATTTCCCTTTTCCAAACCTAAATGAACCCTTTTCTCTACCACTGCTTAACGTCCTTCCTCAGCCTTCTTTTACACAATCTAAAGTGCATCATTCTGTTGCTTTTCTAAGAATTCCCAAGTAATCTAAAAAACGGAGACGGAACTTTAAACTTTTTTCTTTTTTGGTTCGCCCCCCGTTTTTTTAGCGCGCAAGACTAAACGAGGTCTCAGCCCCTCTCTTCCAAATTTAAAATCATTTGGGGGTTATCTCAACCCAAAGCCCTACTGACCCTGAAAAAACGGCTTTAAAATCTTTTAGTACATCTAGCCTTTTCATCCATCTTGTTCTTACATTACGGGTTTTCCTAAAAATGACTTGCTTTATAAGTCCGTTTCACATCACAATGTACAACCGTATCTTCATCGATTAACCTACCCTTTCAAGTACCGGGGTTTTGTAGGACAGTACTTACATAAACATACCAACCCTCTACATCACTTAGTTTATAAAGCTATTTCCCCTCTTGACTACTTTACACTCCACTCTATCTTATTTCTTCTCTACCCCTTTCTCCGATCGGTCACGGCCTTCCTCTATTTCTATTCCCCTTTCTATTTCATTTCCCCTTTCTCTTTTTTGCTCACCCCAATTGTGCTGTTGGCACTGTACCGCCCTACTTTCCCCTCCCTACAGTAATATGCAGCCCAATCGACCCCACTTTAAAAACTTCAGTACACCCAAAGGTTGAAACCTCTCCTCTTTTGCAAACATTGGGTACTACTTATATATGCCTACATTAGACACAGGGAAGGTTTTGAGGGGATTTATTGGTTTTTTGCTCCGGTCCTTTTGGTTCGATTCACGACATACTTGGGGCCTCCACGAGTCTTTGCAAACAAATCTGCATCTTTGCTACATCCTTTGCTTTAACAACTTCTTTTTACTCAAAAATTTGGGATAGTTCTCTATTACATCATCTAAAAAATTGGTCCTAAGAATAAAAACTAACAACCCTTGGGGCGTTTTTTACTTACTAATCTAAGCCCCCATCTAAAAACACTTTTTCGGGTGAAACATCACAAAGGTTTTATTACCCGGGGCCTTTGTTCTAAATTTTCTTTTAGCCATGTCAGTGAGTTCGAATGACGAGCAAAAAGGCTTTAGTTTATCATAAACTTTTCCCATCTTCCAAAGGAAGCCATCAAAAACTCTCTTGGGGAAAACCCTTTAGAAGGAAAGGTAAGTTAGGACCATATTCTTTATCCCACTGCGCAACAGCGTACGTTTCGTACACATTCAAAAACGCATCCCTGGAATCAATTTCTTCAAAGGGGGAATCTTAACCTTTCCTTTTTTTTTACTTTTCCCAAGTCTGTTTTAAAATTATGCTCTGTTTCTAAATTTCCTATTTCTGCTTCCTCCTTTTCTGTTTTCAACTTCCTGCAAAATTAAATTCTCCTTTTCCATTTCTAACTTTAAAGTTTAACTTCGTTCTATTTTTAACTTTTCCCTCAGCCTTAAGACTACTTTGTTTCTTTACTTTTCCTTTTGAACCCAACTTTAAATCTAATCTTTTCCCCATTGCTTCTAATCTATTTTTTCTGCTTCTACTCTAATTCTCTGCTTCTAAACTACTTTTTTTTTATTTCTATTTTCTTTTTGCACCCAGCTTTAATTCAACTTTCCCTATCTTTTCTCTTCTTTAAAACCATCTTTTTTCTGCTCTAATCTACTTTTTTCCCCACGGTTTTCCCCAGCCTGCTCTTCTAACAAAAGTTACGAACTCCTCTCCGTCATAACCTAAATCCTTCCCACCTTTGTTTAAATCACTACACTAGTCATGATTACACACGTTAACACTAATCCACTACAGTACCCAAAAATATAACAAAAAGGACACTAAATAAACAATCGGAGGAAATCAGACTAATAGTTTTCACTAAGGCCCCTTTCCAGGAAGCCAAAACAAAATCTTACCTTTTCTAATCTACACAAAACTCCTCACTAAAATATCACTAAGTTGCGCAAAAGTACTATGTGTCAATAAGGTTTCATAGGCAACAACAAAAAAGTACGTGACAGAGGGTGCAAAAATACCCAGCCTATCAAATACAATCAAATGTAAATGGTTAACCTTTGTGTAAAAAATAAAAAAATAACCAAAATGCTTTATCCTAAATAAAGTATAGGTTAAAAAAAACAGTGTGGGACAAAACATAAGAGTAGGTTTAAAAGTAATGCGGGAAACAAGCTTGCTAAACCCCACAAAGTAAAAAAAAAATGTACTGGATTATACAGTACATAATACAAAATAGGTCACGGGAGAAGTGGGCGACGACAATTTAAAAGTAGGAAACCTTCCTTGTCAAGGGGGGGTCATTCAGCACAGATATATGATGGGTTAATCATAGGGACACAAAACCCCCAAAAAAAATAAAAGGAACGAAACCCCCAAACCAAGTGTCGGAAGCAACGTTATCTCTGTGACCCCAAAGCTGGTTAGCGAAGTATGGATCTGCCTTGCTTTCTGAGGTTTTAAGACGTCCTTGAAAAATGAATAAAAATTAAAAGGGTACCATAGAAAAAAAAACAAAAGGAATCTTTACAATTAATGCTGCAGTTAAATGGGTGTTAAAAGTTTGAAGTACTGGTGGTCGACCAAACCCCCTTTTTGACCCATTGTGAAGGGGAAAAGGGCCGTACCGGCGAAATAAACCCCGAACAAATCAACCCCCACAATTTTTACAAATTTATTTACAAAAGATGATTATTAACAATGAATAGATATGAAAAAAAAAAAAAGAAAGTTTAGTATCTCTAGAACAAAATTCTTATAGTTCCCTTCTACATGACTGACACAGGTCCCTTTTTGTAATTGGAACTTTAAGTAGCACAAAAAAAAAAGATTTTTAAATTCGTCCCTTTAAAAACCCGGGGAAAAAGTTGATTCCCTGTTTGCTCCCCTTTGGGGTAGGTGATTGTCCTGAGCTGACTTAGAGGATAAAAAAAAAAATCGTCTTTGCGGTTTTCGGCACAACCATGGGGTAAGCCTGCGTGGGAAATACACCAGGGGAGGAAGACAAAGGGGAAACCCCGGGGTTTTACTTGGGTTATGCTCACCAGGAAAAAAAGTTGGCGGAAAAAGCTAAAATAAAAACAATGGTAGCACCAAGCAAAACAAAAAGCGGCTAAAAAATGCTCCTTTTGGGGGCACCAAATCCGTAGGCTCCCCTAAATAATAGTGCTACTTATAAAAATATATGTGCTACAAGTTCAAACGTCCATGATTTTTTAAAAACTAAATTTTTAAATTTTCCTTATTACAAAATTACTTTCTAAAAAGTAAAATTAAAGTTTGGGAAAAAAAAAAATTTAAAAGTAAGATGAAACATTATAGATACGGACATGATAAACTCACCCCCTATTTTCATAAATTAACAAATTCAATGTTTAAAACAAAGTTATATGAAGGGGACCATTAAATCAAAGGCCTACACTAAAAAAGGACATTGTATGGATGCTTAACGGCACCATTTTTATATTAAAAAAAAAATTTTCAAAATGGCAAAGATTGCCCTATAGATTTATACTAACCCTACAATGCGTAAAGGCGTTCCTAATTTTCAAAGTTTGCATAAATTTTTGAACAAAAATACTTTATAAATTTTAGTAAAAATTTTCCCGTACAATTTTACATCTTTATAAAAGAAAAATTTTAGTTTTCCCCTTTTTAAAATTTACAAAGTCTGAAAAATTTAATAAATTATTTGGCATACTGAAACTAGCCCAAAAAAAGTGCCAAAAGTAAAGTTACAGAATTCTTTTAAAAGAACAAAAATTTACCCAAAAAAAAAATGTAATGCAAAATTACAAAAATCCAACAAATAAATTTCTTACCTCGATCGAGCATAAATTTCTAGCAAGAAAATAATTCAGACATAGATTCGTCTATAAAGTCGTAAGGTGGTGTGCGCAAGGCATATCTAGTCCAGTCTATTTAAAGGATAATGTCCCGCCAAATACTAAATTTCATAGGATTCACGGCTAAGCCGTGGACTCCGACTATTGTCATTTTCACGGGATTCACGATATAGCCGGGGAATCTAACTACTTTGGCGCGGATTTAAATTGACAATTTGAGGCCCATTATAGTGGTTTTGGGGATAAAAACATAAATCACTGAAGTTTATAAAATATCAACTTTCTTATTACTGAACCGAATTTAATGAAATTTACATGGACATTTAAGTTATGAAATACAGAAAAACATGAGAGGTATTTCATGCGTGAAATCTGACATTTACCTCAATAACTCAAAAATTTACAAAAAGATGATGCAATACCTGCATTTACACTACAGATAAAATAAGGCCCGTATGTCAATTTGTGACAATGATTACCTTGAAAAAATCTAGGCCGAATTAGAATATGCGGCATCTGGGTTTAAAAACTAGGTCACTAGGTCAAATAAAAAAAAACCTTGTGTATACGATAGAGGCTGTATTTTTCAACTGATCTTCATGAAATTTGGTCAGAATAATAGCCTTGATGAAATCTAGGTCAAGTTCGAATATGGGTCATCTGGGCTCAAAAACGAGGTCACTAGGTCAAATAAAAAATGCTTGTTTTTGCTCCAATTTTAATGATAATTGGTCAGAATATTTTTTTCCATGAAATCACCAGGTCAAACATGTTTACACTGTTATGGTGCATTATGGTGTGTTTCTCAGGTGAGCGACGTAGGGCCATCTTGGTCCTCTTGTTTTGTTTAGTCATGTGTCCATGCACTTTATCTATCTTCAGGTATTTGCAATTGGTTTCCGAGCCGATGGCTATAAGCAGTACCACTGTCTCATCGACGAGGACCAAACCATTGGTAAATCAGTCCATTATCTTTTTATCAGTTTGGCACGGCATTTTGTTAAATTGAGGGAAAATTACACATTAAAATGCAAACGTTCACGTCGATCGAATTATACTACATGTCTGTAATTATAGTTAATTGTTAAAAGATTCTTATTAAAGTATTTAATCATTATGGTTGTGTTAAAAACACAATTGATATTTTATATAATTTTGATAATCGTGCAGCAAAATATTTCGCATATTAATAAGAGTTTTTCTTAATTTTTCTCAGGACAAGATAGCCAAAAAACGGACAGGATTCTTTTATATCAATGATTGATCATGTCAGTTTCAATAATATATGAGCCGCGCCATGAAAAAACCAACATACTAACGGATGTGATGTTATTATAAGTTTGTTTGTTTGTTCAGAAAAAGAAAAAAATCTAAGTCGAAACATATGAACGATTTGTGATATACACGACATAAAAATGTAAACCGTGTTAATTTTGAAAGTAAACGCGATTACATCTTAAAGTTTTTGTTTTATTTTAGCTAGTTTTATTCTGACTATGATATTTATTATAAATAACGTTTATGTACAACTGTTTACCTGGAAAAAACAAGATCTGATACATGCTGGCGTACTTATCATAGCGCACGATGACTGGGCGGCACAGAACAGTTAGATATAAATTATGATGCAGTTATCAGGACACCCAAGGTTGTCAAAATTAAATTTTCAGTGCAACAATTCCAGTTCGTTAAACGCTTATACACTTATATTCGGAAATCGTTTGAACTAAATCCAGTTTTCAGTTATAGACTAAAATATTAGCAATTTCGATCCATACCAGCATATGCACGGTTGTGGAATGTGAAAACCAAAAAAAAAAAAAAAAAAAAACACATTTTCAGTGTGATTTTAGACCTTTGAAGATCGCCAGTAATAATGTTACTGGTACTTAACTTTATACATAAACATCAAAAAACTAATTGGTCATCTACATGATCAAACGTAACCATAGTGCGTGGTACGTCTTCATATTCTTACATAATATTTTACTGTGCAGGTGCCTGATCGATGTCGGGTTCGGGACTATTAAGAAGTTGTATCGACGTTCGAACTGTGACACACCCCAGCACGTGGTAGATGTTGTACACAAGTCGGAACACAGTAATGTACGGTTACATACGGCGAGAATGGGTGGGAGTGGAGAGACTGGAAGATGTTCCTCGGTGAAAGATTAAAAAAAATCCCAACATTTCAAAATATTATCACTTCCGCTTCACATCAAGCGAACCCGGGGTAGTGTACATGAAGGTAGCTGCAGACGACACTGAGGAAATCCGTTTTGTCATTTGCAAAAGTTGAAATGCTGATAAGTAAGGCCTGAATACAATCATGTTCAATGCACGAAAAACATGATAACAGTTAATTCAAGCCTGTCTTCAGAATCGCATGTTTGCTAGATTCTCAAACATACAAAACCTCTTAAACTTGAGTAATGTATATAAACGGGTCATTTACGTTTAAATCAAATATCTTATTTTTGAACATGAAAAGTGATGCAAGTCAGGCTATAAAAAGCAATGAAAATACACATGTTTTTACATGTGTAAAGCCATCGTTTGATCTTTAAGCACCCGCTGACTTTAATTTGCATTTTGTAGTGAAACTTGAAGGGATTAATGACTTCTTACAAGGGCAATTAATTTCTATTCTTCAGTATCGTTTGAATTTTATCATTGACCATGTGCGCCAGAACACTATAACAATCATCTACAAAACATCGTCATTCATGCTATTAAGCTGAATGACAATATGATAATGTGTTTTCAAGCTTTCATTTTCTTTACCACTTTAAATCTAAATATCACTCTGACCTTTATCTATTACTTGCCTACTCCAAATTATTTATAAGACCATAGGCCTAAACACACTTCAACTTTTTTTAATAAACTCTTTTAGTCATAGAGTCACTGTAACCGTCACATTTAACTTACTGACACCTTAAGCAAAGGGATCCTCTGCTAATCTACAATTAATTTTGAGGAATAACAGCTGAAAAATGTACTAGTCTTATAAGTGAAAAATTTGATAAATCAAACCTTTTCCAAATTTTAATTTTTACAAAGTACATTCAATGCCCGTTCAGAAAATGTAATCAAAACTTAATAAACTTAATAAAAAAAAATGCTTCCGTGCTCGTTGTTATTGCATCGGTTTCCATAGCAATCATGTGTGTAAATGGTGTAGATTGTTATATAAAGTTCAAGGGGACACAACGTATTTGAAAATATAAGCAAAAATAATGTTTGTGTATGTTTTACTTCAATATCTGTTAGTTCAGAAAATATTTTTAAAAAAAATCTTAATTGGGGTTCAGTCAATTAATAAAAATGAAGTCTTAATGTACTCAATCATAATAGTTTATTTTATTGTAAGTTTTGCATATGTCATGCAAACAAAACTCTACAGCTGATGTATATTTACAGGAAGTGTGTACCAAGGTAGTTAAAAATATAATGAAAAGGTATGCTTCTATGCAACATCCTGAGATGTCCAAGTCTGAAATTACCTCTCTTTGACACGGAAAATGCAATATTTATAAAATGACTATTTTTATGTTATTAGTGTGTATATATCTTGTAGGGTGAGAAATATTAGTGATTATAGTGAAAACAAATAATTATTTCAAAGAAAAACTAAATACAAGGTGAAACTCGTGAACTGGGAATACCTTTTATTACATTACTTCCCTTTTTAAAAAATATGTCTAGAAGGTAATTCATATAAACATTTCATCTATTGATAATAATTAAAATATATATAAGGAAAAAAGAAGAAAGTGAAGAAGATCCACAAATATTAAATATGAGGTTTATTCAGATTCTGTCCAATACAAATATAAAAGAACTCAACCGGTTTCGCTGCTTGTGCATATCTTCGGTTGAGTTCTTTTATATTTGCTATTGGACAGAATCTGAATAAACCGTATAGGTAATATCGGTAGATATCCTTCATATTCTTCTTTTTCCCTGTATTTATATCCGTATTGTTGAATTACAATACATTTTGGATATGTATAGTAAACAAAACATATAAGATCCATTGTTCGCCCAAATATAATTTTACAGAAAATTCCTTTATTTACAAATCATAGACAATATGCATTACAAAAATTTAACAATAGAACTGTCATAAGCAGGAACCAAAAGCTCTTCCAGCTAAAATTTCAATCAATTAGGAACCACAGAGCTGAATATGGGAAAACAAGTTTACAGGAGCATTGCTATGCATTGCATAAAATGACTGATATCAAACATGTGTTTTGCACATTTTCATGGCATGATGAATGCATGTGCAAAGGCATAAAACTGTATCTATAAAATAATTAAATTATCTATTAATGAAGTAGTTTGCATCTCAAATTATACATGTAAAAATGATTTATCCCTACAAAATTATCAAACATAATGCGATCCTAAATAAATCTCAAACTGACACTGAAGGCATATTTTGACTACAGCCCTTGTGTGACTCCCTGGGTAATGATTACAAATAGACAATTCAACGACTGTTACCCTTGCATGCCATAATAAGCAACTAATAGGAGGTAAACTCGATAAGTATTTCAATACTTCCGTCAATATCCTATTGCTTGTGTTGTTATGTCTGTCTGTATGTGTATGAATGTATCTTGTGTAACATTTGCAATAAAATATTCTTAAACTTAAACTAAACAACTAATAAAGATAAATGACTGAATTTACTGCACCTTTGCAAGTCCGAAGGATGAAGTTTGTAAATAATGATGTACATTTAGCCTCCATATATGGTTGATTGGGCATTTTCTTCCCAGTAGGTGCCATATCATATTTCTGTGATGGTGTGTTGTAAAACCAAACTCAACTCTTTATTTCCTCAACTTCGTTTCTTCTGTAGGCTAGTTTCAAAATAATACAATTTAATATAAAAGAAGTGGAAACTTCACAGTTAGCTCAACACGAATAAAAAACGAAAACGTTGTAGGCTTTGTTGAGCCTGTTCATGGATGGTAGTAAAATGCATGCTACCGTCAACGCCCTCTAGCTCCGGGTTGATCACAACTCAACATTTACACATTTTACAAGTACAAAATAAATAATTTAAAGACATCCGCAGATATATTCAAATGGCGCTGCACATGGAACCTTCAATGATATACTAATGTGCCCCTACAGTTCTTTTCGATTTGAAAACTGCCTTTAGAAAGTCTGAAACAAACCCTGAAATATTCAAGTCCAAATATCATGGAATCAAGTCAACTTACAAGGACTATATTGCAATTTACACAGACAATAGATAACTCAAAGGTTGGCTGTGCTGCTGTCAGCCTCCTTAATCAATCAAATTTACGTTTGCCAAATAATGCAACAATGTTTTCAGCCGAGGCCAAAGCTATTGATTTAGCTCTAAATTTTATATAAAAAAAATAGTGAAGAAAATTTTATTATCTTTTCCGAATCGCTTTCTATTTTACATAAATTCATAACCGAAATATGGAAAATCCATTCATTCAAAATATTCTTCTCAGGGTTCATGAACTATCTTTAAAAAGTCTATCATATTTTGTTGGATTCCCAGTCATGTTGGTATTCATGGAAACGAGGATGCTAATATTGCAGCAAAGAAATCCCTTTCATTATCACAATCTAATTTGAAATTACCACATACAGATTTTAGGCCCAATATAAACAAATACATTTTATCTAAAAGGAAATCGTCATGGAACAATGCTTCATCCAATAATCTTCATGATATCAAACCTACTCTAGGGAAATGGCACCAAGGGAAC
This sequence comes from Mercenaria mercenaria, assembly GCF_021730395.1. Classification (NCBI taxonomy): domain Eukaryota; kingdom Metazoa; phylum Mollusca; class Bivalvia; order Venerida; family Veneridae; genus Mercenaria; species Mercenaria mercenaria. The sequence continues at coordinate 405,899 of NC_069362.1, forward strand.
AGATCTGTTCGCAGGGAGGAAGTTGTTTGTTCTTGCTGTCGAATAGGTCATACCCGTTTGACTCATTCTTAACTTTTGAATAAAGAAATTCAACCCGAATGTGTACCATGTCAAACACCGCTTACTATTAAACATATTTTAATCGACTGTGTGGACTTTGCTACAAAACGCAGTACATATTATGACGTTCAATCTTTGAAAGAGTTATTTGAAAACGTTTCAGTCGGAAATATTTTATCGTTTTTAAAGCAGATAGGAATGTATAAAAAAATCTAACATTTCATATTTTTATTTACATCTTGCAATATTATTACGTTTGCAGCTGATATTTTAACACATACGTATATACATTTTTACATAACTGATTTTAGATATGCTTTACATTTTTACATGGATGTTTTTAGATATGTTTTACCTTATTCATAGTGTTCTTTACATTTTACATGGATGTTTTTAGTTATGCTTTACATTTTTACATCAATGTTTATGCTTTATAGCTGACGTTTGCAATATGACTTCTTCTCGGCGATATATGACCATTTTGTGTCGATTCGCTGTAAAACCCAACTGACTCACTCACTAATGTGTAATACCATAAAAAAAGGCGTATGGTCCCTGGTTAAAATAATGGGTTTGCCTTAAACGAGAAAACGATGCGCAGAACTAAACAAAGTGGAATTTATAAAGTAGATTTGAGGTTATGGAGCCTGCATATCACAGGAACTGCCAAAAGACAAAAAATAAAAAGCAGGCAACATATCCAAGGGGTGGTTATGCAATACCCCAAGGTGTGAAAGCGGGGGTAATGGAACCACCTTGGCAGAAACATTCAAGTTAAGAAACTAAACAGTACATACAACACGACATTAAAGTCCTACCGAGCAGTCTTAGGAGATCGAAATATAACAGCTCTATTTGAATGTACGTGGAGGCATTTTACGGCCGCCTCACGGCACAAACAATGTTGCTGTGATGATACAACAGAAAAAGGGGAAACTTTACAGGTTTCTCAACACGACAAAAACAAGGATGTTGAAGGCTTTATTTGACTGAGCCTGTTAATGGACGATAGTGTAAATGCATGTTAAAGTCCACGCACTCTATCTCCTGGTTGGGCAGAACTCAACATGCTACAGGTACAAAAAATCGATTTAGAGATTCATACGGTGGTGCACCTGGAACCTTTTAATATATATTAATTGAAATTCCATGAAAAGTGGCACATGGTCCGAAGCTAAAATATTAGGTTTGAGCTAAAGAAAAAAGCAATGGCAAAACTATACAAAGTCGAATTTAGAACGGGGATCTATATTATGGAGCCTGCATATAACAGGAACTGCAAAAAGACATTTTTAAAAAGTAGGCACTATATTCAAGGGATAAGGGTTAGGGTTACAAAACTAAGCGGTGAAAGCCGGTGAAATGGATCCACCCAGTTCAAGCTAAAAATCTAAACATTACCAATAGCACAACATACAAATCGTGCCGGGCGATCTGATTTAAAGTACGTGGAGACATTTTACGGTCGCCACACTGCACAAACAACGTTGCTGTGATGGTGAAATAGAAAATACAACAAAAACAAAATTGTTGCAGGCTCGGTTTGATTGAGCCTGTTCACTGACAGTAGTGAAAATGTATGCTACCGTCCTGGCCCTCAAGCCTTGCAATTGCCTGGCTAAAAATTTTATTTTCTACAAAATGTTGAAGGAATGGCAACTTTCTACTCACAGAATTTCAGTATTTCATTGAGTGTAAAGCAAACTTTGCACTAAATAATAGAGAGTTTGAGATTTCAACCTTCGCCTTCCCCTTCAACGTCTCTTGCGAAGTTTGAAGTTGAAGTTCGATTAAAATTCCTTGAGATTTCAAACTTTAGAATGAACCTTACTTCTCTTAATCCGCCCATTCAATTTATCTGTAATTATGATCGTTTTCTCGTGCATTTTGATATCAATTGTCCGAAAGTGCAGGACTTTTACAAGAGGTTTTAAAAATGAAAATTAAATAAAAATATTTCAATTAACATAATCATCGCATGGATATTAGTGCGATTACAAAAAAAATCATTTTATATAAAACGATGTCAGTATACAATGCACGATTGTAAATTATACATGAGAGGAAATAAAAATGATAATCATATCAACGTATTCTATTGTTGATGGTGTTCTTGAAAGATATTACAGTTAATATTTTTTAAACAAAAACATGAGACACCAACTACGACAAATGCTTTTCTCGATATACTTTGAAGTTAAGTTAAATATATGAGATAAAGTAAACACAAAAGGCTGTTGACTAGTATTTCATAGTTTTTCTTAAAGTTTTTTTACTTTGAATTGGTACTTTGTACATCGATTTCCTTCAAAGACGCGTTTTACTTGTAGACTGTACCTGTTGAAAATCTAACCTTTTAAAAGATATGTTGATAACATGAGCCAACATTTAAAAAGCGATTTGAAACAAATGTAAGATACTCTCGTGATATTATACGTTTTGGCATCATGACACTCAGTTTGACTCTGTATAATGCCAAACTCTCAGACAGCTCAATATAATCGTGCCAAGTCAACATGTGTCTAGCGAAACAGTCAAGAACTGCTAGGTGGTGACGAAAATTGTCGCACAAAATAACATGTGGGCATATACACGTATTTGTTTGAATACTAATATTTCATAAGTAAAGCATGTGAAGCAGATAAAGGAATTTTGATTAGAGGGACACCAACTTTAAAGAGGGGTCACCCATTCATGGGGTTTGTGGGGTGTGTGTGTCGGGGTGGGGGGGGGGGGTAGTCACACCGAGTTTCAAGACCGATTTTCTTTGTAAAATGTAAGAATCAAAGGGGGATTGACCCACAATGCCCCTCTGCCAGGCTCTGGGTCCGTGCATGTAAAGAATGGAGTTATCCCATACAGCTGACAGGAAACTTCTCGCATCATGATATCATAAATCTGAAATTGTCTGATACTTCAGAATTTTTTTTCCGTCTTACTAGTACCATTTTATGTTTATATTTAAAACGCAATTGTCTTATTAAGTGACCGACAGAAACGGATTAATTTTATTTGGAAGTTAAAATAAAATGTTCCACCAAATGATAATCGCGTGTTATCATTCATTTTTCAAGTAAAATGACTGTCATGCCATGTGCCTCCATCCAGATTTCAGTCTTTGATACAGAGTATGTGGACAGAGTAGATGTACAAAGACTGAAGTTTTGACTTTCGTGATATCACATCTTCGGACGTTCAAAACTTCACTTCTAACGAAAAAAAGGCCCATCTGGTATAATAAATACCGCCTGAGGACACAAATATGCCGTAAAAGTTAAAGTTTGAACAAAATCTCAAAGTTTCTCAAAATCAGTTGATAACTTCATACTTCCAGGTTCAATTCAATGTATTTAGTTAAAATCATTAGCCAAACAAAACTTCATTATTCTTATACTTATTGATAGTGTTTCGCATCAAATTTAGTCCAATTATACATATGGATAATCGAATAACTTAATAAGCAGAAATCCTGAAACTAAGCTTTTTATTTCACATAGTAATAAAGCGAAGTCTTAGGCTTACTTGATATTACATGGAAAACTTTAGTAGCAACGTCTGATATAAATAAAATACACGCATATCGGTGACGTTTTACCCCAAATATATATGAGAGACGTTGAAGGGGAAGGCGAAGGTTGAAATCTCAAACTATCTATTGAAGCTGAATAAGTTTTGTTACAGTAGAGCTCGCGATAAATGTCTGCGAAACAAGCCGGTATTCGTTCGGCAACCGTTCATTAAACGATAATAGTGTGTTTGTTTGGTTTGGTTTAACGCCGTTTTTCAAAAGTATTTCAGTCATGTAACGGCGGACAGTTAGCCTAACCAGAGTTCCTGGATTCTGTACCAGTACAAGCCTGTAAGGAACTGCCAACTTTCCAACATGAATTATCAGAGGGATATTAGTGTGAAAAACAAGAAACGTGTAAATGAAAATGTGTATCCAGTTACGCGTACGCACCGTTAAACGAGAACCGTAAAACGAGTGTTTATTGCGCTTGCGCAGCGAGGATAAACGATAACCGTGAAAAATCTGAATCGTTTTTGTCTTGGGCCAGCTTGCGGAAACGAAGATTCAGTTGTCCAAATGGCGGTTCGGTGTATGTGCGTGTGGGCGTCCGTGCGTAGATCTCTCCGGATTTGTTTGTCAGGACCATAACTTTGACATGCATGTTGCAATTTTTATTTTATATTTGGCATGAATTAACCTCAGAGAACCGGAGTGGTATGCGCGAACCCCGGGTTCCTAATGTTTTCGGTGTATGTTAATGCGTGCGTGCGTCCGTGCGCTCGCATGCGTTCATCCGTGCATGCGTCAGCTCGGATTTGTTTGTCCGGACCATAATTTTGACATGCATGAAGCAATCATATTTATATTTGGCATGTATGTGATACGGAATGTCATGCGCATTTCCCAGGTTCCTACTTCAATGGTCAAGGTCATAGTTGGAGGTCAAAGATCCTTGCATTGAGGAATCTTGTTTATATTTGGCATGAATGTTAACCATAGTGTGATGGAGTGTCATGTGCAAACCCTTGGTTCCTATCTTAATTGTGAAGGTTGTTTATATTTTGCATGAATGTTAATATCTGATATGCTTTATCATGCGCAAACCCAAGGTCCTTAAAGGTCAAGGTCACAGTTTGAGGTCAAATGTCATGCCAAATCTTGTCCGGCCAACAAGTTTGACATGCATTGAGGAATCTTGTTTATATTTGGCATGAATATTTAACACAATGAGACAGACTCTATTTCAAAGGCCAAGAAGATCACAGTTAGGGGTCAAAGGGCGGGCCCGTTGGCATCTAGTTCGTTAACGAAATTATTATGAACCGTAGAATTCAACAAACTAATCAACTGACACGAAATTATGTAAGGTTTAAGTTTAAATTCGCGATTTACTTTGGAGTACCTGCGTATTTTACTAACAATTAAGGGGGAGTAGATTTTGTTTAAATCACCTGCTTTACAGATACTTTAAAGATAGTTTTCTTTGCCTTAAGCGGAAAAAGTCCCAGTAGCGTGTAAGATTAATTTACGGTGTTTACCGGGATCAGAAATGAATAATTGTTATAATGTTTCCCTTCAAACTGACACAAATTAGATGCATTGGAAGAAAATTCTGACTCGCATGTTGTATCAATTGTAGTTTACTATCTCTCAGGGGTAGGAAAATGATTAAAGTCACAGAACTGTAAGCGGATCAAATTACGTTAATAAATCATTTTATAAAGCTCACGAATGCGAACCTGAATTGAATTTTGTATGAAGCCTAATGTTTTTAATAATGCATATAATTATTATGTTACAACAATCATTAGGTTCTTTAAAAATCTTTCTTTACATGATTTACGAAAATACTTCAACTGTATTTGTGCCACAGTGCGTTTATGTTACAAAAACATTTCCTGAAATGTAAAATTGTATTTTTGAATGTAAGAGAAAAAACATTTCATACTTCATTAGGTCGTATAAAATCCAATTGAAAATACCGGCGCTGCCGCCTTTCCACCCCCCCCCCCCCCCCCCACCCCCACACACACATCTCCCCATCGATTTATCACCCTGTTTAACGATAAATTTCAATTTCCAATTGCCCCGCCATTTATTACCGATTTGTCAATTTCAAATTCAGCCTGCTTAAACATTGATAATCGCTTGCCATGAGATTATTATTTTACTTTCTGAATTTCTCATAACTACATGCTGGGTGGAGCAGCAGAATTTGTACGCCTTAGTCAAATTAATTGCCTGTTTTCGAAGGGTCTCGAAATTTAAAACAATTGTATTGCGTTTAATTAGAAATAAATGGAAAAGAAAAACACGAAGAAAAAGATGACGAATGAAAGGTATATTATGTAGTACACAAAAGAAAACTAAAAAAAAAGCAGCGAAAATAGCAAAAGTAAAGAACATAGCCCTATTCACCTTGTGTAAATTTGTTTGATTTCGAACCGGCGTTATTTCAAAATACTACACTAATTGACATATGACCAATATCCGGCCAAAAAAAGTTCAAGGTGCAATACCGCCTTTGCGGTGTTTATGATCTTCTTATAATCAGAACTGAGGGTCCTCTAACTAGCACTTTCCATACCGGTATCGGCGTTGTTAAGAAAGTATTTATATATGCTATATTGCTTTTATATATACTGAACAGCCAAATAAACTATCCAGATGTATACCTGGGGTATTATTTAACAAACAACTTAGCTTTATAAATTTGACTTGCTTTCTTCATGCCACATGAGACTTGAAGAACGTCACGTGTTAATTATAAAAAAGTCAATCAACCGTCAAGTCAGTAGTCAAACATTAAAGAGTTTGAGATTTCAACCTTCGCCTTCCCCTTCAACGTCTCTCATATATATTTGGGGTAAAACGTCACCGATATGCGTGTATTTTATTTATATCAGACGTTGCTACTAAAGTTTTCCATGTAATATCAAGTAAGCCTAAGACTTCGCTTTATTACTATGTGAAATAAAAAGCTTAGTTTCAGGATTTCTGCTTATTAAGTTATTCGATTATCCATATGTATAATTGGACTAAATTTGATGCGAAACACTATCAATAAGTATAAGAATAGTGAAGTTTTGTTTGGCTAATGATTTTAACTAAATACATTGAATTGAACCTGGAAGTATGAAGTTATCAACTGATTTTGAGAAACTTTGAGATTTTGTTCAAACTTTAACTTTTACGGCATATTTGTGTCCTCAGGCGGTATTTATTATACCAGATGGGCCTTTTTGTCGTTAGAAGTGAAGTTTTGAACGTCCGAAGATGTGATATCACGAAAGTCAAAACTTCAGTCTTTGTACATCTACTCTGTCCACATACTCTGTAACTAAGACTGAAATCTGGATGGAGGCACATGGCATGACAGTCATTTTACTTGAAAAATGAATGATAACACGCGATTATCATTTGGTGGAACATTTTATTTTAACTTCCAAATAAAATTAATCCGTTTCTGTCGGTCACTTAATAAGACAATTGCGTTTTAAATATAAACATAAAATGGTACTAGTAAGACGGAAAATAAATTCTGAAGTATCAGACAATTTTCAGATCTATGATATCATGATGCGAGAAGTTTCCTGTTAGCCGTATGGGATAACTCAATTTTTTACATGCACGGACCCAGAGCCTGGCAGAGGGGCATTGTTGGTCAATCCCCCTTTGATTCTTACATTTTACAAAGAATATCGGTCTTGAAACTCAGTTTGACCCCCCCCCCCCCCCCCCCCCCCCCCACACACACACACCCCATCCCTGAAATGGGTGACCTCTTCTTTAAAGTTGGTGTCCCTCTAACCAAAATTCCTTGATCTGTACTTGCTTTACTTGTAAAAAATTGTATTCAAACAAATACGTGTATATGCCCACATGTTATTTTGTGCGGCATTTTTCGTCGCCACCTAACATTTCTTGACTGTTTCGCTAGACAATTTGTGACTTCGCACGATTACATTGTGCTGTCTGAGAGTTTGGCATTATACAGAGTCATACAGAGTATCATGATGCCAAAACGTATGATATCACGAGAGTATAATACATTTGTTTCAAATCGCTTGTTAATGTATTCATAAATTGTGTATACTGGCTCATGTTATCATTCGATGTACAAAGCACCAATTCAAAGTAAAGATTACCTTTAAGAAAAACTATGAAATACTAGTCAAGAGCATGACGGATGAACCTGTCCTTTACATTTTATGGTCATGCCTTTTGTGTTCAAAGTATATCGAGAAATGCATTTGTAATAGTTGGTGTCTCATGTTTTTGTTGAAAAAATATTCACTGTATTATCTTTCAAGAACACCATCAACAATAGAATACGTTGATATGTTTATCAATTTTATTTCCTCTCATGTATGATTTACAATCATGCATTGTAATCTGACATCATTTCATATAAAACCTAAATATTCGGAGCAACACCAACGAGTTTTTACATTGTTCACATTGTTTTGTGTTTTTTTTTTTGTTTTTTTTGTGTTTTTCTTTTTTTATTGTTTTATCGTAATCGCACTAATATGATGAATAGATGATAGTTAATTGAAATGTTTTTATTTAATTTTCATTTTTAAAACCTCTTGTAAAAGTCCTGCCCTTTCGGACAATTGATATCAATAGAAAAAGTAGAAACTTCACAAAATGCACGAAAAAAAAAACGATCATAATTACGAATAAATTGAATGGGCGGATTAAAAGAAGTAAGGTTTATTCTAAAGTTTGAAATCTCAAGGAATTTTAATCGAACTTCAACTTTATACGTTAACTTCGCAAGAGACGTTGAAGGGGAAGCCGAAGGTTGAAATCTCAAACTCTCTATTAGCAGTTTTGCACAAACGTTTGCTATAACTGCGCGTCTGTTGCGTTGTAACATCCAAATTGTGCGCTTGCGCTGAATTTGATTCAGTCGTGCCATGCAACCAAAACTATTTTTTCACCTTGCTGTTTTTTTATGACTTAGTCTGTCACCAATGTTTCCATGACAATAAATTTTCACAAATAAAATCTTTAATTACACGCGCATGTACATTTCGTGCAAATCGGCTATTTTTGGACTACTGTCTTTACGGATAATCATTTTTTTTAATAACCACGTGAAGTTCTTTAAGTGTAAGTTGGTACGAAGAAAATACTTCAAATTTTTAAATTTAAGTTTTTAATTAAAAATACCCCATTTATACATCTGGATAGTTTATTTTGCTGTTCAGTATATTTGAATGCGATTTCAGTTGATAACTATATTATGTTCAAATTATTTTTTGCATTTTTTTATATAAACGGCTTCATTTGAAATAAGGATATTTTTTTGCAGGAGGAAGTGGGGATGGAGAGTCATTCTCTATTACTACCTCAACATTGGAGTGAACTCGTCCAATATCAATGATCTTGTGTCTGAGTTCACTAGAATCACGTCAGACATGTCAAAAATATGTCCCTCTGAAGGAAAGAACTATTCTCTAGACCGACAGTTCCTTGGTACTCAGGATACCAAAAACAGCTGAAACAATACAAACGATCAATATCTAACCTGTCAAAGAAAGTATATAGTGGTGTAAGAAATATATGTAGTGCTGAACTTTCTAGGGCCAAGGATGAGTACTACCAGAACAAGATTCGGGAAGCAGAAGGAAACATCAAAAAGCTGTAACATCCGATTTACTGGGAAGGTCGAAGGACAATCCGCTCCCATTACACACAAGTGCAGTATCTTTGGCAAATGACTATCTACGATACTTTGCTGATAAAATAATCAAGTTGAGAGATATCAACTGAAACACCCAGCAATGGTAATTCTTCCTACTCAAATCCACCTGTGATTATGAATACATTTACTGCCTTCAAACCTCTTTCCAAAAACGATATTTTGAAACTTGTAAATGCATCAAAATCTACAACTTGTGAACTTGATGTGATACCAACTAAAAAATTAAAGGAGCATTTTTCACAACTCGCTCCCGTTGTGACAGAAATTGTAAATCGATCATTGCTATCTGGTGTGTTCCCAGAGGAATGGAAAATTTTGTTTGTTTGTTTAACGCCGTTTTGCAACAGTATTTCAGTCATGTAACGGCGGGCAGTTAACCTAACCAGTGTTCCTGGATTCTGTACCATACAGACCTGTTCTACGCAAGTAACTGCCAACTTCTCCACATGAATCAGAGGTGGAGGACTAATGTGGATTGGAAAAGTGCTGTGATAAAACCTTTGTTGAAAAAGAAAGGTCTCCCACGTTAACTGCAAAACTATCGCCCGGTATCAAATTTAACATTCCTCTCCAAAATTCTTGAAAAAGATGCTCTAAACCAAATCAATAAGCATATTAAAGCTAACAAACTCCTCCCAGCTTACCAAAGTGCCTATAGAAAATATCATGGGGTTGAAACAGCAATGGTCAAAATATATAATGATCTTTTAGAAACCATAGATGAAAATCAAATACCAATCGTGGTCATGATTGACTTGAGTGCAGCGTTCGATACCATCGATATCCCGATACTGATTCAAATCCTTCAAGATGAGTTTGATATACATAGCACTCCCTTGAAATGGATAGAATCTTATCTCACGAACAGAACAATGAAAGTTTTAGTCGAACAGTCAGCATCTGACACGGAGCCACTGAGGTTTGGTGTCCCGCAGGGTTCTTGTGCCGGTCCTGTGGTCTTTACCCTGTATATATCGGCTCTCAACCGAGTGGTGCAGAAATATCCAGCTGATCTCTATGGATACGCGGACGACTACAAGATTGCGTTAACAATTCAAGCAGGAAATTCTCAAAATGGGACAACTGTTCTTCGACAACTCGACAGTTGTCTCAATGAAATCATAAAATGGATGACAATTATATTATTATTATTATACCAGATTTATATAGCGCCCTTTTCATGATCAATTTCACGTTCAAAGGCGCTTCGCATAGTTCAAATGCAGCCATACAGGGAGGATAATTCATCCTCTACTAGTACAGACACAGAGCGATCTGACCAGAGGGACAGAGTGAGACAAAGCCCCCACGACAGAGAGATCAGGCTTGTCCGGCTAACTTAGCCTAGCTCGTTGCAAATAGACAGCCTGGTTCTTTAACGTGCCAAGTGTATAGCATTGATACACGCAATGAATGCCTGGGTTCCTGACCAGTACACCTCTAGTTGGATGGGAAACACTGAAAAGCGTTTCTTAAAATTCCCGAGTAGCTGCCGGGGATCGAACCCCCGACCTCAGGATTGGAAGGCCAGTGTGCAAACCACTGAGCTATCCGTCCATCCAACCTTCAAACTGAAAATGAATCAGTCTAAAACTGAAATAATCATGTATGGAACCAGACAACAGTTAACGAAATTGAACGTCACAGGTATAAACGTTGGTGGGTGTGACGTAAAATGCGTCGATAATGTCAGAGACCTGGGTGTAACTATGACCAATACACTAAACTTTGACCATCACATTCAGAAAAGTGTCGGATAGCTCATGTGCAGTTACGAAACCTTAGGGCTATACAGAAACATCTCACACAAAAGTCAACTGAATCATTAGTGCATGGATTGGTTCATTCTCACATTGACTTCTGCAACAGTTTATTTACAGAAATTCCAGCCTATCAAATCAATAAACTACAGCGAGTCCGAAATGATGACGCTAGAGTAGTCAAGAATGCTTCCTATGAAAAACCAAGTGCCGAACTTCTGAAAGAATAACACTGGCTTCCAGCTAAGGCTAGAGTCATGTTCAAAGTCTTAGTAATAGTCTTCCGTGTCATCAATGGTACAGCTCCAGTATATCTGAGGGAAATGTTTGTACCTACTCGACAACGATACAGACTTCGCTCACAAAGTGACACTTACTTTAACATCCCTAGACGGCGAACAAAATTAGCAGATAGATCTATGGCACTCGTTGGTCCCAAATGGTGGAACGATCTGCCTAGCTATCTAAGAACATTCAGTCTGAAGCCATCTTTAGATCAAAACTGAAAACACATTTATTTAGGCATTTTCATGAACAATGAGTGTAGTCTTGTTGGGATACAAAATATCAGAAGTGGTGTAAAATAGAATTTATACATGTCCAAATCTCTAATTCTAAGTTCTAGAATCATGTTCATATTATGTATGTATATATTTGAATGTGTTTAATTGTAATGCGCAATAGAATATTTTATCATTTTTGCGCTATATAAATGCCATGTATTTGTATTTGTATAAGTCCTCCCTAATCTTAACATATAGTAACAGTAATTTAATCTGAAAATGATGTTAATGGAATCTGAATTCATCAATTTTAGGATAGGTCAATTAAACAAACCACACCCTAATAAATGATATGGAGGATTAAGCGGACAAAATCCCTCCCTTAAATTTAACTTGAATAAACACAATATAGCAAATTATATCTATATTTATTTTTGAATTTCAGTATAAGAACGTTTTTTAAAGGCATTGGCCTACACATTTAAGCTAAAAATAGCCTTTCTTTAGTTTGGTCACAGTATGAACATTGATGGAATATAAAGTTTTGTTTCTAAACTAGTTTGAAAATGTCATATCACGGAAAAAAGATGTCCGAGTCTGGAATCGAACACGGACCTGCGCAGGAATTTGCTTTCATTACCAACACACCAAGGAAGATTAACATAATTTAAGCGGTTTACCTTGAGTTAAACGTTACAAAGGCTTTTCCATTTTTAGTATAAAAAATAGTGCGAAAACATCTAACCCTTATGTGTTTCAATAACATTAGTCTGCCAGAAATTTAAGGTAGTTCGGTACATCTTGTGCGCATGCGCGAATGATTTCGGTTTACATAAAGTTGAAAAATTTAAGTGTGTTGAATTTTACTTATGTCTTGCTTGCTTTCCAAGAGAATCTTCAATAATCGGCGTCTTAATAGAAAGCCGAAAGGAAACTATTCGTTGACGCTTTAAGTCTGCGTTTATCGTGTTTTTTAACGACATTCAACGGTTTCGTAAAGCGGTCGTTTGTTTTGATGCAATCCGGAAGTGTTGTTTGATGCAGTTTTTTGGCTGAAAAGTTGACTAATTCTTCGTTTGTCATTTGATTTACGTTTGCCGTCGAAGTTTTAGGCAGTAACTGTTTCTTAGGAGTACCGGAATAGACTGTGAAGTATTTCCATGTAGATCTAAATAAGGTTCGTAAAAATAGACAGTTCGTCTGACAAAAGACAGCCATGAAGAAGTTGTCCAGTTTCCAGAATGGCAGGAATGAAGAACTGTCATTGAATTAGGCCACTTGTCAAGGCAGCTTAAACATTGCCATAATTGTAATCAGCAGCTGCATCTTTACAACACCCTCCAGAAAATCACATTTTGTCTTTGTGTAAAATTAGACATCTACAGTACATTTCGCCGTAAAATTTCCAAAGTAAATACTGGAAAAAAGCATGGAAATATGTGCGACATCAACAGAAAATATCACAGTACAGCACTAGAAGTGAGTGTGGAAGTTGTCCAGAGTGATGTGTCATTGTGACTGTTCATTTATGGTTTACAGTTTCCAAAAGTCTGGTGAGTAATTGGTTTTAACTGTTCTTAAAATAGGGTCGCTCAAAAACTCTACAGAGTTTATAATTGTTTCACAAAGCGACGGTAAATAAAATTTACCTAAGCCATGTAAATTATATTGTAGTTTGATTTTGATTTGATTATGTACATGCTTATTAATTATTTTAGTTTATTCTAAGGTTCTTTTATCTTTTCTGAAGTAATGGACCACTGTGCTTAAATATGTTTTATTATGATGATTTATGAATAAATTAATTACGTATACATAATAATTAAAGCATTTAATAAGTAATCATGTTAGTATTCTGTAACAATGCGAATTGTATTGATTGTCTTTTTTCAGAACCAGATATGATCAAAGTACAGTTTGAGAAATTTCTTGATAGAACAGATAAGGAAATAATAAAGAACAGAACAGACCACATTTCTCCTTCTTATAATTGGTAAAGTTCCAAGTAAGAGCGAGTACAACAATGGAGCCCCCAGTGAGTTGTCAACCGTAAACGTGTGGTCCTCAAATGATGTTAAGTCAGATTGACAAATAACATTAATTTTTAAATCAGTTCTGAGAAAAATATTTGCTAAGCTTTTATCAAGATACTCATAAAAATACATGAACCAGAATTTTATATTTTAAGTACAATGTCAGATGTACTCAAGACTTCACACATATGTTGATGTTTATACACATGTGGTGATTAATTCGTCAAGTGAAGAAATTTCAGTCGGCGGCAGAGGAGAAGTACAAAGTCTAGTACAAAGATCGACAACAATAAGTTTTGGATACAGAAAAAAATCCGGTGTTTCCGACGGAACAACATACTTAGAAAGATTATACTATCAACGTTTAGTGTATGCAAAAGTTTCGAAATAGTTTTAACTTCAGGTTTACCATTGACACAAACGACAGTCATTACAGATAAAGTAGTACAAATGAAAAAAAGGAATCACTATCAGTCAAGATGGTGTGCTATTGTAAAGGATAGTATGAAAAAAAACTCACAAGTCACATTAACTTGGTAAAAGAGATTTTAACAGTATTTATCTAATTGGTGAAGGATTCTGCATGATGTATCAAAGAGCTCTTTGGACGTATTAACCGCCTCGGTAGCCTAGTAGTAGAGCGTCCGCTTCGGGTGAGGGAGGACGTAGGTTCGATCACCGGCCGCGTCATACCAAAGACTTAAAAAAATGGTACTAGTAGCTTCCTCGCTAGTCAGGTCTGAACTTGAAAGATACTAAAAATGTCCCCATTTTAATATACAAGTTCTATACCGTGACAAGAAGAGCATCTATGGCAAGCCTAGGATGCCGACCAAACATAAGTTAGTACGGTTAATAGCCAGTACTAGCTTGAATGGTGGCATTATAGGCATGAACCATAGGAGAAATGTATGACTTCCAGTCTGATTTTCAATGAATTTTCGCTCAGTTCGAGCCTTCTGACATTGAAATTAGTTAAATTTTTGGTACCGGTCCATGTTTTGTCTTAACTATTTGATATATGGCTTTGAAAATTTGAAAAATTGTATTGGTTAAGCCTTTTATACCATCCCACGTTTAGTGTAACTGTTTCACATATGCCTTTGAAACATTGTATACCTGTCCACCATCATTATCCTCTTTTGTGTTTACCAAATATTTACATCAGTTCTTCAAATAGTCAAGTGTGCTGTTAACAGACAGCTTTTGTGATATATCAGGAGCATATAATTCCAGACATACTGGTCTGATCACACCCAAAACCGAGTTATTCCAAGAGCTTGTGCTCATATATATTGTTGTAGTAATATTCATGCTGGAGTGTTAAAATGCTATATACTTCATACTTTACCTATAAAAGTGGGTGGGGTAATATTACATCTGATTTTTTATTTTTTTTTTGATGAAATGTCGATGTAAATGGTTTGGAACTATTTTGTCATTTAGAATTATGTTTTACACATGTGTTCATATTGTGTTGATGTTTTTTTGTAAAATTTGTTGTTATAGCTTATATGCCATCCAACCTCAACTTTTGTCTTGACAGTGTGTGTAGAAAAAGGCCAATATAATGTAAAGGAGTTCGGTGACCTATCATTTTTTGCTTTTATATGCAATAGGTACTAAAGATCTTCAAACATGCAAAGTATAAAAAAATTCTTAATTGTAGAACAAATTGGCCTGAAACGTATCCAGCATCCTTCATTTCAAAATATAGTATTAATTTCCTGATATATTAAATGTGTACTATGATTTTTGTTCTTCTTTTGTTGCCTTTTGATCTGGAGGCCAGTGTAGATCTCACTGCGCAGTTACTGTCAATAAAAATATCTTAGTATAATAAGAAATAAAGTAAAATAAAAGAAAAATATGGGAGAAATTTCACCACTTATTCAAAAGTCAGCGGAGGGAATTGTGTTCTAGTTTTGATTTTTAGATTTGATAGCTAGAGTGCTACATTGGTTATGACAAATATTAATTTAGCGACATGGAAAGATAAATCCAAAGTCAAATGCGCGTTTAAGAGGATTGTTTTTTTTTATTTTTTGGTCTGCCGATATTGACTTTAGTGTGAAAGTGTGTTCAAGTCATGTGTCACGTGGTTAGCATGATAAGATATGTCAACTAATTATCACTGAAATGCAGATGCGTGCAGAAAGCGTTGCACTTGGGCGCTAGACCAAGCAGCCGAAGTAATAGCTTAAAACTTTATAATTTTATTGACGCTGAAAAATATCGGTATCTTGATATCGCTTCCGTGCATCATCCTTCGTTTTTTCATTGAAAAGCGTGAATAGTAAGAATCGGGTGGACTTATACCCACAGTATCAAGCGAGATTCTTTGAAGAACGCAACTGAAGCAAATAAAGACGGTCAGCTGTTTAGAAGTTAAAAGGTATGATAAAACTGTGTAATAAAAATTTTTGCATGCCAATAACCAGTTTGTTTTTTTGATGCCTGTAATCGATAGGTGTGAAAATCATCAAACTCAATCTCGACTTTTTGGATGCTCGTATTTCGTACGTCCCATAGATTAAACTGATGTGTCATTTGGCTAAAATAACATTTTTTATCTATATATGACTAATCTAAGTATGATCAATTAATTTGCAATAATAAATGTATATCAGGTCATTGCCAAGTTTGTTCAGCCCTTTATGATCACCGACTCATAGTTTGTCTTTAATTTATTCAAAAACAGAAAATTAGTATGTTTTTATCTATTTTATATCACGATGTTCAACAGTTTTCGTTCAGCGAGTTTATACGCTGACATATATTGTAATTCGTTTAAAATCGAAAGTGAAACTTATGTTCATTATAATTTATTTTCTGTTTTAAAGTTATAATACTGGTAAAAATCACCGTTAAAATAAAGCAAATAACTTTGTAGATTTGTAGAAGACAGTCTAATGAACAAATTCGCCCGTTAGTTAGACTTGGATGGCCAAATATTGTTGAGATACGAATGGATATAAAACCATGAAATATTTAATGACCAGCTTTACACTAATTCACTCGCCAGGCTTCGACGAATTCCGTAAACCAACGAAGACAGTGTCACGTGACAAAAATTTAAATACGTCGAAAACAACAATGGCTGGTCGGCCGTGATAGGATTTTGTGTAAAACGGCGGATAAATGCAGAAATTTAAAATATTTTGCTTTTCGATGCCATTTCTACAAAAAATGCATTAATGTTATAAAATTTAGCCTGTTGTTAAATAAAAGGAAAGGCAGTTTACCAGAAAATGCGATACGAATGTGCTAGACATGTTGTTGCTTTGTTTCTTAAAATAGATTAGCGTGGCTCTTTGTACGGTCCCGTACGAACAATCATTTAGCGTGGCTCGTATTACGGTCCCGTACGTTTCACAATCAATTTGTCTACATCTGCACAGTAGTCCCTAACTAAAAGTTCAGCTCAAAGATGTTTATATAATATGCTGTTACGGATCTCTGAGCTAAAATGAATCCCGTACTGACACCTAACACCTTCGTTCCAGAAGTCTGTCGTGCTATAATTTTATCAAATGCAATGGACTCACCTTTTACTATACAATATTTCTAATCAATTTTCCTTTTGATCTGGCATAAATAATCCATGCAACATAATTTGAACACAAGTTTCAAATTGGTACCCCTGTCTGCAATATTTTGTCCGTCATTCAGTTGTCGCCTGGTCAGGGTACTCTTCATTTTGAAAAACCAATAGGCTGTAGAGAATCGTTATTTATTGACATTTTCTGAGAAATTGTATGTTGTTTTATAGATTTTATGTGATTATATAAATTCATAAATAGGTAAAATTTTGATACTGATTTTCAAGAATAACCACGTGCTCTGAACTGTTGCATGACATCATGAGTTTCTCACGAGAGACTGTGCGAGATGTTGCGGTTTGATACTGGTTAGTTAAAAAATGGGGTTTCGCCATAACTAAATGAATGCGACCATCAGAAAATAAAAACAGTGTCAGTTAACTTATGTTAGCCAGAACTAGATAGTCCCCATTGTCAATGACTGACTGTGACTGGGAGGCGACTGTCTGGTCGACACCGATGATTAATATAATCTGAAAAGTAGATCCCTCGGAAGCACCGAGAACAATACAAACAGTGAAAATTGCAGACTCGGTTTGATTGAGTCTGTTCATGAGCAGTAATGGAAAATGCAACACTGCCCACGCCTCCTAGCACCTAGATCCAGCCTTCATTGAAAACACAAATTAGTGTGCAATATTAAAATCAGCACTATTACAAGTTACAGGTTAAAAGATGATAAAACAGATATTTCAGGTTTGAACAATCTAGGCCACTCCTTGTTGTATTTGGTGTTTATTATGTTATAGATCTAATATAGCTACAGATTGTATGCTAGAAAGAGAACACAAACACGTGTTGATAGTTCTAAATTTTACTGACTACTGGCTATATGATACTGAGCATGCGCATTATAACATTCTAAATATATTCACATATAATTCATTCAATATACAACACTCCTGAACTCTTTAAGAGTAGCACTAGATTTAACATGATGTGGTAGGTTGTTTCGGAGTCTAATGGTTCTTGGGGGAAAAATGAGTTCTCTTGATAATGGGTGCGAGAGAAGGGAATATAAAAGTGAAGGTCCTGAGAGTCTAGCCGGTACTGATCTACAAAAAAACAATGGACGAATGACGGATTTTATATAAAAGAATCAGGGATGCAAGGATGTGAAATTTCTCTTTGTTTTAACATTTGCCAGTACAGTTAACATTTCTGTGATGCTTCATCTACAGACATACTTGATTTGAACATATCTGGCGGCAGCCTTTCTTAATCTTTCAATTCCATGTGTTAGAGATTGTTGAATGCCAAACAGTTGAGCAATATTCAAATTATGGTTGAACATGTTTTATACGGAGTTTCTTAAATTTGTACATTTATCATTTGTTTGATCATTTCTTTTCATGTATTTTAGGGTCTTGTTTGTCTTTTTTTGTGATCTAACACTGCTGGTTCGCCTAAATATTAAGCATTTTTATAGTTTTAAATTCATGGATATGTAGCTTATAGCGAAAAGCAATGTTTTTTTTATTTTCTTTTTATATACCCTAATCACTTCGCATTATCGGAATTCAACTCCTTTGACCGAGTCTTTTTCCACACCTCTAGTTTATGGAGGTACTGCTAGAGAGTCTCACAATCATGCATGATATTTATAGTGAGATAAACTACTGTATCATCAACAACGAGTCTTACGGTGCTTTTAAGTGAGCCTGGCAGGTGACGGACATGTTAAGAAAAGGCAAGACCTAAGGACATACCCTTGCGGTACCCTTGATACCAGATGTGGCATATCTGATTGAAGACCTTTTGTGTTCGTATTGTATTTAAAGGTATCTGATTTCTGATCTCTCTGTCAGGGGGGCTTTGTCTCACTCAGTCCCTCTGGTCAGATCGCTCTGTGTCTGTACTAATAGAGGATGAATTATGCGCCCTGTGTGGCTGCATTTGAACTATGTAAAGCGCCTTTGAACGTGAAATTGATCATGAAAAGGGCGCTATAAATCTGGTATAATAATAATAATAATAGACCAGACGATTGTGATCGACTTTGACAAACGATTTGATAAAGTCCATTACTGTTAGGTCTGTCTATTTACTAGCTTCAAGGTAATAAAAAAATCTTGACTAAAATTTAATAAAAATTGAGATTCACAACTGTGTTTTGAGCGGAAGCTATGTTGGAAGGAATTAAGCAAATTTTATTATCTAGATGATTAATAATATTTGATACTAAAACATGCCCCACCAGTTGGAATTAAGCAATTGCAAGTAAGAGAATAGGTTTGTGATTGTTGGCTTTGCTTCGTGGGCCCTTTATGTATACAGGGACAACGATAGCCGTCCTCCAATCTTGTGGAAAAACTGCTGATACCAAGTGAAGACATGTAAATGTTAGTCTCATTTTTATAGAGGAGCAGTGTTTAAGGTGTTTAAGGTGTGGGCGGACATTGTGTTGTAAGCTGTTTTTTTGTTTTTGTTTTTTGTTTATTCCCCTTCTGATGAATCTAAGTGAATTCTTTGCTTTTGATGTGATTTTATCAACATATTCTGGCCAAATGAGATACATTTTGTACATTTATTTACTTAGTTTTACGCTCAGATATTTAGCAGCGTCTTTCAGTGAGAGAGAGAGAGAGAGAGAGAGAGAGAGAGAGAGAGAGAGAAGAGAGAGAGAGAGAGAGAGAGAGAGAGAGAGAGAGAGAGAGGACTTATTATTGTCAATAATGAGTTATAGTCTTATCAACCGAAATATGAAAGAAAAAGTAAGCATATTACATGATGCTCAAACGATGATGTGAACTTCTATAGATGACATTTTTATTTTTCACACTTACTGCATATGTGTCATACGATGACAACAATATTGCATGCAGACATAAAATTAGCCTTTTTCTATATTCGAAATCATTTCCTGTTTATGTGCGACTGAAAGTTAAAGAAAAGTAAAGAAATCGGTTGAAAACATATCAGTTGAATGACTTCAGTACAATGTAATACAAAACTGCCGTACGAATAACCACCTGCGGTTTATTTCACTATTCTTACGGGACCGTACGATTAGCCCACTTCCTTTAGCGTAGTCACGGACGTATCCGAATGATGGCGGTTGTGTCACTGAAACCGAAAGTAACATTTTTTATATCCGCCTCCATCGGTGGAATCTGTCAATTTACAGGTAAATTTACCCAGTCAATGTCTTCGTGAAAGGATGTTTTATGCGTTGCTGTAGAAAAATGACCTTCCAAAAAAAATCGCTACGTAATCTTCGCTGGCCAGTATTATAACTTTAATTGTTTAATGAAATATGAAAAGAAATCAAATAAATCATAAAACAAGAGCTGTCTCCATAGGATGACACATGCCCCCGATGGCACTTTGAAAGAATAGTTATGGCCGATGTTAGAGTTTAGGACCTTTGACCTACTGACCTGGGTCTTGGGCACGACACGTCCTCTTACTGTGGTACACATTCATGCCCAATGATTTTAAAATCCATGCATGAATGACAAAGATATGGACCAGACACGCCCATCAATGCACTATCATGAAATATGACCTTTAACGTCTAAGTGTGACCTTGACCTTTGAGCTACGGACCTGGGTCTTGCGCGCGACACGTCGTCTTACTGTGGTACACATTCTTGCCAAGGTATTTGAAAATCCATCCATCGATGACAAAGATATGGACCGGACACGCCCATCAATGCACTATCCTTTAACGTCTAAGTGTGACCTTGACCTTTGAGCTACGGACCTGGGTCTTGCGCGCGACACGTCGTCTTACTGTGGTACACATTCATGCCAAGTTATTTGAAAATCCATCCATCGATGACAAAGATATGGACCGGACACGCCCATCAATGCACTATCCTTTAATGTCTAAGTGTGACCTTGAACTTTGAGCTACGGGCCTGGGTCTTGCGCGCGACATGTCGTCTTACTGTGGTACACATTCATGCCAAGTTATTTGAAAATCCATCCATCGATGACAAAGATATGGACCGGACACGAAAATTGCGGACAGACTGACAGACCGACAGACTGACAGACTGACAGACGGACAGACGGTTCAAAAACTATATGCCTCCCTTCGGGGGCATAAAAACGAACATATGGCAGGCCATTAGATCATTTCATGCACTGACTCATTTCTTTTCTATAATTCTTAAAAAATCTAAAATTGATATTTTTTCCATAAGTTATTTTCTGTTTTGTTTGCTAAATGAAATATGAAGACGTATTTTAATAATATCTAATTCAAGGATTATATTATGATATTATGAAGTACAGAAATTCACTGTTGGCCATGTTCTTTTATAGAAGGAATGTGTTTAAACAAGAGCACTGATGGATGTGTTTATTCTTTTTTTTATTTATCTATATTTGGCCCTCCTCCTTCGCTCAACAGGAACAGCGCAGATCTATGAATCTAAGGGTCGTAGGTTTGATTCTTATGCGAATCGTATGTTCTCCGTGACGATTTACATTGTGTCTGAAACCGCTCGCCCTCCACCTCTGATTCATGTATGGAAGTTTTCAGTAAATTGCGAAGAATAGACTTGTACTTGTACGGATTACAGAAACACTGGTTAGGTTAATTGTCAGCCGTTACATTTCTAAAATACTGCTGTAAAAACGGCGTTGAAACCAAACAAAAACAAACTATCTATTGTCATTATTTTTATCGCAAATCTAAAGACACCGTTGGCATATTTCCTATATCTATAGTCGTTTTCGCAAACCGTTTACATTTAAACATCCAAAATTTAATTCCTTTAACTTGGAATTTCCCCTATTGTCCTAAATGTCACTATTCTTACCAGAGATATTGGCATTCTGAGTTTGACTGGGTAAGTCCCAGGGGCGGCAATGTTTGACACGTTCCTGGCGTTAGCACTTTGTGAAAGTCTGACCGGTGCATGACCACGCTTTGGATTTCGGCTTCGATCCGCCTCACTATTGGCTAATATTCGAGGCTGTGGCGAACTTGATTCCCGTCGGCTAGATTCCCGTCGGCTTGTCGATGAATTTTGTTTATGCATTTCCACTACCTAGATAAACAGGCTAAATGAAACCGAGCCTGCAACATTTTCGTTTTTGTTGTATTGGACGACCTGTGGAGTGTCCACTTTTTCTATTTCAACACTTTTCCGGAAGATTCAGAAGGCACTGTCATTGGACATCCATGTACAGTAATTTTGCCAGTTGTCCATTAAGTTCTGCAAATTGTATTATAAAATCAACAATAAATATGACTGATGTGAGGCATTTTAGTAGTTACTTATTGTGCAATCTTTCGTACAAATAATATGATATTAGCCAACCATTGTTCAGTTTGCAGTTCCATTTCTAATTCTATAAATGTGTAAAATGAAACATTTATTCAGAAAACATTTTTGATTGTATACTTATAAAATCATTATTAGAGAATACATCGACTCATTTATTTGATGGATACATTTTGCTTATACCGTTCGTGATTTTAGCATTACATACATTATGCTATGTTAGTAAACAATACACAACCATCAATACATGTGTTTAATTAACACAATGACCATGTTTACTACTGGAAATACACCAGTAATGTAAAGAATACACAATATTTAAGAGACAATATTAATTTGAATCATATTAACTCTCATGTAAATGTAACAAATTTACATAATATACATGGGTTCCACCCCTCAGAGTTTAAGTATGCATTTGATATTACTCCCTGTGACATCAGTAAATCAGAATGACTCAACTTGGTCACATTACTTTTATCTATTTCAGTCTGTCCTTAAATGTTTCCAGGTGTTTTGTAAAAGGAAAACAATTAAACAACAAGTGTTTATTGTTTAAATGCGACGGAATGGTACGTGAACATTCCCTGAATATATTGAAATGTATTCATTTTGGTTTCTAGAATTTCCCATGAATGGTGTGTGCAAATACTTTCGACATTTTCTATTGTATGTAACTTCCTATCAATACATACTTTCTATAGACGTTTTGCAGTAGTCCAAAAGTGTTCGAACAGTAAATATAGGATACTTACAGCCAGGTATGTTGAATCTAATTTCCACTGTTCACATAATTGATTGATCAGTTCATTAAGAAAATGAGCTAGAGTATTTCAATATCCAGAACTATCTCATCCATCAAGGAATCATAATATTACTTTGCATAAATGCTTCCAATAAGAAGACAACGTGCCATGCGCAAAATGCAGACCCCTAGCTTAAAAGTCAAGGTATTCCCTTGACATCAAAGGACAATAGGTCTTTTGTTCGTGTCCGGTCCGTAACTTTTACATGCAAAACAGGGTTTGAATATTAATTTGTAAATATATTCCCTGATAGAAACGATGTGGCATGTGCTAATCCCGGACCTTTATCTCATAAGTCAAGGTTTCATGCGGAGATCAAAAGTAAAAAAGGGCTTTTTGTCCTCTCCGGTGTGAAACTCGTCAATCTATGAAGTTTTTTTTAGTATTAGGCATTTCTAGCCTATCATAATGCTGACTTGGATGTCGTATGCCGATTAAATATTGGGGGTTTTCTCAAATGCATTTAAGTATATACGCATGTAAAGATACAGGGCTGTAGCAAGCGGTTATTTTTTCAAGGATGTTTTGTTTTAGAAAATGAGTCAGATAGATTTGTTACTATATCTAATTAAAAATATAGCATTATTTTACTTCTTTTAATCGTCCGTGTCTGCAAACTGTTAAAAGACACACGTATGTTCACTGTTTGTAGGGTGCCTCGATGCATGTTTTAAGTTCGGTGCTTTCTAATACTTTTGTACATATATTGCTTGCGTTTATATATACATATTAGAACAACTGTATGTTTAAATGACTTCAATTGTTGGTATTATTATCGACATTTAAGAATTTATATATTTATTAATCGACAAAATGACTTGAAATGAAATATGGTGGCTGATTTGTGATATTTCGTTATTTCGATCTATCGCAGAGATACAACGACAAACGTCATTATGGCGTCATGCCGAACGTCGCCAAATATAATGTCGCCCTGCCGAAAGTCATTATGGCGCCCCGACGAACGTCGCCCCGCAAAACGTCGCTCCGCCGAACGTCGTGATGTAGCCCTGCCAAACGTCGCCCCATCGAATGTCACCCCTACAAATGTCACCCTACCCCGACACACGTCGGTATGGCGCCCCGCCGAACGTCGGCCCGCCAAGTGTTGTCCAGTCAAACTTCGTTTCCGCCTTCCGGAATAAAATGGAAATAAAAGGTTGTAAGATTTTAACTTTGGTGGTTTATTTGTATGTCCTTTATGAAGTGTTACCAAAGAATATTGCTCAATCTCACCACCATTCCCCTGCGCAAACTTTCTCACCCCACGATTTTAAATTACACGATTTGTCTTAGATTATATGTAGAGGGAAATTTGCGTGCGTGCGTGCGTCCGTCCGACCGTCGTATCTTTATCCAGATTATAAAATTGTCTAACATTGGAAATGCACCTTACTCTTACCTCAGCCAGATAGGTCAATGCTACACTTGAGTGAGTGGATTTGGCAAAGATTATGGCAAGTATTATCCGAGCAGTAACTTTAATACTGAAATCTGTATTACTTCCTCAATAATACGGCTAGTGCTATGCAAAGCAAAGGCCCTGAAATCAGGCAGGGCGACGTTTTGTTTAGTAGGGCGATTTTCGGCAGTGGGACATTCGGCGGGGTGACAGTTGACGGGGCGCTATAACGACGTTTGGCGGGGTGACGTTAGGCGGGGCGACGTTTGGTGGTGCAACATTCAGCGGGGCACATTTGGCGGGACGAGATGTTCGGAGAGGTGACATTTGACTGGGCGCCATAACAATGTTCTGCGGGGCGATGTTTGGCATAGCGCCATAATAACGTTTTGTTGTTATGTTGCTGCGACAGAGGAAACACCATACAAAAAGAATGGTAGCAGAAAATACAGTGATATACCGTGATACAGTGATTCCACTTTCCTTATGTGCGAATACGGAAATAATATAGGTCGGCTCGTGATACAAACTAGTTAGCATGGGTTGGAGCTTTACAACTTGCGAATGTCGCTCGATCGGCCTGTCCATGTGACTTCCAAAAATGAAAATACAGACTGTCGGTCGATCAGCCATATGGCTTTCAAATAAATACTACGACCAAAGTATCGTGCGGTCACCATATGGCTTCGTAAGTGGCATTTTGCGTGGACAGTGCGAAATCTGGAGATGGAACTTGCAATGCCTGTTACCGCAATCCAGTTTTATCATAGAATTGTTTAGACGAAATCCTGTGATACTAAGTCGAAATTTTGAGTATTAGATATTAGAAAATCCAATTATTCCAACTTGTTTGGGTTTTTTTTTTCAAATAAAGTTTTGGTGCATTTTCACTCAGTCTTTGTTTTTACTAAATGGATTTGATTCAGTCTAAAATTATAATCTACATCATCACCAACATCATACAACTCAAGGTCCAGAACTCATGCACCAATATTTCATGAATTTTGCCCTCTTTTTACTGTCAAGCTGCCAGGTATTTTAGCTGAATTATGGACGTTTTTGGGCTTGGCATTGGTTTGTTTTTGTTATTTAATTCGAAATGTCGATGTAGTAAAACTAAATTTCAAGTAAGGTATATGAAACTGTTCAAAATATAGGGCTAGAAAGGTACGTAACTCGAAATTAAGAGTTACATACTTTATTAAATAACACGTAGCTGGCATTAATGCTCTTTCGTATAATGCAGCCTTTTCAGTACGCCTAAAATTCTTTAGTTTATATAATCTATTCTACGTTTATCCATTATATTACATTTATGTTTGATTTTTTTTACATTTATCTTTATTGGAAACATTGTTACAAAAGTCTGAATTCAAAACGACTTCCTGTCGGGAAACTCATATACGTGTACAACTTCACTTTAAAACGTTAAAAAACTAAGCGGTGACATTCCCAGAATAAGATATTAACCACCACATTGATATGAAATAAATGAATAAAGTCGTGGCATTAATGCTACTCTTACACCACGTTATATCATTTGAGTATTTTGAGATGTCCCCTTACACAGGTAAACAGGTAAATACGTCCTTAATCGGGTATACACACTCGTCATCGGGATAGATTAAAAATGCCTATTACTCGGCACAAATGTATCTCATATTAAGGCGACATGTCATGTTAGCATCCAGAACCCTATCTCAAAGGTCAATGTAATTCTTGGAGGTCAAAGGTCAATAGGGATTTTTCCTGTTCGGCCCATAAGGCCATACCAAATGGATTACTTGTTGAATTCCAGAGCGGTCCTTTTATCACTGTGTAGGGGCATTTTTTCACTGTGTAGCGACAGGGATTAATAAAAAAATATTATTATTAATAGTAAGTGTCCATTCATACACCAGGGGAACTTGTCTCAGCCTACATATTTGTCTCAACAGTTGTAAAAGTATATAATAAGTCGACAAAGCAGTAAGATTGTGTACATAAATGTGGGAATGGTCATTAGGAAGAGTTTTCGTTTGTCATTTTCTTTATAAGATGAACATCTACATCCATTGTTTTAAAGTGTCATAAAATAATAATTGGAGACAAGAAAAGAAGTTTTTGCGATCTTTGAAATACACATATATATCAGCACTGATAGAGTAGCAGTTAAATAATGAACAGGTTAGACTACACATCCAGTGTTACATCAAGGGAATTTTATTCTGTATGTGTGATACAACAGTAATTACTTCAGGCAGCTATAGTAATAAAGACTCTATCATCAGAAATTTGTTGGGATTACACATTATCCCTATAGCTTTTCAGCAAGATGGCAGTAGGTATTGTTTACAAACTGCCAATTTTGCTAAATCAGTTTCTGAATATCCTCACATTATTTGTCTATTCGAAACTGCTGATCAGATTGCCTAACAAAATTATAATGGTATTTATAGCGAATTTCGACTTGGCAGTTTTGATACTTTTTGTACACATAGGAAGAATTAAGTTCTCTTACCTACACAGTTCATGAATCAATGATGTGTATACCTTACCTTGAGAACAAAAATAAAAACATGTGATAAAAAATTGAACAAGGCAGTTGTCTAGGCTGAGTGTGCATTTTTAGGACAAGTATAGTAATGGCAATGAAACTACATACACGTGTTTGTGTAATACAATTTGATATTTTCAAAATGCATGTCAAAACCTTTGACATCCACACATTCACCTATTCTAAAAATTATTTAGAGCCAGAGGCATAAATATCATATTATTATTATTATGCCAAATTTATATAGCGCCCTTTTCATGATAAACACGTCTAAACGGCTTGTACATATACAATTATGTTTGTCCGGCTGTTAACCCTCATAAAATGTAAGAAATAAAGTATTGTTGACATAACTTTGATTTTAAGGAACGGTATATTGTTTCTATCAGCTAAGTTAGATTAACAGAGGAAGGGGGAGAAAGGGTTCGCACATGGAACTTAATTAGGGCAAGACACCTAAAGAGCTTACAAACTCTCAATCCAAGAATACATGCATGTTGGTTTAAAAAATATTTTATTGGCATAATCATAATTGTTACAGTAAACTGTTAAATGCACAAACATAGAGGATTGAGTAGAAATATATAAGCTTTTTCTGAAAATCTCTCCCTAAAAACATGCAAGTTGCAAACCTTACCTTGAGGCTTACTATTTTATTATTTCAAGTAGACTTGAAATACAAGAATATTATGTAACTCTTTAAAGATATTGTTTTCTGATTTGTTTAATGATCATCATCAGATCTATTTATCCAAAAGAATCTAGAAATGGTTATGCATTTATTGTTTTGACTTGTGAAATCAAAAGTATTTCTTTCTTCATCTGTCAAAGTTAAATGTTAAACCAAAGAACAACAAACACTGCACAATTAGCCATTGAACTTACAAGTGAATTTGGCCACCAGCGGATGATGGATATTCTGGCGTCTGACGGAATTGCATTGAAAGCTTGCCTTCTACAAGAATCTTTTTATTTCTATTGGTCAATAGACGTCACATGGAGACAGGATATATTCCATATCCTGCTAGTACATTTCAGATATGAATTTTGATTAAAAACAAAATGGCTGCCGCATCGCTAGCGTAATTGAACCAAGTCAGATTATAACTTCCAGCTATTAGATATCGTTTCCGAGATAAAAAAATTAGAGTTTTTTTGCCGTTCTATTTTTTTCCTATCTAAATTAGGTTTGTAATGTATGTGGCAATAGAAGAACAGTAACTCTATATTGGACGGCCGCGATTGCCAGGTTGAAATGTTGTTTTAGTTAAATCATCGTAAAGCAAATGCATTAACGTATTTGTAAGACAGTAGGTTGCTGTAGCATCATTTAATCTACCTGCAAGATAAAGGCATTAACAGGAAACGGGACGAAAGCCGAAGTTTTAAGACATTTCTGACATCATGTAATCTGATGATTTTTCGAAAGGATGGAAGATAAAAAAAATTTCAAAACCAGTTCATAGCCTGTATAAATGAGCTTCTGTGTTTTGTGATTCAGTCAAAATGCAGTTCATTTTATATTTTATGGCTGGTGTTGATCAAGTCGTTCGACTATAATCAAAGCTTGATGACCAGAGAAGATTGCAGGATTCCAGTCTGCACTGTAACTGTAAGTAGCTTTATTAATATAAAAATTATGTCAAATTACAGCGAAGATGTAAAAAATAGTCGGCAAGATAAAGGAATTAACAGGAAACGGGACGAAAGCCGAAGTTTTAAGACATTTCTGACTTCGCTTCGCTCTCGCCTGATATGCATTTCCTAGACAGCGTATACCCCGTATCCTGTCACCAACAAGCAGTGTAACTAATAATACACTGCAATATATATATCATGGGTACCAAAGGTACTGAAGGGATGATTTCAGGGTTCTCCATTTATGTAATGATTTCTGTTATACAGTAACAGCTTTCTTGTTCATATGTAGAGCGAGAAGCCCTTTGTTTATGTGGCTAAAGCACTGGTTTGCCTTGGATGAAAACTTAGCCATCACATTAGTTCTATACAGTAACAATATGATTAAATTGCAAGACTTTCTTGTATCCGCCTGCTGTCCTTTCAGCTTGTCCATATCTCTCAATGTGTGTAAATATGAGGTCCCGCTTAAAAAAAAAAGATATATTGGAATCAGATGTTGAGTGGCTGCCATGTATTTTGGGGTAGTTTGTCATTAAACCTTTAGTATTTATGGATCATGGGTTCTTTTATGTATTTCCAAGCTTTTTTGATATGTGTTCGCAGTGCTTGTTGATTTTTGTGATAAGGTTTTATTTCTTCATTGCTCCTCGCCCGCTCCAAAAATAGAAAAATAGATGAAATCCAATATATATATTTAGCATGTTCTTGTTTTTTTTTAAATAATCTAATGACCAAGAAATTAATGTGGTGTGGCCTAACTCTATAATGCATCAAGGGACTTTAATGACACTTCGCAGAAATGTTTCCCATTACAAGAAAACGCGTTTTACTTGACGCCCATATTCCCTAACTCAAAGGTTAAGGTCACAGTCGTAGATAGAATGTCACTTATTCTCCAGTCTGATCAATTACTTTTATATCTATTAAAGGATTATAATATTACTTGAAACAGATCTTTCCCAAAATGAAATAATATGCCATGCGCAGTACTAAGACCCCTAACTCAGTGGTCAAGGAAACACTTGAAGGTCAAAAGTCAACATTGATATTTTCTTTTTCAGTCTGTAAAATATTCTAATTCAAGCTCGTGTGTCACACAATAAAAATGTCGGTGTATCTTCTTGAAATCACATTAATATGATAATTTCTTACATTTGGTCTCATTTTTTTCAATTAATTGCAGAATGTAATGTTGATGAAATTGAAATTATTTTGATATATGTAAGAATTAGTCAATATATTCAAATGTTATTGAAAAACAAAACTGTGTTATACATATAGTTTATGAAGTAGAATATTGCCTATACGTCATTAACTGTATCATATTCTAATGCTTTACTGCAGTGGAGAAAATCAGTTGCTTTACAGTAGCGAACTCTGTATTGCTTGACAATACTTCATATATTTGTTTTCAATCTTCTTTTCTTTGATAATAATAAAACATATTCTAACAATGAAATTTGTAAAATTCTCATCTGATATAGCAACAATGAATACCTCTTAACAACGTTGATAACGTTGACACTTAACGAAATATACACTCAAGTTTTAAGTTTGTCTGCGCAGAATTAGTATTGTAGCTCTTGAGATTTTTCTAACTGCATAGTTGATTACAGTACATAATAGTACTTCGGTCCCCAGCAGTTGTAAACACTACATTATTATAAATTATATATAAAAGTTTATTCGACGAGGTATACCTTTTCTTGATAATTATATTGAAATAAGTAATACATAAGGCAGCTTCCCACGGACTACAAATGAATTTTCTTTCTGAATGACTTTTCATTTTATCATCTGTTTATAAATCGTGATATATAGAGGATATTTGTTTGTTCACATAGTGTGATTTTAAAATATATCATCACCGATAATGCAGGCTGTCAGGATACTGGTTATATGACCCAGGGAAGTGCCTACGGCTTTAGTATCTTGAACAATAAAATGGGTCCTATCCCTAAGGTGACTATGTCTTAGACTAGCTGACAAACGAAATAGAATGTCCTTTGTTAAAACGTATAGCTGGTGAGACCAAATATTTCATATATATAGAATTTTCCTCTGGCTACCTTGCCTAAATGATTCGTGTACCAGTGATTCGTAAATGATTTTAATTATGAGCTAGACAATTTCAGGGATCAGGCAAATCACTAAATGTTTCAAACTAACAATTTTCAATTAGCTCAAACTCCTATAGGCTGGAGACTCTATGGTCTTTTTGTTGAAGTTCCCGTCAGACAATGTCTTTGAATCAACAACATACGAGTCCTTTCGCATAGGCCTCTGTCCTCTCAAACTCTATATGATTGCCCTGACTCTAGCATTCAATTACCATATAGGTATATCACCGATGCCTTGGCTGTACTTCGCCAGTAATGCTTAACCGTCTATAAGCTGGAACTCTTTTACTATCCTAGTAGATTACCAAACTCTGGGTCTCTGTCTCAGATTCCCGATGCTCTGCCTATATATGCTATCGTATATAGCATTCAACTACCCTTAAGGTAAAACTCCTATGCGCTGGCCCTATAGCTCGAAACCTGGTTGAAATTCTGCAACTCTTCTTTAGTCTTCGAACTCCAAACGTCTTCTTTTTAATAATTTATCCGCCCTGACAGGGTAACTGCAATAGTCTCCTTATCAAGGTACTTGGATAAATTATTAGTTGAATCATCGATGTGTCTGATTCAACCGCTGGATACCGAATGAGCTCTCTGTCATCCATCTACCTATTTATACCCCAGCAGACGTGCTATTTTTAGAACTTGTTTCTGATTGGTCCAAATTTAAACATAACGTTTTACAACGAGTACTTGCTCTATTAAATATCTGGTTTCCTTTAACTTTTGTATATGACATAATGTGCGAAGCTGGGACCCAGCCATCCACATAATGAACCGAAATCAGCCACAAATGACCCAAATTCTATTATTAACAGCAATTCAACAATAATTATAGCAATGATAGCATGGAAAGGGAGTCAAGCACTATTTGTGCTTAATGTGTTACGTTATCAATATATTAAACATACAAATTATTCTGACACAGGCAATTCGATATATTCACGAAGGCACACTAAAACAAATACATCTTTTTATTTCCTGTAAATATAAGTAGATGAACAAATTCTTTGTTTACAACATGCTCTCATATTCAATTAAGACATGCGCACTCATGCACAGTGATATCAAATATTGGAAATAAGGTCTGTGAAATCAATATGTAACCATTTCATTTTTAAAAAGCAAAACTTGCATTTTGATATTTCATCAAAAACAAGATATGCGGCTAACAGCTAGCGACAAATGACAAAAGTTAAAAATACGTATTTAAAACTGTTTAGGTTTAATCCGTCAGTTCGTTTTTTTCACCACACAAACACATGCTAAATGTCAGATTCAGATTAAATAAAAAAAAGAAACACCCAAAAATCCTGGTTAGGAAACTACTTCGACGAAAAGCTGGCATTTTACGTACGGTTGAGTCGAGTTGGTGTCTTGTTATATTTGACTGATACTACAACCAACTAAATGTGCTGCCGCCGGAATAATCTACATAACGGTAGTTAACAAATTAAAAGTTGAAGGAACACACACAAAGCAAGTTCAAGCAAAAAAGGTAGCATTTCTAGAGCATTTGGAAACGTAACTCTATATGACTTGACTGCATGGATTAGCAACGTGCTCTAGCTATTCTTAAACAATAAAGGGATGTAATTAAGAATACATTTTAAGGGAGATAATTTATCCCCAAAAATAGTTTGGCTCTAGGAGAAGGTGATATATGAATTTATGACTTAGCCTTATCTAATACCAGATTCTAACAGATTGTTCAGATGTTCCGAACAACTCTGAAAGTATACCCGAACATGCTAGAAAGACCCTAGAATGCCGCCTTCTAATTCCAGCTAGTTTCTTACATCAACGTGGGCAGTAAACAACTGATTTGTGTCAGTGAGACTGTAGGTTACGAATGTTACATTGATTTATACTAATACTACGATAGGTTTGACAAATTAGGCTTGGTCCTTCGGGATCATTGATTTCAGCTCATTCAGGTTTGAAGATTGAATACTACTTAAGCCGGTGCTAGGGGGTGTGAGCAGTGTTGCCTTTTCCATTACTGCATGAACAGACTTAATCAAACCGAGTCTGCAATTTTCACTGTTTGCCTTGTTCTCGGTGCTTCCGAGGAATCTACTTTCCAGATTATATTTGCTTCACAACAGCGGGTGTTAAGTGCTTTGTGGCGGCCGAAAACAAGTCGCCCAGACTTCATCTGTGTGTTGTTATATTTTCTGGTCCTTCGGGATCATTGATTTCAACTCATTCAAATTTGAAGATTGAATAGTGCTTAAGCCGTTGCTAGAGGGTGTGGGCAGTATTGCATTTTCCATTACTGCTCATGAACAGACTC
The DNA here is from genome assembly GCF_021730395.1 of Mercenaria mercenaria. NCBI lineage: Eukaryota > Metazoa > Mollusca > Bivalvia > Venerida > Veneridae > Mercenaria > Mercenaria mercenaria. The sequence goes on from NC_069362.1 coordinate 439,125, forward strand.
AATCAAACCGAGTCTGCAATTTTCACTGTTTGCATTGTTTTCGGTGCTTCCGAGGGATCTACTTTCCAGATTATATTTGTGCTAGACTATGATATTGGAAATAGGAGATAAGACTGGTTGCATTCACTTAAACAGAAACATAGATGAGAATAAAAAAGCTAGTGTAGTCTTATATATCGAAAATACACTGTTTTTGTCTTAAAATTAACTATACTAGTATTTAGAGAAGAGTTCTGTATTGACTGAAAAAAAATAAACCATAAAGATGAATACACAACGCTATTGTGAACTTTGTCGCTTTCATATAATTGATAATATGATATTCTCTTGATATATCAACCATTCGAATTAGCAATAGTACATTGATTTATTTTTGAAATGAGAAATGAAGAAGTAAATTAAGATTATTAAACGTAGAGACCTACCCTATGCCTTCTTTTCTGAAGGGAAACAATTTGCTTACAGGATGAAACTCTTGAATGAACACAGTTTTTCAGTTTTAATCATGTCCATGTTATAATAGTGTAATTGGTAAGAAAGCTATCTATGTTACCTGCTATGTAGGGTAACACAGTCAGGTATGTAAGAGTCCTTAGATTGTTTTCTTGTTTCTTTGTATTATATTCTTAGATATTTTCCCATTCTTTGATGCATAAACATGGGTCTCAACCTATTTTACATTGTAAAATGTTGTGGGGTTTATCTTTTTAAACAATTGTCTGTTTGTTCACAAGTTTCGCCACAAACTTTCCCCAAGACATTCACTTATATGTTATTTACATGTTTTTCTTTTCAAACAGATGACCGCTGTAGCAATTACGCAAGTTTCTTCATACCTACCGAGAGGTAAAAGGTGCAGGTTTAGCATGAGATACTAGGTGCATAGTCACCTTAGCCTACAATTACATTTTAGAGGATTTGTTTCCATTTTGTTTTCAATTATTTTGCCTAGGATCATTCATTTAACCTGAAATAACCTTTTTGTCAGAAAACGTTATCTTATTTTTTTCAGACTGTGTTTTTTGCTGTTAAGAACATATACATAAGAAAACGGTAGTGCCTACTTGAAGCTTATATTTTTAGTTATACTACCTATAAAATATTTCGAAGAGATGGCTATTAAGTACTTGACCAGCATGTAGCATGGATGGAATATTTTAAGCGATCTTTTCGAAAACTCTTCTGCTAAAAACAGCTTAATTTTGACATATTTAACCTACTATATTGGAATAGGGTGCCGTCAGACATTTGATCCGGAAGTAGAATATTTAGACTCTGACGGTAGTGGATTTTATTGTTGAGACGATAATCTTTTACTATGGCGCGAGTTCAATTTAGCATTAATATTTTCTTTACGCACATGTAAAATAAGTATGTTTAACTTTAAACGTTTCATAACCTTTATCTTAAAGATCGTATAAATAGGACATATTATATGGGTGAGGAAATTCGAGCTACTGTAACGCTGTATGATAGATATAACAAACGGAAACATTCTTTAGGCGACCATTTGAGAGCGACAATACAAAACGATGTGCTTAAGGCATCAGCCCCATGTTTTGTGACTGCCAATAGAGATGCAACGCAAACGGTGGCATGTGAAACATTGTGGACTGGGACTTCGACAATAATTGTAACTCTAGCACACACAAGGGAAACAATTACAGCTTATTACAGGATTAGAACACAAGTAGGTTTGCAGTTTTGTCTGCTTGATTGGACATTTTAGATTGTGTTACAAAAGTACAATTCTCAGCAAGAGATAAACGCATTATATGTTAGTTTCCTAATAAGGTCATAAAAGTTTATTATCCGGTAACAGTATACGCGACAAGGAACAGATATAAACTTATTAGAAAAATAGGCGATATGTACATTTAAAGGGCATATCATAAAAAGAAAAAAAAAACAATTAATTCGGCGCCGACTAAGTACAATACATGTGTGTTAATAATGCACACGTACTAAGCTAAATATTATAAGTAATAAAATGCTGTAAAACCTGAATTACGCAATAGCGGTATTCAAGAATCAAAGGCCTGAATGGCCTGAGTCGGCTAATGATTGATGTACTGACAGTATAGTCTACCAGTTTCAGTTTGTTTTTAGTTTTTTTCTTAAAATTTCATAACACAGCTCGATATTTACCCAAAATATTATATCCGGATACGATTACACTTTTCTCTAGTTTGAACAATATATTTTACAAATTGTGATGATACGAAGACATTTAGCAGCAATTGGCAGTATCTGACATTGAAGTTTACGGTTAAATTACCTCTTATTTTAATCTTTTCATAAAAAAGTTGTTTCGTTTCGTGAAAGCAGCCAAACATAGACGATCTACTTTCGATTTCAAAAACTACAAGAAAATACAATTTAATGTTTCGCCGATTTGTTTATTTCTCGAAAAATAAGAATTAAAATCATTTTTAATATCAGTAGTAACTAAACAAACCAGTAAAAGCTTCTTCTTACGATAATTTATCCGTTTACTGACTGCAAAATTCAACCCACGCAAAGAAATCATACGATGCGTGTTTACGTTCAATGTGGGAGAATTAAGGCTGATCGGCTATGTTACCTAACGCATCCAGACGATTCAGATTTTGTTTTTAAAAAAGCATTGTGTTCGTTTCTGTAATTTTATATACGTTTTTATACGCTTAGAAATTATTAGACATGCGTATTTGCATTATTTCTATACGTAATTTACGCTAATACGCATCTTATCTGGAGCCCTGTGGAACTATTTTTTTGTCTTTCGCTGGATGTTACCCAAGCTTTGTAAGCCTGCGCAATTCTTAAAATGCACATTTATGCTTAATGAGTTACATTCGAGTATTGCACAATTACAAGTCATAAATATGACAGATTACATCGTATATTGGTCATTGCAAAGGGAATTGACACAACTTAACTTCATTCATGCAGTGAACTGTTTGAAGTTTGAGGAATCTAATGGACCTACATCCCTTCACTGTGTTATTTGGTCCATTTAGAGAATCGTTGGATAGCAAGGACTCGTCAAAAGGCTTTCAGCCTTTAGCCGACTCAAAAATAGAAATATCAGCTTGGATGATATCGTTGTGGGATATTTTTTTACACCTCGAAACTTCTTTTTATATTTTTTCTTTTCCAGTTAGCTGCTATGACATGATAATTATTACGTACAAACAATGACTGTGTTGTGTACAAACACGCAGTTTCAGTTTTTTTTTTCGTTTAATAGGGTCGTGTCATCACAGAAATCCTTTTGCGGATCCGCATACTAACATATTTGCGGGAATGTTGTCACAATGAGAAATACAAATTTTTATTACTTATAGAGCTAAGTGAAAGAAATGAGTACGGCGTTGTACAATTGATTTCTATGTTAATATATAAAATGTTTGTTATAGACACATATTTCATACTTTATTCAGTGTTTCCATTTTTACTTATTTAATCATTCCTTTGTGCCTAGCTTGTGTCGCCAACAGGTCTCTTATTGGTGACAAATTTCTAATCATATATGTAAGTTCATCGAAGAACGTGAGTGGTTCTTTTTTCGATCCAAGATATCATTATAATATAGCATAATCTTGGGCGTGCTTTCGAACATATCATATTTTATCATAAATCATTAAATTGATTTTATACGAGAGCTGTTTTGCTGTAAATTGCTGTTTTTAAGCGTAACAAACTCATAAAAAGCGTTTCTAGAACTGTACTTTTGCTATTTTTAACAACTGATTAATGCATGAATGTTGTACTTACTAGCTACATTACGAGGGAAAATAACAAAAAGGTGTAATGTAAATTTGAAGGCAGACATGCAATCTGTTGCTAGTTGTTTTATGAAATATGTTAGTAAGGGATGACAGTTTCTTGCCTGGATGTTATTACTTAATCTAATAATCTGATAACATACAAATATGATTCGCAATTAAAATTGTTTTGCAGTAAAGAAAAATACATAACAAAACATATTCTGTATATCATTTTTTTTCATATACGAAGTCCGTGCGACAGCTTTTTTAATTTCACAAGTATTCGTACGACTGCTGGAATTGAAAGAACTTTCGTGAAACAGCTTTATTCTTACGAAATAAGTAAGAAAGGACGGGATATGATAAGGACCAAAAATGGCCCCCACTAAATATGCATGTAAAACAACACCGTTCCATTGGTAATTAACTATGTTTTTCAAAATCCACCAAGATATAATGACCAGACGTCGGTAATGAACCAAAAATAATTGATTATTACACCTATTTAAGACTTCCGCTGAAAAGATATTTGATCATTTAGAATAGGGTATAGACAACTATTTTGCAATATATTTTAATTTATATTGCTAAACCCATTAAATAGTATGTCGTCATAACACACAGTGATCCAACTTCTTGAAACGAATTTTTATTTTGTATTCTAAGACAGAATGATCGTGCAAAAACAAGGGAGATAACTCTTTCATGTAAGGGCGACCGAAAACTCTTTGAAGAAATAAGATCATTTTTATTTTATACATCTACATTGCCTGAATCTCTAACTATTATGCCTGATTCGTTTTATTTCGTATCAAGAAAATTTCTAAAACTCAAATTCAAAACTTTCATTTCATATGCGTTACCATAGCAACATAGAAATAGTTTTCGTCTGGATTACCGCTTTTCCTTTCCTCAGATAGAAAAACAGACAGATTCGAGACAAAACGGTTGCAGCGATCAAGAACCGGCATAGTTGCTTAATACGCACGTGTTAGTCTAAGAAACATCTATGCACGTGCCCACGTAATATCTAATAAGTGATCACTATAGTAAGTTTTCTATCATGCCGAGTGATATGTGCGCAGAGGTATTTTTATACTAATACGTGCGCAGATGTTTAATACTATTACGTGCGCACGTAAAACGTAACGTAATTCTTATTACATGCGGAAGTATGACAAAAACATCCATGTTCCCCTCTGTGATACCTTAACTACATGTATATACATTCCACTGTTTTTTAAAAATCATTACAGTTATTCCAGAAAAGATAGAGAGAAAACATAACACCTGTATATGTGCCTTCATTTCAAAAGCGTATTCATTAACAATGCAGAGATGCAGAGAGCCTAGCTAGTCCGGACCCGCTTCGACTCCGGGGGGGCGGGAGTGGTATTGGGTTTGATCACCGGCCACGTCTTACCAAAAATGTGAGAAATGTTACCAGTAGCTACCTTGCTTGGATGCTTGTCATCAAAAGGGAAACTGGTTTCTCTGCTCCTGCCCTGATGATGGATTCATCAGAAATGAAATGTCGAAATTTATTTATATAAGTTGTAGAACTTGCTTCACAAGCTCAGTAAGGACACCGCAGATTTGCGGATCGCAGGATTGCGAGTGCGATCCCCAGGCGAGGATTTTCTTCTCCGTGACGATTTCATAAGGAGAATTGTGACTATAATCATTCGTCCTCCATCTCATAATCATGTGGGGAAGTTGACAATTACTTGCGAAGAACAGGTTTTTACTGGTACGGAATCCAGGAACTCTGGTTAAGTTAATTGTCCGTTACTGTTGAAAAACTGCGTTAAAACGCAAAACAAAACAAATCACAATCAACCTACAATAAATTATTAAAAACAATAATAAGATGACGCGTCTTTCGTTATTTTAGATATTCTAGGGTAAGGGTTAGGTTAACCCCGCGATCCGTAGATCTGCGCTTTCCTTATTGAGCTACACATACTTGGTTGTATACATGACAGCAAAATAACTATAACTATTTGTGTGAGAATTTTTAAATATTTATATGTAATTCATTTTCCGTTGTCGCCTTCTTCCTCAAAACCTACCATATTTTTTCTCTCGCACATATTTGTCAAAAGGTGTACAATATGTAAATAGTCTTTTTATTGTCAGTTCAAAGCTTAAAGTCAAATTTTATTGCTGCCTAATGTGCAAGAAATGCATTTGCAGTGCCATTTTATAATCATTTACACAACATCTCCACACATGACTTTTGTTTTCATCTCTGCCAAATTTTGACAGATTAAATCAAATTTGGACACATTGTTTATTGACCAGTTCAATTCAATAAAAACATCAGCGATATCAATTGTGCGTACATTCGTTTAGCCATGACAGTTCAAATAAGGTAACCCAAAAATAAAAAGTCACAGAATGAATGCAACTTGGTGCTGGTCTTTATGCGGCAAGTTCTGCCATCTGCGGGATTAAAAAATGTTGCCATTAATGTGGTGTCATAAATGACGTCACAAACCTGATATAAAATTAACATGTTCATATTGAAAATATTGACGGATGTTCCATTCCAACTAAACATAGTTGAACATTCATAATATTCATACTGAGAACTTTTCCTCACTTATCAGGGGAAGGAAGTGTGCAAATACTACGATTAAGTCAATTTCGCTATTAGCGTTTTCTCCCCTTGTGAGCAAAAGCGATAGCGCTTTGAGATCTCTTATCTCAAACAGTGACCAAGTAATCAGACATCATCTCTTACAGGCTTGGTTGTCTGTACAATCAATGAATATAAAATAAACAGCATTTTTTATTCAGAACGTAAATGTTGTGACTGATGTTTTTTTTTCTTAAACAAAAATGTTTAGTAATTTTCTGTTCTTTGCACGAGACAATGGATACTTTTCACACCTAATACACAAGTGTTTCATTAGAAATTTATTCGTTATACATTGTATTTATTTCTAATCTGAAATTTTAATCCAACGAAAATATCTAAACTGTACCAGAGGAAAACATTTCAATACGATATAGTGTTATATTTTATTTTTTGTGATAGTATTTATTATCAGATCAGAAATCAGATTAACTTAAATAGTTGACGTATTCTTCAGACTGATTGACAAGGATAGATCTATCAAGTTTACCAAATTTATTCAATAATTTCATTGCACATCATTTAATAATATCAAGTATTGCTATTCAAACAAATCAAAGCATACATGTATATGATATATGGATGAATGGCCATACTCTGCTATGATAAAACAAAGAGTTTTTATGAAACTTGATAATATTAAATCAGGTACATTTTATACAATATCAAAACATCTGTTTATGATATATCATCTCCAACACCATTTCCCTTATTTTATCTCTGCTTCATCTTAACACATCCTTATCAATACGCATCCGTGTAGCTTTGCGTAATAACTCTATCAGTTACATTGTTTGCTAATTTTTGTGACGATTCCTAGCGATTTCAGTTTTGTTTTTAGTTCTTCCGTGGTCATTTCACTGGCGGGTTTTTCATTTTCTTTTTCAAATTTCTTATGTGCACTCTGAATGTAAAACTCAATTCTTCGTTTTTTTTTGCTTGATCTTCTCCGCTGTATATATAGAATTTTATCATGTCTTTAATATTGATTTGTGTAGTTTGATAAGACTTTAATAAACAATAAAACCTATATACGTAAATATATTTCAAGTTTAACATAATAGTTGCAGTTTAACATATTTGAGAATTATTTTCTTTCCTTGTCACTTGTTATTTTTAATAAAAGGGTAAAACATGAAAAATAAAAATAAAACCTAAAATGTTGGCCCAAATGAACACAGGTGGTAATTATTAGGTGTAGATTCCTCCTTCATTATGAAAACACATGTGCATCTGGTCACTGTTAATTAATACTCTAATGAAGAGATAAACATCTTTTTGGCGTAAAACAGCACGCACTAGAAAACTGTTATCAAATTAATTCTTTAAACGGCATTTAAGTTTAGTACTAAATAATAATATAATTAAAGCCATTTAGATTTCGGAAAATGTAAGAACATTTCAGGCAGTTTCGAAATAATGACTTTGCTGCTGATTTCACAGAGCATCAAAGTCTTAGCCAATATCTTGTAAATTTTCTTAATGTCATTCTAATTCTAATTCACTGATACAATCCGCTACTTTGACGTAAATCTCGCGTTTAAATTCAAAAGCTTATATTAAAACATTGGCACGTGTTACGATGTTATACCTTTCATTCAAACATGCCGTGATTAGGACGGCAACAGTCGTCACTTTAAAATTAAATTAACACAATTTAAATTCTGCGTACACTGATTTAAGGCACATGACCATAAAATTTATAATGCTAATATCTTGTCAATACAATACGCTGTCCCGTGCCACGAAGATATACATGTATACAAGAAACAGGATACTACTTGACCAAAATAACACTTTTAAAAATTTCAAATTCAAATTCAACTAATTTATTGAAACACCCAATCATTATGTCAAAATAAGTCATAATAAATAGTTTGTATTATTATTTTGATTATTACTATAATGCAACAACAGAACTGCTTACACTTTTATTTTCGAATTTTTAAAACATATCTCAGTATTTTCAAAGGAAAATGCCATGAAAAAAAGTAAAAACTTTTAAAAGAACATTTGTCAGACGGAACGCACCCAAAAATCATGCTAAACTCTGTTATATAATTATACATGTATTCCTATTCCGTTACAGGTCTATCTTATCATAAAACTTAGCACGTTTTTGTCAATATACAGAAAGCGTTGAAACTCTGTATTTAAAGGAATTTTGAAGCAAGAAAGAAATAACTTATTTTATAATAAACTATATATCTAGAATGTGCACGACGAGGACTTTCCAAATATATCCGGGATGGTATTTTAACTGTAACTTTTCCTTCAAAAATACTTAGTAAAAACAGGGTTATCGTGTAATTCTGCCAAATATGTATAGAGAGTATAATGAATTTAAGAGACGTTTTTCAAACGAATTTTGAAGCAACCAAATATTGACTTATTTTGAAGGAAAATATACCATCGTAAAGGTATTGAATTGTTTTTTCAGGAAATATCCGGGATGGTATAATAGAATAAATAGAAATGTGTAATTTATGACATTTTCTATGGTAAATGTATCATTTTCCTATATAAATCAATGTAAGTATAGGAATAGGATTTATCAGTTGCGCTGTCTGATGGCTTATCAGAATATGTGCCGTAGATGTACTGATAAGATCGCCAAAGAGGAGAATTGTTCAACATGATAATTTGAATTTCATTAAATTCATAGGATTACAGTGTATTGGTGTGATTTGGAATTTACTAATTATGCGACTTTTAATTTAAGGGTTACCTTATTGTTATCCTTACGGTTAAATGAATTTGATTCAGTCTATAATCGTTCTTTTGTTTTATTATTATAAAATAATCATTAAACACTGTGTAAACATTCATTCAAATCTGTAAAAATTAGGCGATGAAAGGGAAAACAGGTGTGGAGTCAGAAAACTTGTTGAGTATCATTAATAATCGCACCATTTCTCTACCTTTAATACCTTAGAAGTCATTTTCAAAATTCAGTTTTGACCTTGACTTGTCTGTGGCCTTGAAATTACATTAAAATAACCATTGGGTTCGACAGTACCAAAACATTTCTTCAGTTGGTCCCAATATAAAGATTAGCAAACATGTTTAGTATAACACATTTTGCCATCCTATGTCACTTTTCCCAGATATATTTCATTCTATATAATATGATATATATTATATATATTATATATAAAATCATAAGTTTTATTTACAGAATACTAAAGGACATTGAGACACAATATTTAAACCAATTTAGATGGTAATATGAAAATAAAACGAGTGCATAGAGGCATAGATTATTTGTAAATGCACTCATTTGACCTTTGACCCCATTATACTATAATGAGGAACCCTAAAAGGCGACATCCCCTTTTAAATTTCATGTATGATTCTAAGTAACACTTTTATACTAATATCTGAGCATTAACAAAAAATGCCATCAGAAGTCACATTTTTTTCTAAAATATTTGCAGACTAATATTTACGCTGGATAAATTTACATGTATTTTATCGTTATCAGTTGTTAGCCACTGAAAGTATAATTGGACTGTTTACAAATAGTAAATATAGAGAGGAAACTATCTGTCACCCAAACAACGAACATCTTCGGAAGCACACAAATTACACAGAACTTTGTAATATGACTAACATAAACTCTGGCATGCCGTTTTATTGCGGGAAACCAAGAAGCGAGCTTCTGCTGTGCCGCCACTGGCAGTTCGTACGATGGCCTAAACAAAGACCAGAAATTAAAACTACTGAATGTGAGGACACATTATTAAAAAGGTAACTGAATAAATAATTGCAAAATTGAAATATTTTTTAGTTGTTTTGAACGCTTTAGTTGTCTAATTTTGCATGCATCGTGGGTGTATCATAATCTACGTATGTAAAAATCGTTCGCTTTGTATTTGTTTGCTTGTTATTTTTTTTTTTTTGTATTTTTTTGTTTTTGTTTTGGGTTTAACGCCGTTTTTCAACAGTATTTCAGTCATGTAACGGCGGGCAGTTAACCTAACCAGTGTTCCTGGATTCTGTACCAGTACAACCCTGTTCTCCACAAGTAACTGCCAACTTCCCCACATTAATCAGAGGTGGAGGATTAATGATTTCAGACACAATGTCGTTTATCAAATAGTCACGGAGAACATATGCCCCGCCCGAGGATCGAACTCGCAACCCCGCGATCCGTAGACCAACGCTCTACCTACTGAGCTAAGCGGGCGAGGCTTTGTATTTGTACATCGTATGTTTTGTTTGCTGTCGTGTATCTTATAACGTTCAGCTTAAGATCGTGCTTGTACAAAATACGAAAGTCATTCGCGTAGCACATAGCATGTACTATTTGCTAGTACGGTGTAAATGTTCTACGCAAACTAGGGATAAGATTAAACAGGAACAATTTAGAGATCCTCAGTTAGTGTGCGCAATTTCGAGATGGCTCTACAGATAAGACCATGTTTACGGTAAATACTCATGCTGGTATCCATATATAACCTTATTACTTTGAGGTTATTAGCCCAGGATCATATCGCTAATGGTCTGCTAATTTAAAAATGTTCAATAAGATATGCGTCGAAGTACATGTATTCATAAATTTAACATGTGCTGCATTATCAAATACATGCACATTTAAAATTAACAAATTGACTTCTAAAGCAAGTCTCACACTCATTCTGTAGAAAAACAATTTAAACATGTACTACAAACAATGGAATTTTAAAGTTTCATCTAAATAGTGAATGTATAAACTTGAAACTGTTTTATTTGATTAAACGCCTATTTTTACGTAAAACATATTCAATGGCGTGTTAAAAACACATACATTTTTTCGTTAAGACACCTTAAAATTGTATGAAATAAATCAGCATAAATATCATTGTGAAAAAGCTATTTAGTAAGCATTAAACAAAAGATCAGGCATCAGATAGCATTAATAAAATATTAGAATATTAGGATTCAGTAAGAAAGCTGTTTTGTTAGTAAGTTAGTAAAAGTGAGTTATTATGACATGTACCATCAGTTATTCCAAACAACTGCATTTTTGTGATAAAATTGTTCATATTCGAATGTATTTACACAGTAAAAATCATCCAGTTCATGTTATTAACATATCTTCAAAAGTACAGTCACAGGTTATAAAAGAGCGCAAAGTAATTTCTAAAATAATGAGTTTTCAACTTCTATTTGAATGTGTTTCTGTTCCTTATTTCGAGAGGCAATTAGTTCCACAGTTTAGGTCCAACAGTAGATAAACTTCTGTCGCTGAACGTTTTGCACTTGTTGAAAGGAACAACGAAACACCCAGTAACGTTTGAAGAACGCAAGTTCCTTGTATAATTTTGTTTTCTGAAAGATATTCAGGAGCATTTCCGACTGAACAATTATACATGTAGGTTAGCATCTTGAATGTGATTCCGGCTTTGATTGGTAGCTAGTGAAGATCACAGAGCGCCTGTTTGGAACTGTCATATTTTCTTCGATTTAGGACATGTTTTGCACCCATGTTTTGAATTCGTTGCATTTTGTTCAGCTCGCTTTGAGCAATACTATAAAATATGACATTGCAATAATCTAAACGGGACATCACCAATGACAACACAAGGCTTTCGACAGCCTCTTTGATTAGATATTTCCGGATACATTTTATTCATAAGTAGCTGAGCATAGCTGTTCTACACTTTCGAATATAATACTTTGGTTTTGATTTAAAGTGTTAGATTTTAAAAAGTGTGTAAGTAGAAAGTAACGATACCACAAATGAAATTAATATCAATTTATGCAAACGTATATCTAAAAACTATGGATTTTCTTTTCTTAATATGATTAAGACATATTCAAGCGACATTTACTTGTTGTAATTTATTAAGGAATGCTTATAAGACTTGTTACACATTATCCCTTTAAGAAGTGTAATCTACGGGCTAAGGCGAGAAATGAAGAATTAAAAAAGCTAAATTTACAAATTTAAAATCAGTTTGTTTTTCTAGCACAGTTATCAATATCACAGTATCGTAATCGGAAATCTATGTCTCATCAATTTAATTGCCACAAGTAATTTAACTCCCTTGGGCCTAGATATGAATATAGGCGTTAAATTTTCTACCCATGTTGCGTCGGTATCCGACTATACGCGCGTTATCAGGACTCACCAGGACGGTGATTTACAAGCATAGACGCGGCACTGAGTCATGCAGATTGCGTCACATACTTGTTTATTTTTGATAATCCTGTAATTATGAGGTCATGTAAAAAAAAATATAAAAAGAGACGAACTCCGCTGTTTCGTTCATACTGTATTTGACCTTTCAAGAGTAAAGTAATGTCGTCTGCCAGTGATCTTTTTAAAAATGAAGAATACAATCATATCATTCTGAATTTGACATATCGGTTCCGTCTGATCATGATTCCCGCGATGAAGTTCTTTGATCATTTAGCTGAACATCAATGCAATGAATGATCGGTTTAAATATTGTCACAAATACATCGCATACAATACAACTGATAAATTAACACAACAAAACACGTTTAATAAATAAAAGAAAAATAATAAAAAAAAAACATGTGTATAAATAAACGCAGGTTTGAAAATTTAATAATTCTTCTTATGGATGCAAATATCACAACTTCTTGCTCAGCGCGTGTCACACAATGTTTGTGTACATGTTGATAAATATAGTGTACATCAAAATAATTCATCGATATACAGATGACTTGAAAACAGATGAAAAAAGTAATGCTGATGTAAATATTCTTTGTTAATAATGTACATTTTGTATTTTTCATTGAAATTTAATGTGTTTATGGTCAAGTATTTATTAAACGTAATAGATGTGTTAAAATAGTGAATATTTCGAAGCGAAAATATTTTATTTGGATATATGTTACGGACAAAATTGGACCTAAAGTTAATTCTTCAAACTTTAAAGATTTTGTAATTTTATTTTAATTTACACCCAGGTTATTAATGTTTCGCTGCATGATTTCAATTGACTGCATTCGAAAGTGATTTTGATAAAATCAGATAATGTTCTTCGACGTCATGTGGCAGTTTTTACTTCGCCGCAACAGGTATGTTACGATATCGGACCCAGGGAGTTAAATGAATAAAAAATCATGACTACATCATACCTTTTACTGTGTTTGATAGTTATCAGGTTTGTTTATGAATGGTTGATAATCAAGCAAAACCGTGTTTTCATAACTTTATACCAGGATATTTTTTTTCAGTGTCCATTGCATTTTAATATGCATAAAATACAAACTGTATTCAATTCTGAACACAATAATGAATATAAGAGGGTCATCGTCGCTTGTCTGAAACTGACTTTATGCCATGAACATACATAATTATGACACACTGAAACATGAATGGTATTAACTATGTGTGATAGAACTAGAGGGCTTCTAGAAGTGTTTCTAAGTCATTCATCTGACCTTGACTGCTTGAACTTAGAGGGGACCTCGGAACAATCATACAGACAATGCTCAATGAACGTCGATTAAGCGGTTCCAGAGAAGTTGTTTAAAGTTGTTTGTTTCCTATTTTAAACTCTAATGACACATAAAAATACCAAGTTCCTTAATTTGACATAAATCGAGGTAGGAACATACAGTCATCCTACAGACAAATTTTGATAAAGTTTCTATGAAGTTTACTTCTACTTTTAGCTCCGCCCCCCCCCCCCCCCCCCACCCAAAACAAGTTTCCTAGTGTCTCAAATGGGAAAAAAATAAAGCACCTTATAATGATGCTACAAATCCAACTTTATAAAGATCCATCAAATAGTTACTGAGCTGAAGTCGATGCAACGTGTTTACATTTTGAAAATCAAGCGACCCCTTAAAGTAGCCAATCTCTAGCTGCCCCCAAAATGCGTCCAGTAACATCATATGATCCAATTGCAAACAATGCAAAATATTGAGCAGAAATCATTTAAATTTTTGTTCATCTACAGCTGCGCCTAAAATGGGTCAAGCAAAAATATTTGGAGAGAGAAAATTGCCCGATGCAGCAGACCAAGTTCGGTGAAATTATGGTTTCAGAGGATAAGCCGTTAAAGTAAACTGTGGACGGTGGTCGATGATCGACGGGCGCCGGACCATCTACCCGTGCTAATAGCTCGCCCTAACAATATTTGAAAGTTTCTTTATTCTTAAACATAATATTTACACTTGATATTAAAAGTAAATAGGACATGAGCTTATAAAAATCGTACGCAGACTTACGTGCTATAGCTATGTATGCAGCCCGTGTCGGCTGATTAGGGAATTGAGCACTCTTTGGCTAACTTTTGTAGCTCTAATATTCGAAGAAATTGTAAACGGTCTGTACATGCTATCGCATGCACACGTTAAGGCTACCGCGTGCGCACATAAAGACTACAGCGTGCGCATGTAAAAGAAAGTACACATTCAATGCCCTTTCTGTGCCGCTGTACGTAACTGAACTGAAGCACTGAAATTCATCTTTTATTATGCCTTTACAAAATTAAGGTAGTGGGATCCTAATGGACTGTTCTCCAGATTCTCTATATCATAACATTTTTAAAATCTATATGCAAATACAGGATTGTATGTGAAATATTAAAAGAATTTCACCAACAGTTACGGAAATATAGCGATTTCATTTGCCCACCCCCTATTACTGAAAATCCGTTAAATTGTACCAGGGGTGCATTTGCAAAAATGACTATTTTTAATGAATTTTCACCCTTTTTATTTATTATATGATTTCATTTCATTCACAATACATATATCTAATGAAACAAGTGCATATTAAAAGCACAAACTATAGTAAACAGATATTTTGAAGCTAAAAGGCATGGTTACCCAAGAAAAATCACACAAATTTTCACAAATAATCAAAAATACATGTTTTTTTAATTAAAAAAAAATCAGCTATTTAATACTAGTCAATTAAGGTAACCTCTTCTATTTTTAGCTAAATATTATTTCAAACAAAATATACAAAGAAAAAAAAAATTACCATCTGTAATTTAAGAAATATAATTTTGCATATGGCTACCCCACAAACAAGATTTTCACAAAAAATGACGAAATACACAATATCTCAAATATGATCAAACTATGTTTAAGGAAAGCAACATTTTCTACATGCAACTACATATACTAACTGTTTAAGTTATAAAAAGACAGTTAAGATATCAAAATATTTAAAAATCTTCATTTCCTGTTGACATTGTAAGAGATCCTGGTCATCAGTGTCTTTGAAAAATTAGTGTGAATTTTGCCTATTAGAACTTCATAAAGAAGTTGTGTTTCAATGATACTGCAACAAGTTACATTCTTTGGACTGAATTGAACATTATGTCTTGTAAATTACATGTTTCTGATAAAATAGAGAAAGTCCTGACTGAAAACAAAAACCGAAATATTTTTTCCACAGCTGGAAAAATACTGAGCCAACTTCAGGCAAGTACAATGAATTTTGACCTTTTCTAAAGACAGAAAAATTCCTGAGTTTAGTACATGCATAATTATATATGATTATTTCACTGATAATCAGTGCAGATTAGAATTTCCTGTCTAAATGAAATGGTTACCTGTTTAGGGGGCAACGAGGCTCTGCCGAGTTAACACATATACAGTTAACCGAGAGCCGGATATTCCTATCAACATCGACAACCAGTGATAGAATCTTTTTCTTGCATACCATATTCAAATAATAATAATAAAAAACAAGAGCTGTCTCCATAGGATGACACATGCCCCCGATGGCACTTTGAATGAACAGTTATGGCCGATGTTAGAGTTTAGGACCTTTGACCTACGGACCTGGGTCTTTCGCGCGACACGTCGTCTTACTGTGGTACACATTCATGCCAAGTTATTTGAAAATCCATCCATCGATGACAAAGATATGGACCGGACACGAATGCACATCATGAAAAATGACCTTTAACGTCTAAGTGTGACCTTGACCTTTGAGCTACGGACCTGGGTCTTTCGCGCTACACGTCGTCTTACTGTGGTACACATTCATGCCAAGTTATTTGAAAATCCATCCATCAATGACAAAGATATGGACCGGACACGAAAATTGCGGACACACTAACAGACTGACAGACCGACAGATGGTTCAAAAACTATATGCCTCCCTTTGGGGGCATAAAAAATGAATCAAATGACTTTCTTTTTAGAACTAGTTCTGTATAGTAGCTAGTTCTGTATAGTAGTGTATTCATACAAAGTAAGTGAAACCAACATCCATAAACAGGAAAGACATCACAACATTTCGAAGACAAGTAACAAGATCTAGTTCCAGTTTTATTTTATCAGTTTCTGCCTAACTTTCTGTATTTTTTGATAAAATAGTGTTTCTTGAATTGAGAAATATACATCAGTCATAGCACAACAGTCGTCTGACACCCCGAGGTGCAGGATAGAATTTCCATCACCAGCAAAAATACCGGAAATCTTGGTCTTGTATGCAAGAAAATTACATATTTGGCAGCATATATTTGTTTTCCATAAAAGACTAAATCTTGCTTTTTATACACCAAGTAAAAATCATAATCAAAATGCAAATACTTCACAAATATACTAATCAGCATGTCATCAATGATGATTCAATTAATGTACTTTCTGAATCACAGATTATTCATACAAGTACCTATGTCTATGAAGGTACATTTGATAAAAATACTGACAAAACTTGGGAACAGTTTCCTCCAGAACTTTTTTTGAGTTTGTTACTCTCGGTAAGCCATCGCAGTTTACAGCTGTAAATGTATCTCTAAGTCCATCTTCACCTGATCGCCTAATATAAACTTTCAGATGTTCAACATTCAAACCAGAGCCAGCAATGTTTTCTGCTGTAGGACGTTTGCATATCCCCTTGCTTATTAATGGATCAAAGGAGCGCAGATTTTTCGATTTTTCACAATTGAACAGTAAAGAATTTTTCACAGCCACAGGAGAAAAACTGAAGTTTAGGAGATCAGACACTTCACATAGTTTTAGAAGATGTCCAAGAGCCTCAACATCAGCCTCTGCATTGTGGGCATTGTATGTCATACCAAGATGTTGTCGTGCAAGGTGTTCCTGTTTTAATGACTCTCCAGGGTACTTCTTTCTAAACACAGACAAACTATCGACAAAGCCAAATACTGATTTGAAAAAGACATCTGTGGTTTTGGTTTTCTGTACAGCTGTCATGAGAATTGGAAAGTCAAATCTCCTTCCGTTATGAGCAATGAGAAACACATTGGAAAACTGGTCAAGCCACCTGCACAGTTTCTCAATAGCAGACTGAATATGAATAGACTCTACCAGATTTCCATTCACAACTATATCGCCGTTGTCATCAACACATATTCCAGTTACCCTTTGGGCTTCAGATGTAACTGCCATCTTTGGTTTTGTGTAAACTGCAAACTGGGCACCAGACTTTACCTCCACTGCTGCCAGCTGTGTGATGTGTGGCATAACAGAACCACGTACTGAAGCAAACAATGTGAATGATCGGTACAGAAAACTTGAAGAATTAATTTATCGAGGAGATTTGTTTGGTACAGTGTAAGATCCGAATTTTTCAGTGAGTGAACACCAGACGCAATATTTGCACAGTAGTGTAACCACAAGATTTAATGTACACCAGTGAAATATTTCTTATCTTGCATGTAAAACAAACAGTTTTCTTTTTTCTGTTTAAAATTGTCTTTCCAGTGATAGAAAATATTGTGATAAACAAAAAGAAGGTATATGTATTTGTTAGAGTATTGCAATACTGACCAGCAGACTGAATTTAGAATAATATTGACAAGAAACAGAAAGTGCTGTATCTGTTTAAAATTTTTGTTCTTACTCAGGTCTGTAGTTTCCAGGTCTATGGCTATGATTGTAGGTTGTCCACTTTCAACTTTCACGGGTTTGAAATTGCCACGCGGGACAGCATCTGGAAGTTTCTCAATATCAACACTGGAGGAATGGCTAACTTCTGCAATGCACAATATAATTTCAACAAAAACCTTAACCACAATATTTAAATCTACAATGCAGCATTTTAAAAAAGTCTAAGACTCATGTACAATTTTACTTTTTTGGAGCACATGCTATCTGGTATTGCAACAGACAATGAATAACTTGTCGAACTTGGTTATCACATAATACACTTACATGCACATAGACAGGGATTCAAACCCAGGTCGCCTCTTTGAGAAATAATTACACAGTATGATACAAGCAAACTTATTTCAGTTATTTTACCAAGATAAAAAACTTACCAGATTGATATGAAACACCTTCTAAGGCTTCAAGAGCTCCCTGGTTAATCGAACGCTCCTGTTTCAGAACAAGTCTGCGCCTTTTAACTGATGGAAGTTGTTGGCGTTGCTGCTTCTGTAGACGTCGCTTGAGACATTTATCTGCGTACTTTATGGTATGACTTCCAGGTGACAATCCAAGGTTCATATTGGTCTGAAAATTTAAATACATATATGTGTTTTCTTTTCCATGGTTTATATCTTTACTAGTGCATTGTAATAATACAGTAATGTATAATGTAATTGGAAAGCTAGGTGATTGCTTAATTTAAACATATAAAAGCCTTTATAAACAAGGGCTGGCTGTAAGACAATAGGCTCAACTTTTCTCAGTGCTCGACTTTGATCTTTGCCAATAACCGACGCGAGTGCAACAGCTCTAGTTTTTCTTCGAAAAGCAGAGCAAACAATGTAATCTTGTTATCACTTATATTAAAAGTATTAATATCATGAGCAAGTAATAAACCCAAAAAATATCAACATACCATAACATCTGTAGAACTGCAACCAAAGTGGCCTAGTACCGAAGATCAACTGTGTAACAGAAAACGAACAGCAGTCAACTGTTGAACAGAAACAATGTAAACTTTGAACAAGCTAAAAAAAACAATTCTTCAGTTGTCGTGAAATATAATAAACTGGTTTTATCACATGTTTGACGTCGCGGGAGTGTAATGAAGCGATTAAATAAAAATGATAATACACTAGTGTAATAAAGCTTTGACGTTGACGTCATTTATAGTAAAAGTGACGTCGGTCAAACTGTTTTGTTTATATAGTAAAAGAAAGTCGATTTTTTTTATGTTTCGATAAGAAAGGTTAACATGTGATAAAAAGAATATTACATTTGTGACTTTCCATATTGAATTTATTAAACGAGTTGAATAAAATTGATAAAATGCTCGGCAGAGCCCCGCATTTTATAACTTTATTCAACTGGTTTATAAATTCAATATGAAAAGACAGTTGTGTAATATCCTCTATTTATAAACTAATCAGTTCATGTAACATGGTGGCCATTTAAGTGGAAGAGTGAAATAAAACTTTAACAAAAACTGAAAAATTATGAACAATAACAACAGAACTAAATCAAAACAATAATAAAGTCTTAACAGTTTATATTTTGGAATTACCTCTGGTATATAGTGTCTACCGTCATTAATATAAGAGGCTGTGGCATGCACTCTGTAGTCAAGGGATTTAGAATGTCCATAGTGGTGTGATTTGGGTGCTCGGAGGCTGACTTCTTTGTTGGCATGCTCACACTGCTGACTGGATCCTAAATCAGCATATTGCCGTGCATTTGCTACCAATGGGTCAAATATTTGCTGAAGTTTTTCACGAAGAGTGTCATCCTTCAGTGATCTTTTGTACGGTAGACTTTTGTGTACATACACTTCACCAGGCTTTCGTTTGAATACACAAAACCTCTCATTGCACAATGAATGATCTCCAAACTGGTGGGGAATTAGAGCCTTCAAATTCTCACGTAAAGCCTCACTATCACCCTGATTTCTGGCAAATGCATATTTCAAGCATTTCTCTATATGAATATGACAATCTTACTTAACTTAACATCCTTTTGATTGTGTAAGGCATATAAACGTTTGCCTACATTTTTTACCACATGATTTCTATCGTACCTTTTTTTCATGTCTATGTTCATGTTCTTTTTTAATCTAGCTATCAGGGTGTTATCACCATCGCCTTCAATATACTCGACTGGCGTTCCTTCTGCTGCAAGTTCTGCTACCCCCCTCTCTCCACTGACACTCTCCATCAAACGGGCACTTCCAGTATGATTTCGTACACACTTGTGAGGTCTAACAGGCTGACCGGGCTTATTTCGTCTCCACCAGTTACATGTACCACATGTCCTATGACTTACAACAGACTTCACAACTTTCTTTTCATACTTTGCCTTGCTCATAAAGAACGTGTGTGCTGTGGGGAAAGAGAAGCATTTCATAATTTAGTTAATTAAGACAATTCAGTAAAATTTAAGACTTTCAGTTACACCAAAAACACAAAAAACAACAACAAGAATTTCTGGTGTTATTTAAAATTAATAAACAACACCTTACCACAAGATCTAAATAATACTTATTTACGTATCAGAAATAATTTCTTAATATTACAATGTTGCAATACTTACAGGTTAAACTATCAAAGCCTTTTTTTTGCCAAGCAGTATCAACAGCACAACTCATCCCCTTTCTGGTCTTGCAAGGGAATTTCTTAACCAAACATCTTCTGCTTGAAGAGCCTGTATCTTGGATATGGTGTTTCTTTGTCTTTTTTCTGACAGACTGTGGTATGCCATTTGTTTCTGGAGTTCTAAAGGAAAAGGTTCAGTATAAAATAACATAAAAATTACTGCATCGTGTCTATGGATGTTACAATTTCTCTTTGTAGCAACTTGCAAATTTCCGGTCACAGGGCCGTAAGTGTGTCTGTGTGTGTGGGGGGGGGGGGGGGGGGGGGGGGGGCACCCAGGGAGCTGACCCCTAACAACCTAACCAATTATGGTAATTATCAAAGGAATTTTTTGACAGCGAGTGTATTCATTTAATCTGGGTCTGTTATAAATCGACTGATTTTAAAAATGTGTGTGCCCCCAATCTGAAAATGCTTCCTATAGTCCTGGGTCATTGGAATCTTCACAGCTTCTACTGGTGGAGAATGACCAGACATTAATTACCAAGCTAGAAAGGCAAATAATCATCTTTAATTTTTTACACAAAATAGATATAGTCAATGACAATAAATTGTTTAAAATTCACACAAATACTATATGATATTTAAATCTGTTCACCTGAAGGGATCGTCTGTAACAGGTCTATAGCTCTGAATGTTGTCAGCTGGACCATCATTTCCTTCTTCAGTATCAGACTCAACATCAGTCCAATCTGAATCCCCCTCAACAACTGATGTATCTTGTAACAGTTGACTTGAAAAAAAAAACAAATGTTTCCTCAAATTCAAATTTTATATGTTTTGCACAGTTTGTACAACTTCAGACAATAAAATTACAACTGAAGTCTAGATGCCTATGGGCAACATGTGGAGCCTACCTTTTGACCCATAACTGTGACCTTGACCTCTGAAATATAAACCTAGGGTTTGCACATGACACTGTCTCACTGAGTTAAACATTCATGCCTTCCTCATTGAATGTCAAAATTATCCATCAGATATGATCTGACATGACATCTGACCTCAACTAAGACTTTTACCTTTGAGATACTAGAACCTGGGCTGTGTGCATGACACTGTCTCACTGAGGTTAACATTCACATCAAATATAAACAAGATTGCACCATGCATGCCAAAGTTGTGGTCCGGACAAAAAAATCGGATGGACGGACACACATACACCGAACAGCCATTTAGACAACTATGTACTCATTTCCACAAGCGGACTTAACCAAAAAGGGCAATAGTGATTCTAGTAATGTCCTCAAGTTTAAACTTGGGCATGTGGCATAAAATTTAGATGCAACAAGTTATAGTGTAAAACTGTGATATCTAGATTTTTTTCTTTACTTTAGTACTTTGTGTAAAGTCACACTCACCGAAGGTTTGGTGATTCATCTGGTAGTGGACAAACCCCAAGATCATCCAGTAACATCCCTTCCATTGATTTCCGGGCCTCATATGATTCTTGATGTGCAATGTCTCTGTAATTAATTGAAAAAATATTCCAAGTATGTAATCAATGAGGCAGAAAATCTTTATAACATTTTAGTCACTAATAATACTACAAACTGGGAATATTTGCCCCTACAGACTGCACTCCGATTAAATTAGCATGTAAAGTTAATATCACATGTCAGTGATGGTGAAATGAATATTCTTAATTTGAGAACAATTTTATTTCTTCTTTAAAAAGCCGAATTTTGCAAGTTAAATCTCAGGTTGACATTTCATTCACTGTATCACATTCATTGGCATTTCATATTTATATGATAATCTGCACTTACTCAATTTCTTTCTCAAATGCTTGGAGAGCAGCTTGGTTTGTAGAATGCACAGAATGTGCCTCTATGGCCTCGCCTGCACGTTCCTCCATTTTCTTCAGATTCCTGTTACATATAGGCTTGACATTTAGAGTGGATAATAAATTGTTGACACGGACTGGGCCGCCCAAACTGTCAATCATAGCTGAAAATAAACAATAAAAAATATTGCAAATTCATTCCACAAAACTAGAACATGACTGCAGGCATAAAACAGCAATCAAAGTGAATAAGGACATGCACTGTTATTGCCTATGTGTCTAGTTATTGTACTTTAATTACAAACAATACTTGACTTATTGAAGTAGTAAATTAGATCAACACTGTAACACAGTGAAGATAAGCTTGAATTAAGGTCACACTAGCAATTATCATACACACAGGTAACATTTAGTAATATCATATCTCAATAACAAGACTTTTATTAGCTTTAAACTGGACTATATACTAGTACTTTTTTTGACAGGACTCTTAGTCACTACCAATTATGTATGATTTTTATATTTATAAATGCAATGTTGAGGTTACATTGCCCTACATGTAGCAATCAAGAAATGAGACGTGCCATGAGAAAACCAACATAGTGGGTTTGCGACCAGCATGGATCCAGAACAGCCTGCGCATCCGTGCAGTCTGGTCAGGATCCATGCTGTTCGCTTTCAAAGACTATTGTCATAATTAGAGAAACCATTAGCGACCAGCATGGATCCTGACCAGATTGACGGATACGCTGGCTGGTCTGGATTCATGCTGGTCGCAAACCCACTATGTTGCTTTTCTCATGGCACGGCTCAAATACTCCTGACATGTCTGACCTCTTGTTTTAGTTACACATCAGTTGAAGCTTATACTAAACGTCAAAACAGCATGTATCATCATTCATCATGCTTCTGTTGCATAACAGCGGCCCAAAAGGTGTAGCTGATTTTGGTGGTTGGCCTATAGTATAGGTTTAATGACATTTATAAAAGACATACTGGAATCGAAAAACACAAGCCACATATGTTGCGGTAACAACAGTCTCATTCGGTGATAATGTATGCACGTGCAAAGTGTACTGGTTCAGCACTGGTCTTGTTAGCAAGGGTTTTATGCTACAGTCCAGGATGGCTAAACATTTTTCACCAATGACACAAGACATACTGCTCCCAGCTATTCGAAATGTTTCAAAAGAATGAATGACCTCTTTAAGTTTATTATTTAAAACAGCCAGGCTGCGTGCATTTCATCTGTCCCAAGGAATTTACAGTGTGCATACAAAATATATTAGCTTCTATCGTAGGGCATAGCAAGTGTCGGGATGAAATGGGGTCCTGGGTGTGAGTGGTAGAACCAAAACATTTATCTATCTCTTTATACTGCCTTACACCTCTCACGAGTATTATGGGCAAGTGCTTTAAACATGTTAATGCTATTGATTATTTATTATCTAAAACATACCTGTACCAAGTTTAGTATTGACATCAAAACATGGCATTCCATTTGTTTTCATCCGGTGTACTTTGCCATATGACACTCTGTTGACGAAGTTGCAGTCAGGATTCTGGCAAACCATATATAAATATCCACCAAGCCCCTTTTGCAACTCACCAACCACGTTATAAGCTGTCAACGGCACAGGTCCTAACTTACAAGAGCGACAGTACTTTAAGTTCTTCAACAAAATGTCAAGTTCAATCAAACGTCTGCCTTCCCTCCACCCATCACGGCTAACACTAGCGCCAAGTTCAAAGTGAAAGTTGCTGCAATT
Organism: Mercenaria mercenaria; assembly: GCF_021730395.1. NCBI lineage: Eukaryota > Metazoa > Mollusca > Bivalvia > Venerida > Veneridae > Mercenaria > Mercenaria mercenaria. The sequence continues at coordinate 463,538 of NC_069362.1, forward strand.
TGTAGCTGTGCAGTCACTACCGTTACATAACCCAGTATTTGTGTAATTATGCTCAATAATTACTCGCTTGGATACTTCATTTCTCCTCTTTTTCTCACCAAATTTGCGGTATCTTCCTCGCCCGTCTCGATATTTCATGTTTTCACTTTCATAAGGAATTCCATGTATGACGTCATTCGATGGGAAATCCCGCTATCGATCCGTGAAATATTTTCCAAAAATGGAATTTTTTTATGTTTAAGCATTATTTGACAGATTTTTACCGAGATAAATAATGAATTTTATACGCCTTTTGCAAAAACAACGTTTAATTTCGAAAATATATTTATATTCCGAGTCATGCCGTCCATAGACGAAAGGTTCCGATCACGCCGCGAAAAATAACGACATCGCCCGATTACTGCCGATTCCATTAGGCTCCCGCTACCTTAAATCACTAATCATTTAGGTAACATGATTCGACGGATAACTACGAGATATATTTTCGTTCTTATCCTACAACCGCGTGTCGCCTAATAAGTGCGATGGTAGAATATTTGGATGACAAGACTGAAGGCTAATATGATGATAGGATGAGCGATGGTACGATGGTAGGCTAGCGATATTAATATTGAAGAATAGCGATGGTATGATGTTAGGACTATTTGCATGAAAAGAGTCTATCATAAATATGGCGACTTAAGGGGAAATAAGAAAGGCAGAAAACACATGTCTGCTGAATAATTACAGGAAACAACGTCTTTGAAAACAATGTTATAATTATTATTTTGAAGAATTAAGTGAATGTATTTTCTAAGAGCTGTTAGATTTTGCAGTCGCCGGAATGTTGTTTCTGGTGCATACAAAGCTTAAAATCGTAAAATTTCTTATTATGTCGATTATCGTATCAAAATCAATATATGTAAAGAAAACGTGCATTCCCATAAATATGAGTGTACTTCAGGACATCTCAAGAATGAAAGAATGTTTTGTATGTATATTTTTGTTCCAGCAGACTAGATTTTCAATGATGTTTTCATCGATTGACGCATACACTATGTATAAATTTAAAATAGGGAACCTTATAATACTTAAACTTATACATTGATCCCTTCTACTTAATGGGATTGGGTCCCTTATGACATCATTAAAGGTTTACTTTCAAAGGTAGATTGATGATCAGCAAGATTCGATTTTCCGATATGTATACGTAGTCGACTCCTCCTAAATTGCAAAGCAAACATATGTTTCTTTGCTAATATAACACTTGTTCTACTTCGAATTTATTTAATCGTATAACTTTATGTCTAACAACTGTATACGAGGGGTGTCCATTTAATTCCCGGACGAGCGCTGTAACTTTTGAAGTATTTGATGTTTAGAAATAATAAAACACGCGTATCAAACTTCAATCATATCTGTTAGTATTAATATGCAAAATGTCAATGTGATACGACTATTAGTCGGTAAGAAATAAAAAAAAAAGATACTACCACGGCAACGGTAAGCAGTCCACCTTGACGTCGACACTATAGCGACCAGTGGCCATCACACACCTCTGATTTCTATTCATCCAAGCAGAGAAAGTGTCCCAAAGCCATATGTCATCCAGCGAATCAAGGCTTGCCTCCTGTTTCAGACTTCATCTTCCAACATTATCTGTACTGATGTCGCCTTCCTGTCTCTGACACTCGGCTATATAAAATCTTTGCGAAAAAACCTCTGCAGACAGTAGAAAACTGGCAAAACACTACAAATACTCAAAACTTAACAATAAAATGGTTTCTTCGGTCGATACTTCTTTATGTTAATTATGTACCATTTTACCCGTAAATGAAATAGTTTACAAACAAGCCTCTTTAATTAATGGAACATTAGCCTGAGAGAATATACACCAGTTTATAAACATTCTATTGAACAATATTTATATCCTATTAGGGAGTTTTTCGACGGATATTTAGTATTTCGTCAGGAACTACTTGTACCTAACTTCTCGCAGATTTTTCGTATGACTAAGTAAGTCTTACCACACTCGAATAAATTAATTATCATTCAAACAAAATGGATGTTGTTTAAGTTTGTGGACAGTCAGTTGATGGTCGAACAAACAATGGTTTTATGCTGGGGGAGGGCCGGGTGAATAACAATTACAATTTGGATATCTCGGCATCGCTTGTATTTTAATATTTAATTATTTCTAGCGCACACATTTTCTAAAATGTTATGAGGTTTCACCTTTAAGTTTGGGACGTTTCTAATGCTATCTTAGTGTAAAATGCTTTAGCAGGTCTAATGTTATATCTAAATTTTACTATGTTACTATCATAATTCATACTTTTTAAAAGTTTAATATAAATTTAAAGCTACATATTTGACAAGATATATCGAAACTTGCCCTTTATTTGTAGTTAGTTATCAGTTTCCCCCGTTTTATTTCTTTTTTGGTAAACAAATATATTTCAAAGGATAAAGGTCAGGTTATTTAAAGATATTGATTTTGTTCAGTCCTTTTACAACCAGGCGCTACACAATACTCTTTTAATCGGGTCTAACGAAAGAAATCGGAGAAGTAATGATATGCCTCCTGGAACTAAGCTGTTCTGACATTTTTTCTGTTGCAATAATTCGTCGGGTCTCTAATAATGTTCAGATATTGCTCTGTCTGCTACAACTGGAGGGTGTACTGACTTAAATAATATTATTTTAAACAGCTTTAAGAAGATCTAATGGAAGGATTAAACGCCTTCTAGCAAAGTAATAGCAGACTAGCTTTGACTTTATTTCATAATGAGAGTTAAAACAATGTGAAATAGCCTCTGCGCCGTCTAACACCAGTTCTGCCGAATTCCATTATGATAATACTGAATAGACTTCAAATATTTCCATATAAGTATTTCCGTCAGCATTCTTGTGTTTCCCATATCGTGCCTTCAGTTATCATTGCATGCATAAGGCATTCAGATGTTTGGGGTTATTTTTATGTATATTGTTTTATTTCTTTTGAACAAGGAAGTAATGTAGAGTTTTTTTCCGAATTATCTAGCGTAAAACCAGCGTGGGCTTCCGTTGCCGAGTGGTTCAGGTCACTGATCTCAAATCACTTGCCTCTCACCTAATTTGGTTCAAACAGTATATGAGGCTTTGAATTCGCTATATGAGGAAACCATCAAGTCGGCTTATTAAAGGTCGGCGGCTCTATCAATGTGGCCGCAAATGATAAAATAATGCATGGAGGGGCACCTGAGGTCCTCCTCCACCATCAAAGCTGAAAAATTGCCATATGATCTATAATTGTGTCGTTGCGAATAGGCGTTGCCGTGCTTTGTTGTTGTGTTGTTAACCTTTGAAGAGTGAGTGAGTGAGTTGGGTTTTACGGCGAATCGACACAAAATGGTCATATATCGTCGAGAAGAAGTCACATTGCAAACGCCAACTGTAAAGCATAAACATTGATGTAAAAATGTAAAGCATACCGAAAACATCCATGTAAAATGTAAAGAACACTACGATTAATGTAAAACATATCTAAAAACATCCATGTAAAAGTGTAAAGCATATCTAAAATCAGTTATGTAAAAATGTATTTACGTATGTGTAAAAATATCAGCTGCAAACATAATAATATTGCAAGATGTTTGAAGAGGCTGCGTTTTTGGAACGTTACTTAACGTATCAGATTAACGTATGATTTGTGTATAGTTCACCGTCACTTGAAGAAAAGAAAGATAACGACACAATGGCATTGTTCCAGTTACGAAAACATTGCCGCCTGGCCTTTCTGTATTTAGTTAAACGTTATTTTCAGAAAGTCCGTATTTAACGCAGTATGTGTCAGTTCTAGAATAAGCAGATGTTTGTCGTGTTTGTACGCCAAGTGCGTAAGTTCGCGAAGGTAAACGGCATTCAAGCAATAGTTTTATACGTAGAAGCCATCCGACTTACCTGTTAAGAAACGACACAAAATCTTAAAATTGTTTACCCCGTTCCATGACAATGATACATGTTACAGATCAGGAACACAGAATCGCATGTCATCGCATCGGCTCCGACAGTTAGACCATCCAAATTATTTTCCCATTTTATTTTTTTCAAACTCTAAACAACTGCCTTTTCAAAACTTAATTCGAATGTCCATAGTGCGTATTCATAAAAAGATTGTAAGCATGCAATTTGTTGGGCCAGTCCACAGGAGAAGTGCATAATCTTATACAAGGGAAACATTTTGAGAAATACTAAGAATTCCTCATGCATGCTATATGATTAAGTAAATTGACATTAGCACGTATACAATCAGGAGCAACTATTAATTATAACACCGCATAATGAAATATGATGTTGTCTCCCCAGCCATCATTTATGGTTCTAGAGTATTTTGTATGTTTATGCTAATATATATATTATATTTTTACTGAACTTTCATATGGTAATGAAAATTGTATATCTACATATGCATATGCAATTACAATCTCTCATATGTTTTTATCTAGGATTACATTTTCGTGTAATTTTTACTTTTACTTCGTACCAGGGAATAGTTTGTAAGCAGAGATTAAAAAGCATATTCTTCTGCTATTTTTGTTTGAAATATTTCTATTTTAGTGGACAGCGTACTTTTCAGCAAACTCTAACTGTAAACGTACAGAACGGAAATGGAGATACGAATTTGACAGTAATAGACAAACCGTCTATTCCTTGCTCAGTGTACAACCTTTCCCAGCTTTGGCGATCTAGAGGTCCGTCTGGTTTTTTCTATAATGGGAAATGGAATCTTCGAAATTGCGTCGGTAACTCATGCATACTTGTCAATTTAGGAACTAGTAAGATTATTTTAAAACAAAAATTTACGATGCTTATGTGCAGATGATGATTTTGCAAAACTCTTTACCGCAATTTTCATGTACAAAAAAATGCATATAAATGATCGATATAAATAATGAGAAAACCAACATAGTGCATTTGCGACCAGCAGTCTAGTCAGGATCCACGCTGTCCGCTAACGGTTTCTCTAATTGCAATAGGCTTTGAAAGTGAATAGCATGGATTCTGACCAAACTGCACCGATGCACAGGGTGGTCTCGATATAATGTCAATCTTAAACACTATTTTATCAACATACTATTCATATTTCCAACTGTTCATCAATTTTACCATGTGTAATATTATTAAAGACTGGCATATAATTGATTGATACACTGGTACCTATCTCTAAATTAGATATATATCCATTTGTTCGAAACTGGTTGATATAACATATATTGAATTTATAAAGGGAAATTATTCATCTGTGCTCACAATTCGATCTTATACGCCGTAACAGTTTACTCCAGCAGTGCGGTCTCTGTTGTTCTCCGTAAAACCAAAGTTTCACAAGATGTAGTAAAGCCCGACATATGTACAAAGTATTTGCCAGCAACAGTTTATCCCCAATCCCCCCATCCCCACTCCCCCTCAGGCTTCAGTTTTAGTAAATTTCAACCTGAATGGGAGGTTACTCTCCACTACGGTAAACAGCTGTCAAAAAGTTTCCCTGTCCTTATTTTACCACAGATAGCGGCAATGGAAATCAAAAGCGCTATATTGAGAACGGCTATTATGACTGATTACGCGTCAAAATGTAATATTAACATGTAAAGGACTGTTTTCATGATAATACACGGAGAATCATGTGTATACAATAACTATGTTAGGATGGAAGATTAGTGAAAGTTAATTACACAACAAACATTACACTTTAATGAACAATGTAAAGCAAACAGAGGAACGAATTTTTCTTTTTTATCGCTGAAAAAAGATCTCTCTTTTGGTTTATTCTGATACTTTGCTGGTTATTCATGTTGTTAAAGTGTGACCAATTTACTTTATAAGATTTTCACCGACAAGGAGTAGTTTGTAAATTACTATAAAGAACTGCGTTTACGCATGAATAGAGGAAATGTTTGTAAACAATGTCCACTGTCCCTTCAGTTTTAGAAAGTTTTTGTTTTTATTGAAAACATTATAATAAAATAAACATAAATGAATACGGACATTTTTGCAGTTTAAATAATTGATGCCAGAAATAAAGTTAACAAATGACATATTATTGTTTCTTTTGTTATCCACGAGTATAAAAAAGATGCAAACAAGGGTGCAAATGACAATATCCATAAAACAACAACCTCCAAACAACAACACGTCTCCCGAGCAACCCAAATATATGTGTCCGTAAGATGTTGTTTGTTTGTTTTGGGTTTAATGCCATTTTTCAACAGTATTTCAGTCTGAAGAGGTTACATTGTCTTTATATACATATGTCTTCCTTTATGTCATTTTTAGTAATCTACACACATAGAATTGAAATTGTAGTATTTGCAATAATTAAGTTCGTATGTTAATTAAATTGTACAAGTAGCAGATATGTTTTATCATAAACTTTCGATTTTTTTTTCAATTGAGTTGTTTGGTATGCCAATTTGATTTAATAGAGTATCATTAATTAATTGCAATTGGATGCAATTCTTGTTTCAGCTCTCTACTAGTGTATATGAATTATGTTATCATTATACTTCGCAGCTTTCGATGAGAATCTTTATGCGACGTGTCTGAGGAACCGACATCTATATTTGTTTGGCGATTCTACAACCAGACAATGGTACCGGTCCGTCATAAATCGCTTTAAATGCAAACCTATTACAGAAAAATGGCGGTATGAAAAATGGTATAGAGAGTCGGAGTGCTACAATAAACCAATTAATTTCAAAGCAGGATGGTATCCGCACGCTTTACCATTATTTACTGGTGATTCATGGGAAGATGTGCGCTACCGGGTATATTCCATTTCTCGACGTTTAGACAATATACCAAGAAATGAACACGCTATTGTAGTTATACATTTATACATACATATGCTATTATATCATCATAGCGTTTTTAAACAAAGAATAAAAATCATTCGTAAAAGTGTCGGAATATTTTTAAAAAATAATAAGTTTTCTATAGTTATGATAAAAGGACCACACACCTTTGACTTAAAACGTGACGTATTTGGACCAAATGACTATATTGGATATCTGTACAGCATGATTACTTATGACGTCTTTAAAGATTTACAAGACCAAGTTGTTTTGATGAATAATAGAGACATAACTATAGCTCAGCAGTTCAAAGGAAATGTACACCCGCCAGAAAACATCGTAAATGCTATGATAGACCAAATGCTAAGTTATGTTTGCAAGCAGTGAACGTTATACTCATTCAAAACTTTATGTAAATATCTGGAAGAGAAAAAAGTGGATTTTATTTGCAGGTAGTTTTTATTTGTATGTTAAGAACAGAAATGAAACTAATAAGTTTTGAGCTCAGACGGTTTTGGTGCCAATGAGGATAGGTTAAGGGTAGAATTTGGATTATGGGTATACCATTTTATACAGTTTGAGACTGTGTCAAAATATGTATAAAGTGAAATAAAGTTAGATACACTTTTGGGATTTTCGCCTGTAGTATAAAATATACGTACAATATCCTACTAAAATGTCGGTACAGAACCTTCAGTGTTTACCCAGGCAATACAGTGACAATTGTTTCATTTATATATAAGCCAACAGCTTCTGCAGCATTAGTTTAACACAAATATTCTAATTTAAATATACAGAGCAGCGTAATAATACATGGATGTTGAAACTAATTAGATAACAGTCATAAATGATAGTGCAAGAAATGTGTGCACCTTCAGTGAAAAGCATGAAACTTGTAGTAGATGAATATTAAAACGCTTCATTTAAGCCTGGGAAACAGTTTGTGGAAATCCAATATAGCTGCAAAAAACCAATGTTGGTCGCCATATTTTTATTTTTGGAAAGAAATGGCAGAACAAGTGTGTGTATTGTGCAAAAGAGCTTTAACATTTGAAACAGTATGGAATATTATACTACACCTCGAATATTTCTGTGATTTCGGCTTGCTACAATAAACCAATTTCATAGGTGGGCCGGTGGTCTAGTGGTAACACGATTGACTGTCAATTTAGAGGTCCGGGGTTCAAATCCCGGTCCAGGAACTGGAAATTTCTGAGATGCTCTTGAGTGTCTCCCACCTAATTAGACGCCTGTACTGGTTCTTCCCAGGAAAGACGGCTTTGCTTGTATCGGTGCTATACACCGGGCACGTTAAAGAACCAGACTGTTTGTTCGAAACAAGCTGGGCTAAGTTAGCCGGACACGTCTGTACCTAAAAAGTTCTCTCTGTCTGTTCTGGGGGCTTTATCTCACTCTGTCCCTCTGGTCAGATCGCTCTGTGTCTGTACTAGTAGAGGATGATTTCGCTCCCTGTGTGGCTTCAGTATAATGTAAAGCGCCTTTGAACGTGTTTATTATGAAAAGGGCGCTATATAAATCTGGTATAATAATAATAGCAATAATTAATATTAAAAAAAATTATGGTGGCCGAAATCAAAGATAGCCGCCACAAATAATCAATTGTTTAAAAATGGCGAAGTAATTTGTGTACATACCGTTAAAAGGATGTACATTGGAAAAGTAATATATAAAATACATTACCTTACATAATCCAGACAACAATGATTATCAAGATAAAATCCATTATGGCAATCTTGTTCCAAGATGACCGCACTATGAATCGATTTATGGTTTCACTACTGAATTTGATTGTTTTCTTTTTAAAGTAACAAAGCCAAATTGTATATATTGTCCAAACTGAAAATGACCCAAAGCTCAGAAATAGATTTAAAAACCTTTCAAATAAGCAAAATATTCTTTTACCAACTTTTATGCGAAAGTTCTGTTAATATGAATTAATGTTTTGGATTACCCAGAAAGGCTGCGATTCCCTCAGATATGTATATTATAGGTACCTGTCAGATCAGTAATGTAAATGATAGTGTATAATCATGCATAATGTAAAATGGAAACCTGATGTTTTATATTGATATACGTTTCTTTTCAGAAAAAAAGGCAAAACGTGTAATAAAACTTTGCAAAGTAGATACATATGTATATTTAAGATAATGTACAGACAAATATAGCGTACAATAATACAAGTTTTGTTTGATATAAGTATATGATAGATATATCAACCAATTAAACATTTCAAAATCCAAATCACATAATTTAGACATTTACACACAGATTGTAAATGTATGTACAATCAATCCTTAAGGTGAAGAAGGTGTAATTCAGCGACGTCTGGCGGAACGCCAAACGTAACGCTTCGCAACGTCGCGTCATTACGTTCTATAAAGCTGTTGGAAACAAAATGCGACGATACACCGGACTTTTCTTTTTTTTTTCATTCTCGGCTGGATAATCTTGGTTGTTAAGCACTATATATGCTGTGTATGTGCAAGTCTTTGCTATATGACAATGGGTACATTTGAGAATTATAAAAGGCATTTCAAAATTCATATACATATTTATATATTGAAAACAGCTGATATGTATAAACTTTATTTATCATTCAGACCTTTTGCATCATTGCTGTATTACATACAACCATAGAGGTTATCAAGCGCATTAGAAAGATGAAAAACATTTGACGTATGTGTTCTGTTTTGTATTGTAGGTAGTAATGATATACTGACAATTTAACTGTTACTGTTTCCGAACTCCCTATCGGTATTAACTTGCTCAACATTTGTTACTGACAACATCTTAACAAGTAACAAAAGCGGATACGTCTATTTGTCCGATGTTCAAAAACGGAAACTTTGGTCTGACTGGTTGAATCTTTCTTTACAGCTGTTTGAGTTTGTAGTCCCAAACGATAAATTATAGCAAAAACAAGTATTTGGCGGCCGTTCAACCCTGAATATGTTACAACTTCACTTGCTGCATATTATACCTATATGGTTTCATGTCTCTATTATTTTTAAGATATATGCAACAAAAATCTTGAAGCACTTAATGAGATACATGCGATACAAACTTTTATGTATATGTTCGACTACGTCATGGGACAAAACACCGGTTTGACTGTGTGAGATCAAATTAAAACATTATATACTAAAATGGAAATGCTGATAACAATCCTGAGAGGTTTGATACTTTCTGAGATATGCCCGACGCTAATTCTAACCCTAATTTAGATCCCTTCTTAATACACAGAATGATAATTAATCAAAATCTACAACAGTTTCTATAAAAATACTACTCAAATTGTGTTACCATGGCAACAAATATATTAAATTCCCTTTTCTATGATAATACTTAAAAAAACATATTCATTTGAAATAAGGATTTAAAAAAGTGAAGTATTTGAAGGCATATGTATTTACAAAAATGACCTGAAAATTTCACCTGTAAATATTAAGAATATTTGGTTTTATGACAGTTTTTGTAAACTGAGTAATAACCATGAGAATAAGACATATTTGTCATTGCTTCTCCATAACTTGTCTTTTACTTGCTGGTAATAAATGACTTTTTAACAAAAATAACCTTCACTTGCTACGAAATTATTTACTTATGCTGCTTACTTAAAATAGAAGAATACAGCTAATTAAAATCATTCATAATCTCTATGAAAACATTATTCAAATTGCGTGACTATGGCAACATATGCATTAAATTCCTTTTCTTACAAAATTATTTAAAATAAAAGTTTAATTTGAAATAATGTTTCTTATAAGTTGATTTTTATGAAAGTATTTGTATTCAAAAGTAAAATCTGAAAATTAAATGTGAAAAGATTAGAAATCTTTGGTTTTATGACAAATTTCGTAACACGTGTTACCGTAAGAAAAAAACTATTCCAGTCATTGTTTCTTCAATTTGTGTTTTTCACTTATTGGTAATCATTGACTATTTTTAAATAAATAAATCTTCTATTACAATGAATATTTAGATTTTCTCTTAAAGTGCAAATATCTATCTAACTAAATTCCTTCACATTTTCTATAAAAACATTATTAAATTGTGTTACCATGGCAACATATGCATTCGATTCTGTTTTCTACAATAATACTTTAAAACAAGAGCTAAATTTGCAAAAGTGTTTCATATAATTTCAATATTATTAAGTATATGTATTCAAAAATAAAATCTCAAATTTCCATGATAAAAATAAAAATGCTTTGTTTTATGACAGTGTTTGTAACATATATATTCTTTATATCAGTCTCATCAGTGTACATGTACAACATATATTACATAATATAAACAATAAAATATCAATAAAATGCACACTGCCACTCTATAAAAGAGTTATAAGATACTTATAACTAAAACATATTAATATTACTTTGACTATTATATAAGACACTATGTTAAAAGAAAGATTTAGTTGCTAATCGAAGCTCAAATAAAATGTTGAGACAAGCCCATAAAACAACGAATAAGAAAACAGCCAAATTTGAATTTAGTGGTATTAAAAAAGCTCATCAAATTGTTGATGAGCTAATTAGCATCCACTTCTTAGCAAAAATTACACATGAAAATAAAATAATCATTTAAATATCAATTTGGCAATTTGAAAGTAAAATAAATTTATTTCTCAATAAAAGACCTCTAATTACATACAAAAGCTTTCGGGAACATGACCTTGACCTTATGTATAATGTGCCCAGCCCCTGCATATACTTTGTTTGTATGCCGGGCAATGCTTATGTGTATTTATCAATAGGATATAAGCAATAGTAACAAATATTTATAAGAAAAACAAAGGTTGCCGAAAATCTATTACCTTGAAAACAATCGAAGTATAACACCTTGGTAACCTTGACCTTAGGTATAATTGGCCCAGCCCTTGCACATACTTAATATGAGTAATAACTATAAGAATAAGATATTTCTGTCATTGTTTCTTCATAACTTGTTTTTTACTTGCTTGTTATAAATGACTATTTTGAAAAAAATGAAACTTATATTACTATGGAATTTTTTATTGTGAATAAAGTTGAATACTAGAAGAATACAGCTAATTAAAAATCTTCCATATTTTCAAAGAAAAATGTGTTACCATGGCAACAAATGTAGTTGATTCCTTTTTTTCTACAATAATACTTAAAAACAAAAGCTTATTTTAAAATAGCATTTCTAATAAGTTAAATATTTGAAAGTATAAGTATTCAGAAAAGAAATCTGAAAATTTCACATAAAACTTTAAAATAGTTATGTTTTGTAACAAAGGTAGTTATCGTAAGAATGAAACATTTCAGTCATTCCTTCCTCATAATCTATTTTTCACTGACTAGTTATAACTGAGAATACTGAAGAAAGTGAACATTCTATTACAATGAAACTATACACTGTAGATCCCTAATTGAAATACAAATCCATACTCTCTGTGAAACATAATTTGAATAATGTTACCATGGCAACATACATACTGAATACCTTTTTCTAAAAATACTTAACAGCTTAACTTTTGATGAAGGTTACACTGGCTATAAGCTCTGGGAAAAAGTTAATATTTATATCCAGCCGATACTTTTATGCTGGTAATTGAAACTATAACCTATACTGGATTTGTAACCTTAACAGCTAAACACATCTATATGAACAGCAAAACAGGCTCAAGTGTTGTGTATCGAAACCTTTTAATTCAACAGCAATTTCTATCTTTTACATCTACATTTTTCCAGTTCTCAGAACAATCCTCGTCAATCACAATTTGAGTTTTCGGTACAAGTGGTTTGGGACAAATTGAATCCCTTGACTTTTCAGACAAACAGTGTTCTCTTATGTGTTGATACAGGTACTCCCTTGGCATTGCACTCTTAGGAGGAGTAGATTTTAGTAAGTTAACTGTCACTACTGGACTGTCAATTAAGATTTTAGCATTAACAATTCCAGGTGTTTCTGCAGACATGATACAGTGGTGATACCTGGTAATGTTCTTCAAATGTTTAAAATATTGTGATAAGAAATTTCTCCACTGGTAGAATGTGACAGGTTTAGAATCATTGTTGACCAACTGTGCAATGTTATGACCTTTCTTTGATGACTAATCCACTGTGTTGGCAATATCATGTAAGGTCTAAGCATTCACCCTCCTCCATCGATTCTCCTAAATTCCAAAGTGCCAGTCAGGTTCAAACTTAGTATGGCATGCGATCATCGTTTTATATTCAATCGAACTGTGATATCCTTTAAAAAATAAGGTAAACATGAAATATTTTCTTTAAATAATTAACCTGTGAGCCTCTTGTATTTTTCCTGTAAATTTAATAAAAGTAGAGTTATCACTATATGATAAAAGATGATTCTTACAACAAATGCTCCACAAATGCAAAAAGACTGACAACAGGGTGCTGCCAGTGTACAAAATGTACTTTGTTTGCAGATTTTGATAACTGCAAATAGGATGTTCTACAAACATATTTATTGCTATTGTAATGTTAACCATTAACCTGCTAAATTTGTAAACTGGCCTATTCCATCTTTCAATAGAGACAGTACCATTTCTAGTATATAGTTGGTTCTCATAGAAAATTTACTGACTGAATATCAAACAGTGCAGATCATGATCAGACTGCACAGATGTGCAGGCTGGTCTTGATCTGCACTGGTTGCAAAAGCAGACACATCTGCCTCCTGCAGTCCAAGGCTTAAAATTATACACTGTTTTAACAGCTATCAAAGATGATTGTTACCTAGTAAAACTCTTCACAGACCATACCACAGCAAAATGTTCTTGATCTTTTTTCTGGCCAGCAGCATTTTCAAAATGGAATACCAGTGCAGGTAGTGATATACCATGTTCACAAGTTGTCTGCCCCTTTACCAACTGAGTCGCTTTCACCAACAAGGTAAAACACTTGCTTTCCGGAAAAAAAGATTAAGTCTTTAGTAAAAGTATATGTTATCTTCATGTATCTGCATATATCAGAGACCTTAACAGTCTTCATTCTAATTCATATTCCTGGGGCCGTATTGATAAAGCATCTTACGTATTAAGTATAAGAAATTGATTATTTACTTAAGTATTACAAAAAAGCTGCATTTAATCCGCATTGTGTACATTCTGCAGCTCATTAGAGACTTTTAATTATGTTTGATTGTCGAAGTTTGTGTGCTTTACAGTTGACTAGCATATTGTCACTGTTATCGCGTCCGTAGTGACAAAAATCCGACTCGGAGATTGGAAATTTGGATGTTATTTTTTTCACATTATTTCAGTGAAAGTCTCTTTTAATAAAAAAATAATCAGAATTCAAATTTAAATGGTGCTTGGAATTACTGGCAAGTGCGTAAGTATAATTGATATATTATGCAAATTCATACCCCCATCCCACTCGAATTATTATATATGAATGTAATCTGAAAATGTTAAATTTCTCTCCAAATTGTGAAAAATATCTCAACACCCTGCCCTAGTACAAATGATAAGACGTTTCTAAAGAGACAGCGCGACAGTTTTTGACTACTGCTTCCCAGAACCCTGCTCTCTTTGTAACTGTTACTATATTCTTACTGATTTGGCTTATGGGGATCGCTTATTTTATTATTCTGCATGGCGTTAAATAGTTTTCATCCCTCTAACACATGCTAGACAATGACAATCCAAACCTTATAATGTTATCATTAATGTTAAATTGTCTAATTATTATGAAAATTGACTGCCATTTCAATTGCGTATCAATTTTAGCCCTCATATAACCTCTGGATCCACCCTTATAAACTGTGACAAAGTCTGAAACCAAACAAACTGTAAAATAGTTTCAAGTGACTGTCACAATATTAAATAATAAATACAAAAACATGTAATGTAGTCAATGTCCCAACATAGGGTGTCAGTTTCACTGGTAATTCAAATTGGAATTAAGGGCTCAAACCCGGTATCTTGTGGTGCCATTCTGATACTCTATCGAATGAGTCAACAGAACATGACTCATTGTGAATCATGTCTGAAACCGTGACATGATTTATATGCTAATTTTAATTTATATTGATTTGTGACATACCCCACCTCCATGGCCCACCCTCATTTTACAAAATTATTAATCTTCCTGTAACTACTTTCCTGTTTTAATCCCTTCTTTCTTTTTTGGTCATGTCCAAAGAATTTTCCTCAATGATTTGTTTATCAGTTCTCCTCCTTTTTACAAAGACAGCTCCCATCCTATAATTTTGTACTGCATCAACTACAGTGTGATTATTTCACTGGGAATGCAGTGTAAAATATAGCTGAATAAAACAAAGGAAACAAACAGGGAAGAGTTTGCTCTTTTAACTGTAAAGTAATTCTGGACCTGCCACTGCGAAAAAAGGGTTAATATACGGGAGTGTACGGTCCAGTATATTTCGAAAATACGGGAGTATACGGGATGTATATTACAAATATACGGACCTAATATACGATCCCGTATTCGGAACATCTAGTATACGGGAAGTCCGTATATTTGTCATGCATATGTGGGATCCCGTATACGCCGAATATACATAAATGTATATTTCCCGTATATATGCAATATACGAACTATAACAAAAATCCCTAGAAATGGTGTTTATCCGTGTCCTGCTTTAACATAAGTTTCATTTTCATGTATTCGAAGGGTCTTGAGACTTTTTTCCCGTATGCTTTCCATATTTTAGAATATTCGGAACACGTATACGAGCCTGTATATTCCGAATATACGTAGTATACGGATCCCGCATTTTTGTCATATACGGACTGTGATTGCATCTAATATACGGGACATATACGGACTTGTATTTTCTAATATACGGGCTTCGGATATTTTCCGTATACGCATGATATACTAAGTATACGGATCCCGTACTTTTGTCATATACGGGGCATATACGATACTGTACTTTTTGATATACGGGCTACGGACTAGTCCCGTATATGCATGGTATACGCAATATACGGATCCCGTACTTGTATCATATACGGGGAATATACGAAACTGTATCTTTTACTATACGGGCTACGGACTAGTCCCGTATATGCATGGTATACGCAGTATACGGATCCCGTACTTGTGTCATATACCGAATGTATTTGCATCGGACGGGGATATACGAACCTGTAGTTATTGATATACGGGCCAGGTTTTTCCCCATTTATGCAAGATATGCAGAGTATACAGATTCCATATTTGTGTCACATTTAGACTGACTTTGGTTTTCGTATTCGGGGAATTCACGGGCCAGTATTTCTAAAAGATACATTTGCCAGACTTTTCCCGTATATGCACTATGTGTAGTATACAAATCCCGTATTTTTCTTTTATGTGAAGATTTCAAATTTATGGCACACACTAAAATGACAAATGAATGCAGTCATACCTCCCGCAGAATAGGGTATGTTAAAAAAAAGCAAGAAAAAGACAGGAAATGAGAAAAAATTCATTTTGTTTTTAAATGGAGACATGTCAGAAAAATTTAACATTTTATTCAACAAAAATACTTTTAAATCATTTTTCAAACGATTAGAATCTTTACTTTTCGTAAAAAGAAATAAGCAGAATTAAATGTGGAAATCAATAACATAAAGCATTTTTAAAATATACCGCCCCCTGGAAAACCCAAATATAGTGGGTTTGCGCCAGCATGGATCTAGCCCAGCCTGTGCATTCGGCAGTCTGATCAGGACCCCTGCTTTCGCAAAAGTTTCTGTAATTGCAATAGCTTTTGGAAAAACAAGGGATCCTGCCCAACTGGGGCGGATCGTAGGCGGGTCTGAATCCATGCTGGTCGAAAACCCATATATTGGTTTCTCAGGGCATGCTCAATTATTTTCTTTTTTTAATTAAAAAAACTAGAAATTCGCCATTTAACTCAACAAATCAGTTGGTATCATTCTTTTACTACTGTCTGTACATGTCTGTACAGTTTTCTTTTTTTCCCATGAATTTTATTCCGCTATAGGCTTTTCGATTGCCGTCTGCTAAAAGACTGTACACCCCTTCTAATGTCTAAAGTGTATTCGAACGACGTTTTCAAAAAGAGCATTTGGTTCTGTGCGGAAAAACACGATATTAAAAAATTACAAATGATGAACCCATGGAAACATTCGTTCTCGATCTCAAAAAGTAAAAAGTTTTATCTGTTGTTGCAGTCACTGGAAGAATGGTTTTCCCCGGGTGTTGTTGAAATTGTTGATCAAACTAGTAAAACTTCACTTATTCTCTATGTTAAAATAAAAATTCGTCCCCTTTTTCTGATTCCAGTAAAACAACTTTTTGTGTCAACCTGGAATAAAAAAAATGCACGCATTAATTATAAAAATGGACTTTTGCAATTCATAGATCTGATAATTATACTAAAAAATGAATAAAAAATTATGACGAATAAAATACAGGGGGGCAGGGATGACGACTCATTTAAGTGTCAAACGCACCATACTCATTTCTCGCGAAAAGAAACCAGATATCATTAAATGTGCCTTTTTGATATTTAAAAAAAGTTATCTACAGTGTCTTTTTTCATTTTATGGTTATATTACGTTAAAACCCCCCCCCCAAAAATTTATATTTAATATAAAATGCAGGGTTTTTCATAGTCCCGTCACCCTTCCGGCCCAATCCAACCTCATTTTGATGGTTTCTTCAAACTGAATACAGTAATAAATAAGTACGGGAAGACATTTTTCAAGAGAGATTTTCCTGTCACAAAATTTAAAAAGCAAAAAAAATAGGGTAATGGGGTTAAAAAACACCCCCCATTTTTTTTCCTACCAAAATGTCAAAACTACAGCCACGGTATAATTTAAACCCAAAGTAGTGTTAACGTAAAAAAATGTTAAATTAGTGTTCCTTAACCTGTCCACATTTACGCAATCCTCCGTGTTAGAAAATTTTTCAAAAAGCCAAAAAATCTTTTTACGTTTGATAAAATTATCAAGTGCATAACAGTCCCGGGGGTTAAGATTTTTTTAAATTAATTTTTCCAAAAAATCGCTTTAAACTTTTTTGGGCTAACAAGTTCTTTAACGATATTTTGCCTCTAAAAAAGTTTTAAAATTTTTTGGTTAAACAAACGAAAAGTTTCCAGAATTTCCAATTTTGCGGTCTATAATATTCTTAGACAAGTTTTAAAAATCTCATAAAAAAAATCATTCCTTTATGTTTAAATAAATGTAAAGCATCTCGGTTTTTTTTTTTTTTCACAACCCGTTTTTTTAAAAAGTACCCAAATAGAAAAACTTTGTAAATCTGGATTTTAAAAAATTTTCCAAAAACTCATTTAACCCAACTAAAATATAAAAAAATAATATCAAGGGGATCAATAAAACATTATTTCTATTGAGTTGCCGAAATTGATAAAAAATTGTGTAAAAAGTGTATACTGTCTAAAACTGTGGTAAATTGAAAGAAAAAGGTACTAGTTTTTTATTGAAAAATTTGAAGATCGAATTTACAGGGATCTCGATTTCTTCCTAACAAATGACAATTTTTTTTTCAATGATTGGTTTTTTTTTTACGACGCATTCTATTTTGGCACGTAACAGGGCCCGGGTAGAGTAACAGAAAAAAAGGTAGACATGCAAAAAAGATCTTCCGCGGGTGTTTTTGTTCTCACAGTTGTTTTTTTTTTTTCGAAAATTGCCCTGGCAAACCGGGGTTTAATATTCCCTTTAATCATATTCCTTAATCACACGATATACTTTTACGATAAAATTTACAAATGCATCTACGAGTAAAATTTTGGAAGGAGGTCCCATTAAAAAGCGAATTATCAGTTCATCAAGGATACCTTTTAAGCGAATTGTCACTTATGAAACTTAAAATAGAAAATTTTTTTTTTCTATAAACTATTTTAAAAAATTTATAATAAAAACAGAGGTCGCGCCGGGGAATCGAACCCTGTTGTTTTTTTTTTGAAATATATGACCCTAGGCAAACCGGGTTTAATATTCCTTAAACAAATTCCTTAAATGCACAGGATAACTTTACGATAAAAATTCTACAAATGACATCTACGGGTAAAAATATTTAAAGAGGTTCGTTTCATTCAAAGGAACCTTTAAGCTAAAGTTGTCCCGTTTAGAAACTTTAAAAAGGAAAATTTTCGTTTTTTATAAAAAATTTTTTTGTCATATTAGAAAAAAGTGGTCGCGGGGAATGAACCCCGACCGCGCGGGAATAAAGAAGTTTTTCCCCGTCGTTACCCAATGGGTTTAGTGTTTAATGCGCGTTTTTTTAAAAAAAACAAAATTTTATCGTAAAAATTAGTTAAAATCAATTTCATGGTTTTCCCCAACATTTAGTCTGTCAGTTACGTAGATATACACCATCAATTTCCATTTATCTTAAAAAAACAAAGCATGAGAGGGCTATGTGGGCAGCGGTTGACAGCTTTTTGGTAATTTGGGGATGAAAGTTAGCTTATAAATTGGTGATTTTAGTTAAACTGCTTTTGATTAATAAGCATTTTCAACCTTTCTTTTACCAAAATCAAGGTGTAAAACTTTGCTTTTAATGTGTCAAAGGGGATAAGATAATAATATGAGCTAAACTCGTGTGCTTATTAAAAATTTTGTGAGGTTTGGTTAATTTTTCTCAAAACCTTTTCTGAATTATAAGCGTTTTACAAACAAATCAACGGGAAACACCCTGCTTTTACCGGAACAAGGGAATAACAGTAAATGTGAGCAAAGGTCATTGACTAATTAATAATTATGTGTTATTTGGAGATTCTAGTTATAACAAGAGCTTGTAGAACACTTGCATGACTTAAACTGATAAGGAACATAAATTATTTGGTCACTGCATACTGGACAATTAACGTATTGATCTTAAATCAATAATCATTGGTCATTTACCAGTCTTAAATGACCTCCGTATCAAACGTAATCTTGGACCAAAGCATAATCTAGTTTTCTGGCAAAAAAGTTCTATTGTCAATGTGATATTGACCTTTGACCTACTGAACTCAAAACCAATAGGGGCATGTCATGACAAATTTCTCGATCTCATGATCCTAGGCCCATGCGTTCTCCAGATATAATGCGGAAACTGATTTGTCTACAGACCGACCAACATCCATCATCAAACATTAATATTTACAATATACCTCTCCTCCTTCGAATGAGGACAATTAAATTTCAAATTAGAACATGCCCATGTCTCCCTAGTCCACCAATGCATTGTCGTACTAGGCAAGAAGTCAGCGAAAGAGGAGCGAAAACAAAGAGACACTAATGTTTGGCTGCAATAGAGATCATCTACTTGGCATGTCCAATCACCATATGAAGTTACAAAATTCTGGGTCAAATGGTTCTCAAGTAAACCGTGTTCCATGTTCAGGCCCCTGTGACCTTGATCTTTGATCGAGTGAGTCCAAAATCTACAGGGGTCACCTTCTCTGCATGTCCAATCATCCTATATTGTTTTTTTCTTTTTTCTTTTGGTTGGTTTTTAACGTCGCACCGACACATGATAGGTCATATAGCGAATTTCCAGATTTTTAATTGTGGAGGAAGACCCCAGGTGCCCCTCCGTGCATTATCTCATCACGAGCGGGCACCTGAGTAGAACCACCGACCTTCCGTTAGCCAGCTGGATGGCTTCCTCACATGAAGAATTCAACGCCCCGAGTGAGGCTCGAACCCACATCGATGAGGGGCAAGTGATTTGAAGTCAGCGACCTTTAACCACTCGGCCACGGAGGCCCCTTCCAATCATCCTTTAAGTTTCAACATTCTGGGTCAAGTGATTCTCAAGTTAGTGATCCAGAAAGAGGTTTTCCATCTTCATGCCTCTGTGAACTTTCCTTTAAGTCAAGTGACCCCAGAACATTAAGGGTCATCGACTTTGTAATTCCTATCATCGTGATTGAATGTTCTGTCTCCAATGATTCTAAAGTTATTGTTTGGAAACTGTTTTCGTGTGACCTTAACTTTTGATCAAATGATTCAAAAATCAATAGGGTCATCTACTCTACATGTCCAATCATCCTATGAAGTTTCAACATTCTGGGTCAAGTGGTCCTCAAGTTATTGATCAGAAACGGGTTTTCCATGTTCAGGCCCCTGTGACATTGACAGGTGATTTTTCCAAATGAGATCTCATATCTTGGTAAAAGCAGGCTATGGATATACTATACATAAATTACATAGATAAAAGACACTTCAGCATAGTTCTTAAACTAAAAACAACCATAAAAGAATATTTACAATGAAATTAAATGTTTCATTCAATTTTAAAACAACCAAAACAACTACTACTATCTCCAATATCAGCACACATCATGATCTTCGGGTTGTATTTAGTCAATCTTCAGCTGTAGATTAATATAATATGCCTCATAATCATGTCAATATGCATGTTTTAGTGTTGTTATATTTTCTGGTCCTTTGGGATTATGGAGTCCATTCAATATATGTGCAATAAAGTTCTGCTTAAGGGGCACATTTCATTACCTCTCATGAACAGACTCAAACCGAGTCTAGCTGCTATTATTCTTCTTGGCTGCATTCTATGCATCCAGAGAATCTTTTTACGAATTTTATTTTTCAAATTCAAATATTAAAAACAGGAAATTTTTCAATTTTGTTTGAATGATCTCAAATTATTTCATTGCAGTTTTCCAAATCCCGCTATTGTATAATTATCCGAGAAGAAATCGTACGCCAGAACGTGAATATTTGGGGACGAAAACACCGACAATCTACAGGCGATCAAAAAGGCGAATTTGTTAAAAATAATGTTTCTTTCGAATTAATTATACCCTTTAATGATATGTCAAACACAAACACCAGCTGGAATGTAATATTTAATCAAATTGAAGTGCATACGATCGTATTTTCGGGAAACAGGTACGAAGTTTTCGCCCCCTCCGTTACGGCTGCAATTATTTTCCTAAGCCGTGCAAATAAAAATTATCTACGTAAATATTATGAAATGATCGTATCTTTCTCTATGAAAAATAAATAGCCTAACACCTCTTCTGTTGATGTCATGCAATGTATCTTTCCATAAACCCTCCAAGTTGACGATATTTCCGACTGACTGGTATTTTTTCAGTTCTCTGTTTTTTTCCATTTGCAGCTGTAAAATCTTCAAATATGACCACAAAGGTCTTTTTTTCAGCAGGGCGCAAAATGATGTGTACTTAACAGGTTTTCTAAGTAGCGTTTCTATATACAACAAAAATACGGCAAAAATTGGTTGTGTTAAAATTATCTATCCAATGATATATAATTTGTTAAGTTTAATTAGACGTCAGATTGGAGGAAAACACGTAAAACTGACGTCGAGTTTCACCCGACATTTTGCGTAAAGACGCCTGTATTTATTGAAACTGCCTGATAGTTTTTGAACAATTTTGAAAAAAAGTACATAGTTTCAATCACTATCGATTCCAAAAAATTAAAAAGAAGAAAAATGGGTGGGTGGGGGCGGGAGGGTCACCGTTTAAGATTTCGCTCTATTTACCATTGCGCTTCCCCTGCCCCAGTAAAAATAATGATACCTTAAGTTTTTTCGTGAAATCTGGTCCAGGATCTTTACTGTTCGATATTCACTCAGTATATGCAACTCTATTTACATGTCCATTACGATAACTTATTACTGTTAATTCTAAAGCTGGGTAGTAGTTTGTACTGATTCCTCCGTCTGTCATAAGATTTATGACATGAGTGTAAAAATCATAAAAATTAAATCGCTGAGCGAAAGAAAAAAGACGATATAAAGACAGAAGAAGGAAAGTGATATGTATATATTACAACGCAAAAACCATAAAACCATAAAAGTACCTATCACTTAAGTGGGGTTACATATTTTTATGACCTAGCTTGAAAAAGCACTGTCCGGATATTTCTTATCCCCAGGCAATATTGTAATACACAATGAAATTTAAAGGGTGATTAAACATTTGACACTTTGACAGAATTAAATTATTTTATTTTTAATGTAACTATATGCAATCTTGGGGCTAAAATAAATTTAAAAAAAAAATAACGCAATTTTTAAACGAATACTTAAATAAGGCACTGGCCTCCAGATCATCCGACAAGAACAAAAAAAATAAAATATATATATATATTTTACATATATGGAAATTAATGGTGTATATGCTACGTATACTGACAGACTATAATGTTGCGGAAACACATGAGAATTTGATGTTTTAACTAATTTTTACGATGACATTTGTATATTTAACACGCAATAAACACTTAACCCTCCATAGCGTTATTGGTAACGACAGCAGAAAACTTCTTTATTGCCGCGGCGGTCGGGGTTATGTCAAGTATATCCTGTGCATTTAAGGAATATTAATTAAGGAATACTATAGCCGGTTTACCTAGAGTCTATATATTATCAAAAAAATAAATAAAAAAACTGTGAGAACAATAAACAAAAAACCGAGATGCATTATATTTATTCTAACATGAATAGATGAGACGTTTATGATGAATATTTTACTTCTCTAAGAATATTATACTGACCGCGAGATTGGAAATTCTGGAAACTCTTCAGATTGTTTAACCAAAAAATTAAAACGTTTAGTGGCAAATATATCGTTCAGAACTTGTTCAGCCACAAACTTTAAAGAGATGTTTGAAATTAAATTTAAAAAAAAGCTTAACAACGCGACTGTTACCACTGCGAAAAAAGGGTCAATTTACGGGAGTGTACGGTCCCGTATATTTCGAAAATACGGGAGTATACGGGATGTATATTACAAATATACGGACCTAATATACGATCCCGTATTCGGAACATCTAGTATACGGGAAGTCCGTATATTTGTCATGCATATACGGGATCCCGTATACGCCGAATATACATAAATGTATATTTCCCGTATATATGCAATATACGAACTTTAAAAAAAAAATCCCTAGAAATGGTGTTTATTCGTGTCCTGCTTTAACATACGTTTCATTTTCATGTATTCGAAGGGTCTTGATACTTTTTTTCCCGTATACTTTCCCTATTTTAGAATATACGGAACACGTATACGAGCCTGTATATTCCGAATATACGTAGTATACGGATCCCGTATTTTTGTCATATACGGACTGTGATTGCATCTGATATACGGGGCATATACGGACTTGTATTTTCTAATATACGGGCTTCGGATTTTTTCCGTATACGCATGATATACGTAGTATACGGATCCCGTATTTTTGTCATATACGGACTGTGATTGCATCTAATATACGGGGCATATACGGACTTGTATTTTCTAATATACGGGCTTCGGATTTTTTCCGTATGCGCATGATATACTAAGTATACGGATCCCGTACTTTTGTCATATACGGGGCATATACGAAACTGTACTTTTTTATATACAGGCTACGGACTAGTCCCGCATATGCATGGTATACGCAATATACGGATCCCGTACTTGTGTCATATACGGGGAAAATACGAAACTGTATTTGTTACTATACGGGCTACGTACTAGTCCCGTATATCTATGGTATACGCAATATACGGATCCCGTTACTTTTGTCGTACCTCGGAATGTATTTGCATTGATATACGGGGATATACGAAACTGTGTTTTTGATATAGGGTAGGTTTTACCCGTTGATGCAAGATATGCAGCGTATACAGATTCCATATTTTGTGTCACATTTAGACTGAATTTGTTTTCGTATTCGGGAATTCACGACAGTATTTCTAAAAGATACATTTTACCAGCCTTTTCCCGTATATGCATGTGGTATACAAATCCCGTATTTTTCTTTTTGTGAATGATTTTTGTATACTGGCACATCCTGCAAGATGACCATAATGAAGGTCGGTTGATACTACAGCAGGATACGATATGTTAGAAAAAAAGCAAGACAAAAGGACAGGGTATGAGGAAAAAAATCATATTGTTATTGTTTTTCTGATTCAGTAAACAACTCTTGTGTCAACTGGAATAAAAAAAATGCACGCATAAAAGTTATAAAATAGGGACTCTTGGAATTTCATAGATACTGATAATTATATTCTATTAAATGATTTGAAAAATTATGACGAATAAAGGACATGTTTGCAGGGAAGACGACTCATTAAGTGTCAGAACGCCCTACTCATTTCTAATTCGCGAAAGAAATTAGATTATCTTAAACGTGCCAGTTGATATTTAATACAAAGGTATCTATGTAGTGCCTTTATTGCCATTTTATGGTTATATTACGTTAAAATCTATCTCCCAAATTATATTTAATATAAAAATGCAATGGTGTCATAGTGCGTCACACGTTGTCCGGTCAATCCTCACTCATTTTGATGAATTGTCTTCAAACTAACATACAGTAATAAACTTAATACGGGAGAGACTTTTTTTCAGAGAGATTTTATGTTCACCAAACTTCAAAAGCCAATAAAGTGCGTAAATGGGGGGGGGGGGAATCTATATAACCACTCCCCATTTTATTCCTACCAAATGTCAAAAACTACAGCCACGGGATAATTTAAACCAAACGCTAGTGTTAAGTAATCTAGCTAGATTAGTGTTCCTTAACTGTCCGCCATTATGCATCCTCCGTGTTAGAAATTATTCAAAATGCACAATAAATCATTGTACCCGTTGGTAAAGGTATATCAGCGAGGACATAACAGCATTCTCGCATACCAGAGGTCTACCGTGGTTTCCGGGATTTTGACGAAACATCTGAATGATGAGAAGGCATAACAGTCGCGTTGTGAAGCTTTTTTTTTTTTAATTTAATATTTCAAACAACTCTTTAATCCTTTGTGACTGAACAAGTTCTGAACGATTATATTTGCCTTCTAAACGTTTTAATATTTGTTTAAACACTCCTGAAGAGTTTCCAGAATTTCAATCTCGCGGTCAGTATAATATTATTAGAAAGTAAAATATTCATCATTAAGTTCCATCTTCTTTCTCCATGTTCAAATATATATAATGATCTGTAAATCTTGATTAAAATTATCCAAATCTAATAGATTAACCTAAACTAAAAATATAATAAATTAATATCAGGGTATCATTATAATTTACATTATTTCATATTAGAGTTGCCGAATACTAGTTATTCGATAAATTTAATTATGTAACAGTGTATACATGTTAATCTTTGGTCAAATGAAAGAAATGGTACTAGGTTTGATTGATGTTTGGAAGATCGAATTTTACAGACATACACGATTTCATTCCTAATAAATGTCCACTTGTTTTCAGAATGGATTGGTTTCTGCACGAGCGCAGTCTATTCGTGCACGTGATCAGGCCTGGCTAGAGTATCAGAAAAAACGGTATACATGCCCAAAGATAGACCTTCCCGCAGATGTTTATTGTTTCTCCTCAGTTTTTTTTCGAAATATATAGACCCCAGGCAAACAGGCTTTTAATACTCCCTTAATCAAGATTCTTAAATGCACTGGATATGCTCTACAAAAACATCTACGGATTAAATTTGAAAGAGGTTCGTTAAAAAAAGCCACATTAACAGCTTCATCACGGATACCTTTTACAGCTGAAGTTGTACATATGAAACTTAAAATAGGAATCATTTTGTTCTATCAACTAATTAAAAAAGCCCTACTAATAGAAAAAAAGATGGTCGCGCGGGGAAACGAACCCTGCACATGCAGCGGCAATAAAGAAGTTTTCACTGTCGTTCCCCATTTAAAACGCAAGGGAGGGTTTAGGTTTAATGCGCGTTTACATAGTACAATTTTTAATCGTAAAAATTAGTTTAAAACATTAATTCTCATGTGTTTCCGCAACATTATGTCTGTAGTCTACGTTATAATTTTACACCATTAATATCCATATATCTAAAAAAAGATAATGCGTGCCATGAGAAACCAACATAGTTGGGTTGCGACCCAGCATGGATCGAGACCTGCCTGCGCATTCGTGCCGTCTGGTCAGGATCCAGGCTGTTCGCTTTCAATGCCTATTGGAATTAGAAAAACTGTTAGCGACAGCATGGATCTGGCGGACTGCGGCGGATGCGCAGGTTGGATCTCGATCCATGTGGTCGAAAACTAAGACTATGTGGGTTTTCTCATGGCAGGCTCAATTAATATTTTTTTCTGTTCTTGTGGACGGATCTGGAGACCAGTGCCTGTGTTTGTATTCGTTGAAACATTGCGTTATTTCTTAAATTTATTTTAAACCCAGATTGATACAGTTACACTAAAAATAAGCTAAATTAAGTGTGTCAAATGTTAATCACCCTTTTAAATTTCATTATGGATTACACTTTTTGCCTGGGGATAAGAAAATATTCCGGTCAGTGTAGTTTCAAGCTGGGTCATAAAAATATGTTACCCACTTTACTACAAGTGATAGGTTATTTTCGGTTTTATGGTTATTAACATCATTTGGCCTGGCTGAAAAAAAAGAACGGTTTAGTGGTCATATTTGAAGTTTACGCTGCTATAAAATGGAGTAAAACAAGAACTGAAAAAAAATCCCCAGTCAATCGGAAATATCGTCAAACTTTAATTTGTTAAAATGTGTAAATGTCCGGTGTAATTCGGATTTAAAATCAAAGACTAGCTGGAGCAATTACTTATTGGTTTTATTTGTACTTGTATGGTCCTGAACAGTAAATGTTTGTTTAGATGCCGGTAATTGTAACGCTTTTCATATTGTTAGATATCAATTCATATTAGGAAAAATATTATTTTATTTGACAATAAATAATGTATTATTATACATATTTGACTTGGTCCGCATTTTCTCACATCACTTTTTATTATTAATTTTAAACTTCATTCAAGTACATCGTTAGTAAACCGTTTGCCTGTCAATGGGCATTCAGATAAAAAAATTATAATGACCAAAAGCTATTTGTATCGATCTCCACCCCCCACCCCCTTGTTAACAACAACAACACTTTGTTACGGAATCGACAATTGGATATTTGTTCTCCCGCTTTATCCGTTTTATAAGAAGTTACTTAAAAATTGGTAATGCAAAAGTTCTATAGTATGTTATGTATTTTAGGTCACTATAAAATTCTTATATCTTTCAGATTAATAATCATTTTACATAATTAAAGTTTTATTATTCCAACATTTTTTTTATATAATACTTTGAAAAACAAAATACGCATCACAACCGCTTACATAGATTACAAAGTCTGTAGAGTAAAATAATGCTTGTAATAGTATTAAATTCTTCATACTGACACTGATATTTTCGCAGAAAAAAAAATTTTCTTCTATAAGAGGCAAAGAGATGTTGTAACTGTTTTGCAAAAGTGCATATAGAAAAAAGCGTTATTTTGTCAGATTCCGGTACCCATTTTATAAAAATAAAGATTGTAATTATTAACTTTATTTATGCTTTTCCGAGATTCGTTTTAATCGAATGAAGAAACGTGCGTGCCGCCTTATTCATTCTTAAAGCTAGCCTCGGTTACCTAGCTTCTATGAATAAAAATTCTATCTGGAGTTGTTTTTGTCTTTCAACTTTAAACCTCGTTTACGCAATGGTCACGCGCACTCGCCCAATTGATTTTCCACGGATATTTTTTTTATTTCAAACACCTTGGCAACATCCACATTTAGAGACTGAATCCTTGTAGACTATCGGATGAAGAATGAATGAAATATAGGTAATGATTAGTTTCGCAAAGAAAATGATCAATCGAATGAATGACTGTCCCCCCCCCCCCCCTTTTAAAACCATATATCCACCCCCCCCCCCCCACCCCCTCACCCCCCCAGCCCCCCCCTTCCCCCCCCCCCCCTCCCCCCCCCCCCCCCCCCCCCCCCCCCCCCCCCCCACCCCCCCACCTTCAACTATTTAACGGTATCTGAATTCTGTTTTTTATATTAAATTACAAATTAAACTGACCTTTTGACGCTTCTGAATTTGTTAAGCAATAAAAAGCAACCCGTGTTTCGATTAATTGAAATATTATTCCAATGGTCCTGCTATGTCACAAACTAAATCCTATCAGTTTATTAAAAATTAAAACATATAAACCAAAAAAGTACTTACTCGTGAACTTCCTTTCCCTCTGAAAATATGCAATTTGCAGATTATCGGGCGTGCGGTCACTTGAGCCAGTTGTTACTCGCTTCGGGATATGAACGCGCGAAGCGTGACGAAGCGTGTTGGCAACTGATTGGATACTAATATCTATGCTTAAAGATCCCAATTAATTGCGCTAATTTGTGTTAATTGGCATTCATCGAGTTTCGGATATCGCGCGACCTTGCAGCTGACAGCCTCGCGCCCACTGTCTGTCCCTAGAGAACGTGCCTGTTCCACAACTATGTAGATCCCGGCACCGCATGATCCGACAATCGCGTACCCCAACTCTATCTTAGGCCGCTCCAAATCGCGAGCGCATATGTCCCGCCTCTGACTCGCTTCCGTTAATATGCATACATTCTTTCCTATCAATTCAACGGTAGCAGTAAAAATGTTCGGCAGAAATTATATTGTACAGTTTATTTTCGTGGAGATGGGTAAATCAGCTGTTAAATGCGTATATCATTTGCTTAATGAAAGACTATCATTAATCTTTGCCATATTTTTCGAGCGTATTCGTTTATTTTAAGCAATTTTGTGATTTTATACAGTCATTCAGTGTCACGCCATCACGTTACCACGGTTATCATTGCTTTTAAAGTAAAGTAAGTGCTGTACTCGCTACCGTTTTATCCTTATAAAATTTTATTTTTTCTATAAAGTATTTATTTTTTTGTTACGCTTTTGATGGGTAATGTGTCTTTCTTTTTGTTAGAATATTTTAAAGAATTGAATTATTTCCAACGGAGTGAATATGATTAAACTTTTAATAAATGAACCATAAATCTCTGCGAAAAAGAGTTAATATACGGGACGTGTACGGGATCGTATATTACCGTTATACGGGGAAGGAAATACGGGAAAACTAAAATACGGTGCCGTGTACGGGGCTAGTATATTTAAAAGTCCGTTTATACTAATAAATATAGGATTTCCGTTATACTATGAAATACGGAAATTCTTTAATATACGAACCCCGTATATTATTGAAATACGGGGAAATTTTAAACGGTTATTCTGATCGTATACCAACACGGTATATTTCCTTATTGTCTGGGGTACGGGAATACATAACTCCGTATATACGAAAATACGAGACGTATATTTCCCGTTTATGTTTCATATACAACCCCGTATATTTCCGTATCTCTGGATATACGGGATATGTATAGTTTGTATATTTCGAAAAATACAGGGATTACATTCCCGTATTCCTTCGTATACAACTCCCCCCCCGTATATTTTCCGTATATACCGGAAAATACTGGGATTTAAATCAATTTGTATATGTCGAAAATACGGGACGTTATGTCCGTATATGCTTGGTATACAACACCGTATATTATTCCCGTATATGCCAGAAGAAATACTGCGGGTTTAGATAATGTGTATATTTTGAAAAAATAACGGGACTTAATTTCCCGTTTATTCTTTGTATTACAACTCGTATATTTCCCGTATCTTCGGGATATACGGGATATGTATGTTTGTATATGATTCGAAAAATACAGGGATTAAATTTCCCGAATATTCTTCGTATATAAACTCCGTATATTCTGCCGTATATGCCGGAAATACGGATTGAAATAATTTGTATAATTCGAAAATACGGGACGTATATGTCCCGTATCTGCTTGGTTATAAAACTCGTATTATTCCCGTTATTGCCAAAAAATACGGTAATTTAAATATGTGTATCCTTTATGAAAAATACGGGCACTTAGATTTTCCCGTTTTATTCTTTGTTATACAAATCCGTAATATTTCCGTATATTCTGGATATACGGGATATGTATAGTTTGTATATTTCGAAAAATACAGGGATTATATTTCCCGTATATTCTTCGTTACAACTCCGTTTATTTTCCCGTATATGCCGGAATTTACGGGATTTTAAATCTTTATTTATTTCAAGAAATACGGGATGCAATCACTATGTGTAGTGAAAAATAAAACCCCGGCCCATTCAAGGTCACACGTTTTGCTTGTTTTCGAAAATTGTACGTGTATGGTAGATGAATGCAATTATTGAAAGAAGAAGATATGTTAATACTGAATTATGACATGAACTGAAAAAAAAAAATGCATTCACGGTGCAAAACCGGTATAGAAATCAAACTGAATTGAATCCTCATTTCATCTAGCGCCGTTCCGATTTATTTATTTTTTAACTCTAAATGGCCGACTGAGGAAAAAACAAAGGATTTAATTTCAATTCATCCCTATTTATTTTGTCTAGTGTTAACTACGTCTCGTGGATCAACGCCATTGTAAAAAATTAAATGCAGCATTAAATTAACTCTTTTAGGACATTTCAACGCTTGTGCATTACAATGCAAATTCATATAGAAAAAAGGAGGAACTTATGGATTTATATTTTGTACTGGAAAAAAAGTATATAAAGACCTGTATTGATACTTTACTTATGAAATCAATTCTAATAATTTAACAGACGCAAAATATTCGTTATAATGCGCTGCGTCCAAAGATCTCGAAAAAACGCCTTTCGTCGATGTAATACAGTATCGTTGCCTTACCCGACCGAGTAGCGCCGACTTGGGATTATCACGGTTGCGCTGACACACTTATAGGGCCTTTAGCGAAGCTTTCCAGTTTTTGGGTGGAGGAATACACCAGGTGCCCTAACGAGCTTAATTTTCAAACACGAGCGAGCCTCCTAGCACCTGCTTAATGTCTTCTCACATGGAGAATTCAACACTCTGCGTGAGTCTGAACCGCTCGGTGATGGGCAACTGGTTTTCGGATGTCAGCGATCTAAATCACTCCGGCACGAGACCACTCGGGCTAGGTTCGGACCTTTAACCAACATGTAGAAACATAGCTTTTGATAATAAGAAAACACATAATAAACCGTAAAGTCATTCCAGTTTAATATTCATTCAAAGCGCTATAAAATATGTATTTTTAACCTTTTTGTTCAATTTTCACTTTCAGCTCGGTACTTAATTATAAATATTAAGCAAAAAATATTTTCCATATCCGGTGACTTATGTTTTCGAAGTAAATTCTGCCAGATGTTCTTGTAAAGTACGGTGCATAACGAGGACATGAGGAAATATTTTATTTTTTCTGGCGCACGTATTGTTAGCTACCACGTGCGTATGTGGTTAATTCACACGTGCAGGGTCTCCTCACGGGTGATAACTTCACGTGTCATGTGACAGCCTATCACGTTCGCACGTTATCTACCATGTGCACATGTGATACTAACACGTACGCACGTGTTAGCTGATAATGAAAACCGTTAAAAGATCTGCAATTTTTCTAAATGGATGTCTTTCATAAGGAGTGTTATTTATAGTTAGCTGTAATTTACGAAGGAAGTAAGTGTTTCTTGTTTTTGTTTTTTAAAAAAAAAAACTGATATCTCGGTTAGTTCACGTTCTGTAATTTTTCACGTTAGCACGTGTCAGCTAACAACTGCGAATGTGGATAGCTATCACTTTTAGCTAAGACAGTTTTACGTGCGCACGTGTGTTAATAAACAACATTTCGCACGTGGGTATCTTACCTATAATTTTTTCGGTGCGTCGTTAAATAAAAAAAATTAAACTACTGTAGCATGATGCAGTTTAGCTGGCGGCAAGCGTTTAGCTGCCAATTGGGTAGTGGGTTCGATGTTTGGCCATACTTTTCCCTTAATTTTTATTTGCAAATACTTTCCACTTTTTGTCAACGCACCGTGATATTTATGGTTCATTTATTAAAAGTTACATATTCCCCCGTTGTAAAAAAGTCGATTATTTAAAATATTTTTATGACAAAAAGCCACATTACCAGTCACAAGCGTCTAGCGTAGACTAGGCAAATAAATGCCTTAAATAATTAATTTAAGAGAAAATAATTAAAATTCATAAAGATAAACACCCGCTGGGTAGCGACCCTATCCCCTCACTTTACTTTACCCTACCCCTAACTATTGCATAAAAGTGGGTAACCTTGGGATGGCGTTGGCCAATGATTACTGATCAAATATAAAAATTGCCTTACAAATTAACGAAAACTCTCGAAAACTACTGCTCAGATTAATGAGGCCTCATTAAATCAAATGATATAAGCATTTCAACACTGATTTACCCATCTCCCGAAAATAACTGTCATATAATTTCTGCGAACAGTTTTACTGCATTGTATGCATATTAACTAAATCAGTAGATTAGACATGTCCCCTAAGCCTGGTAATTCAGTTCTGACCAATTCTAACCCTCTCGTTTCCTCCTCACAGCAAAACTCATCGTCACAATATCAGACTCGACCGATAGCACATGCCAATTACCACCAATTTAACGCCATGATATCTTCCGTCCAATCAGTTGAGCAACCTCCACGCCATCGCGCGCCCCCTCTACCCCCCCCCCCCCTCACTCTCCCTCGGCGAGAATACCCAACTGTCTCACAGAGCCCTCCCGCCTTCACTGTCATATATATCTACCCCCCATCCACTCCCCCCACTCCCCCCCCCCATCAGAGGAAGGGGAAAGAAGTACGAGTAAGTATACTTTTTGATTTAATAAGTTTTAAATTTTACATACACTGCTATTATAAGTAGACACTGCTGATATGGACCATATTACACATATCCTACATACGCGACCACCACTGCAGTCCACTCACCTTGCCCTAGAGAATAGAATACTAATTAACAAAATCCTCCCATACCCCCCCCCCCCCCCCCCCCCCCCTCCTCAACCCAAAGCGTCAGTTGATTTTGTACTGATTAATCTAAAAAACGACAATTGCAACGCTTTAAATAGATCCATTCACGTCATTCCTTCATTTCATTCAGATTCTAATTGATCTTCTAGCCCTAAAAACCTCCCCCATGTACCCTCATCCGCTACACATACCTCCCTATCTATTTCATTTCATTCTTTCATCCAATAGTCTACAAGGATGTCATACCAGTCACACAGTTGATGTTGCAAGTGTCTCCCACTTCCAACACCCCCCCCACACTCCCAACAAATATCGTACAAAAATCATTTGATGCAATACCATCTGGCCCCCCCCCCCCCCCCCCCCCCCCCCCCCCCCCCCCCCCCCCCCCACACCCCCCCCCCGCCCCACCAGCCTCCCACCCCCCCCCCCCCCAAACCCCCCCCCCCCCCCCCCCCCCCCCCCCCCAAAACGAGAATTAAAGTTGCATGGACAAAAAACAGCTTGATAGAAGTTGATTTCATAGAAGTAGGTAGCTGAATAAGGCGGCCACGCACATTAATCATTTGATCAAAATGGGAAAATCTCGGAAAAGCATCTTATGAAGTTATTTTCAATCTTTATATCTTAAAATAATGGGGTGTACCGGTAATCTGACAAAGTAACGCTTTTTTCTAGTGGCTCTTTTGAAAAAAAATTACAAATCTTTCTTGCCTCTGTCCAGAGATGGAAAATGTTTTCTGCGAAAATGTCAGTGGTCACTAAGAAGAAATTAATACTATAACAGATTATTAGATATCTTACAGACTTTGTCAGTCTAGGTAAGCGGTTTTGTGGATGCGAATTATTTGTTTTCAAGTATTATATCAAAAATGGTAGGGTAATAATAAAAAATTCATATTATGTAGAAATTGGATTATGAATCTGAAGTTTTAAGAATTTTATAGTGACCTAAAATGCATACATACCTATTGATCTTTTGCCAGCGCGAGTTCGCCACCCAAAATTTTTGCGTAAAGAAGTCCTGTATTTATTGAAACTGCCCAATTTTTTTGTAAAATTTTGAAAAAAGCGTACATGATTCATTCACTTATCCGTTCCAAAAATAAAAAAAGGAGAAAGTGGAGGGGAGGGGGGGGGGGGGGGGTCACCCATTTAGAATTCGATCTATTTACCATTGCGCTTCCCCTAACCCAGTAAAAATAGTGATACCTTAAGTGTTTCGTGGAAATTTGGGCCATGAATCTTTACTCTTCGCTCAGTATATGCAACTTATTAACATGTTCATTACGATATCTTATTTACTGTTATTCTAAGGCTGGGTATTAGTTTGTCCTGATTCTCCATGTGTCATAAGATTTCTGACATGAGTGCAAAAATCATGGAAGCTAAATCCCCGAGAGAAAGAAAAAAGACGATATAAGACAGAAGAGGAAATTGATATTGTATTTACAATGCAAAAAAGCCATTTTAAAAAAAAAACCATAACAAGTACAAATCAACTTGTAGTAAGTGGATTAACATATTTTTATGATCCAGCTTGTGGAAACACACTGACCGGATATTTCTTATCCCCACGGCAATATTGTTAATTTTAACACAATGAAATTTAAAGGGTGGATTAAACATTTTAACGCTGAATCAATTTAAATTATTTTATTTTAAATTAAACTATATGCAATCTTGGGGCCTACCTTATTTTTTTCTAATTTTAAAATTTTTTCTATCTTCTATAATGTTCTACCTCCTAAAAATAAATTTTAAGGAAACAAATCTGAGCGCAATTTTTTGAAAACGAATCTACTTTAAAAAAAAAAGGGGTGGCACTGTCCTGGCACCTCCAGATCGTTCGACCGTTTTTCTTTTCTTTCTGACAAGTAAAGCACACAAGCAAGAAAAAAAAAATTATATAATTTGAGCCGTTTGTTTGCCATGGAGCGGGGAAAACCAACATGTTGTTGGTATTTATGAGGGAAATTGTTCGAAGAACTAGCACTGACTCTCACTCACTTAGTTATAGCATGAATCGGTGACCAATTTTCTTGCTGCTGCGTGGTCTGCTGTCACTGCGCAAGATCTCAGCGCCGCGAGTTGACTGCTTCAGGATCCATCTGGTCTCGGTAACTGATTGTGTTTTTCTCTTATTTTCCAATTTGGCCTTTTCTTGGAGGTTGAAATAATATAAATTGGCGAAACCAGCTGATGGTTTGATCATGATGGCCGCAATGTCTTGTTGGTCTCCGTGATCCATGCTGCTGTTAGTAGTCCCGGCCCCAAACCACACTATGTTGGTTTTTCTCATGGCATCAGCATTTTTTTAGAAGCATTTTGATTTTTTTTTAAAGTTTTTTATGTTAAGATGATAGTTATAGATAGGAAAATTTATAATGGTGGTATTTGTTGTTGGGTATATATATGGGCTACGTTTTATTACTGACTCAGTCATCAGAATTCAGGTATACCAGATTGATAATTTTTTGCGAGGGATAACAACTTATATAAGGGGATGTAGGAAAATAAAATAAAAAAAAAAGAATAAAGAATGAAGGAGAAACACATATAAATATATAAACACATGAATTTGTAATTATGATGTTTTTTTTTGAAGGGATATTGTTTGTTTTATTTAGATGTTTTAACCTGGTCTTTTGTTTTTTTTTTTTTTTACGGCACGAAAACACAAACAAAAATTGTTATTAGTTTAAAGTCGCCGCATTTATTTTTTTATTCATTAATTTTTTTTTCGCATTTCCATTTGCATAAACGCATTCATTTCGCATTTTTTTAATTGCATTTAACACGGCATTATTTAAATTGTCAAACCGCCCGCATTCCGACCCGCAATCGCATTTTATTTATTTATTTAAACACTAATACCCTTCTATTATACTATAGGTAAGACGCCAGCGATAAAAAAAAAAAAAAAAAAAGAAAACTTCTTTATTGCCTGTCTCGCTGCGCGGCGGTCCTTCTGCAGGGGGTTCCTGGCGGTGTAGTGGTTTGTTTGTTTGGTATAGGTTTAGGGTGGGGGTTGTGGTTGTTCGAGTAATTCCCGGGTGTGCGGTTGCTTTGCGTGCGTGGTGCGTGCCGGTGATGTGCTGCCCTTGGCGTGCGACCTTGGCTGCGCTTTTGCTTTGCTGTTTTTGCGGGTGCCTTGGTGAAGCTGTGTTGCGATTTGGTAGTGCGGTGTGCGTGCGACGCTTTTTGTTGCCTTGCTGTATGCTATTGTGTTTGACGACCATCTTTTTTCCTATATTATGACTTTAAATAGCCTTTATGAAACGAAAATTTCCTATTTTAAGTTTCATTTAAATGTGACAACTTTCAGCCCTTTTTTTTTCTTTTTAAAAACTTGGTACCCTTGATGAACTGAAGAATTCTGCTTTTTAATCGAACCGAAATTTAAGTTTGTAGGAATAGAGAATTTTTATCTCGTTTTATATTTATAAAGTTATCTGTTTGCATTTAAGGAATTAGATTTGATTTTACGGTATATTAAAGCCGGTTAGCCCTAGGTAGGGTTCTATATTATTTTGCGAGAAAAATAAGAAAAAAAAAAAAAAAAAATAAAAAAAAACAAAAAAAAAAAAAAAAAATAAAAAATAAGAAAAAAAGAAAAAAAAAAAAAAAAAAAATATAAAAAAAAAAAAAAAAAAAGAAAAAAAAAAAAAAAAAAAAAAAAAAAAAAAAAAAAAAAAAAAAAAAAAAAAAAAAAAAAAAAAAAAAAAAAAAAAAAAAAAAAAAAAAAAAAAATATAAAAAAAAAAAAAAAAAAAAAAAAAAAAAAAAAAAAAAAAAAAAAAAAAAAAAAAAAAAAAAAAAAAAAAAAAAAAAAAAAAAAAAAAAAAAAAAAAAAAAAAAAAAAAAAAAAAAAAAAAAATAAAAAAAAAAAATAAAAAAAAAAAATTTAAAAAGAAAAAAAAAAAAGAAAAAAAAAAACAACTCTACGCCCTTGTGGAGAACAATAACACATCTCGATAGGGACGCGGTTACGCGTGCTCTCTTATCTTGCCGTGTTCTACCGTTTTACTCTAGCCGGCATTGTTCACGTGCAGATAGACATTGCGAATATTGTCTTCTAACTCCCTATATCCTTGTGCTCAAAACCACATCTTTCTGTGAAAACAAAGGTGGCTCATTTGTTAGGAATGAAATGAAATCGAGTATGTTCTGTAAAGATTCGATCTTCAAACATTCATATCAAACTTTGTTACTTTGTCTTTCATTTTTCACAGATAGTCATGTATACACTGTTACATAATTATCATCGAATATTCGGCAACTCTATTATGAAATAATTAAATTATATGATATCTGATACCGATCTTATTTATGAGTGCTGCGCATGGAAAAATCATCTTAGTGGCTTTGGCGCCATCATGGATCAAGACCAGCTCTGCGCATTCTGTGCTAGTTGGTCAGGATCCTGCTGGGTCGCTAACAGTATCTCCAATTCCAATGGAATTTTAAACGCGAACAGCAAGGATCTGATCCAGGAGTACTGCGCGGATGGTGTGGCTGTCTGGAATCCTTGATGGTTGGTCGCAAACCCACTATTGTTGGTTTTCTCATTGGCAGGTCTCTTTTATTTTATTTTAGTTCGGTTTTATTTAAAAAAACATCTATGAGATTTGGAATAATTTAAAACCAAGATTTACAGTAAGTTTTCTAATTTATATTCTTTAATATGTATGATTGGGAGTAGTTAAAAACGATGATTAATATGCATACATTTATTTTGAACGTAAAGAGGATGAGGGACGTTTATGAATGAATTATTTTATTGTTAAGATTCTTATACTGGACCGCGCGAAATTGGAAATTCTGGAAAACTCTTAGATTGTTTAAACCAAATTATTTTAAAAGTTTTTGAGGCAATACATTTATATCGTCAGAACTTTTCAGTCACAAGTTTAAAAAGATGTTTGAAAAATTAAATTTAAAAAAAAATTTTCACGCGATGTTTGTCACTCTGTATATTTTTTCAAAACTGTAAAAAGATTTATTGTGCATTTGAAAAGTTCAAATGGAGGATTGGTAATGGGGACAGGTTGGGAACACTAATTTAGATGGCGTTGGTTTAAATTTCCGTGGTGTTGGTAGAAAAAAATGGGGGGAGGTGTTATTTTGTCCATTACCGCCTTTTTTGCTTTGAAGTTTTTTGAAAAGGGAAAATTTTTCTCTTGAAAAAAAAATCCTCCCGTCTTTTGTTATTTCTGTAGTCAGTTTTAAAAACAATTCATCAAAATGAGGTGGGATTGGCCCCGGGAAAACCCTTTTTTCGGCACTTTTAAAACCATGCATTTAATTTAAAATTTTAAAAATTTGGGAAAGATTTTAACTAAAAAATAAACCAAAAATGCAAAAAAAAACCCGGGAGATAAACTTGAAAGGGAAATTTATCAAACGGGGCACTTTTTAAGGATATTAATTTCTTTTCGCGACAAAATGAGTCTGGTGAGTTCGGGACATTTAAAAATGATGTCGTCATCCCTCCCCCCTTATATCTTTTTTTTTCGTCATAATTTTCACATCATTTAATAGATATAATTTTCGTAAACTATAAAAGGGGAAAGTTTTTTTTTTTTATAACTTTTAATCCCCGTGCATTTTTTTTCCCCCAGGTTGACAAAAAGAGTTGTTTACGGGAATCGGGGAAAAGGGGAAAACGACTATTTATTTTCCCGTTTGAGTTTTAAAATTTATGTGTAAAGGGATTCTACTAGTTTGATCAACAGTTGCGACGGACACCCCGGTTTGAGCCATTCGTTCTCGGGGATTTTCGCAAAAAACCCGGGATAAAAGTTTTTGTACTTATTGAGTTTCGGAAAATTAATTTTTCCAGGGGGTTTCCCATCTTTTTTGAAACCCCGGGTTTACTATGGGTTTTCCCAGCCAGAACCAACATGCGTTTTTTTTAAAGAGCTCGTTTTAAATTTCTCTTCAGAAAATTAAAAGGGGGTTGTACTACTCTTCTTAGCGGGCGACAAATCGAAACCCCTATAGCGGTAATCAATTTCCCAGGGGGAAGGACGAAAACATGTACAGAAAATGGGGTGGAATTGTTGGGTTTTTCAATTAAAAATTTTTTTTTTAAATTTGGGCCCGTGCCTGAGAAAACCCAACTTAGGGGTTTTTTTGCGCCCAAGTTGGATTCAAAACCAGCCTGCCCCATCCGCTGTTTGTTTTCAAAGTCTTTTTTGAAATTTTAAAGAAACCTTTTAGCAAAAGGGCATGGATCCTGATGGGACTGCGTGATTGGCGGCTGGTCTGGATCCATGCGGGTTTCGCAAACCCACTATGTTGGTTTTCTAAGGGCGGGCTAAAAATTAAAAAAATGTTTTGTTTTTTTGGTTTACTCATTTTTTTAATTTTGGGCTTTTTTTTCATTTGGACAAAAAATTTAAAAAAAATAAATTCATAATCGTTTGAAAAAATTGTTTTAAAAAAAGTTTTTAAATTTAAAATAAAATTTTAAAATGAAAATCTGACATGTCCCCCAATTAAAAAAACAATATGAATTTTTTTCATCCCCTTGTCTTTGTCTTGCTTTTTTTTTAAAAATACCGTTTTGCTGTAGGTATAAAATGCCATTATTTTTAAATTTTTTCAGTGTTTCCCCATATACGAAATCAGTTCAATAAATGAAAAAAAAGGGTTTTTGTTCCCCACACTTTAGTGCAAAATTACGGGAAGATCTGGAAAATGTATCTTTTAGAAATACGGGTCCGTAAATTTCCCCCAAGGGAAGGGAAAACCCAAAATTCAGTCTAAAATTTGAGACAAAATAGGGGAATTTCTGTTTTACTCTGCATGTTTCAAAAAAAGGGGGAAAAAAACCGGGCCCCGTATACCCAAAAGCTACGGGGTTGTATATCCCCGTATATCAGAGCAAATAAATTCCTTTTATGAACAATTTGGGGGATCCGTATATTGCGTTTTTCCAGGCAAAATACGGGATTGTCTTTTCCCCTTTATAGAAAAAAATTTCGGGTTTCGTATATTCCCCGTATATGCACAATTTCGGGATCGTATTTTGGGGTATCCCTGATTACGGGATTAGTTTTCCCCCTTTATATCAAAAAAGTACAGTTTGTATATCCCCCGTAAAAGAAA
Source organism: Mercenaria mercenaria (assembly GCF_021730395.1). Taxonomy (NCBI): domain Eukaryota; kingdom Metazoa; phylum Mollusca; class Bivalvia; order Venerida; family Veneridae; genus Mercenaria; species Mercenaria mercenaria. The sequence continues at coordinate 504,165 of NC_069362.1, forward strand.
AAGTAGGGGTTTCCCGTTTATTAGTATATCTGCGTTTTGGGAAAAAAAAATTCCCGAAGCCCGTATATTAAAAAATTAAAAGGGCCCGTTATATGTCCCGTTTATTAGATGCAATCAAAAGTCCTTTTAGGGAAAAAAATTCGGGTTTCCTTTATACTAGTATTTTGGGGAATTTTAAGGTCGTATACGTTTTGTATATTCTAAAATAGGGAAAAGTATAGGGGAAAAAAAGGGGTTTTTAAGGGCCCCTTTTCGAAACTTGAAAATGAAATTATGTTAAAGCGGGGACACAAAATAAAAACCCTTTTTAGGGATTTATTTTTTTTAAGTTCGTATATTGATATATAGGGAGATTTACATTTATGTTTATTGGGGCGAAACGGGATCCCGTTATGATGAAAAATATAGGGATTTCCCCGTATTTTGATTTTTCCAAATTCGGGGTTCTTTTTATTTTAGGCCCGTTTATTTGTTTTTAAAATTCCGTTACCCCCGTATTTTCAAAAATTTTTTCGGGAAACCGTACACTCCAGTATATTGATCTTTTTTTCCCCAGTGAATATCAGGGTTTGGCGTTTGAAAAATAAGTGGGGAATTTGCAAATAAATTTTAGGGGGGAAAAAGGTTTTTGGCCCCAAAACTCAAACCCCCATACCCTGTTATTGGCAGCCAAAAAAGCTTTGCCCCCCCAGTCCCTCAAAAATGCGTTGGTTAAAATATAAACTAAGAATTTATATGTAATATCTGTACCCGCTATTTATTTTTGGGGACTTTGAAAATAAATTTTTTTGGAAATTTTTCGAAATTTTCCCACTTTGGGCTGGGTCAATCTGGGGGCCCCCCTAAATCCACGAGAAAAAAAATAGTCTGCCACGTGTATTTAAACAGTGGAATTGATGAAACTTTTTTTATTTATCCGTTGCCACGGGGTTGACCACATTCCCCACATTTTAAAGTTTCCCACTTGCGATTGTGTTGTTTAACACGGGGCGCAGGAAATAACTTTCTTAGCTAACACGTTGGGATTGATAGAAATAAGGGTTTGCGTTTTTTAAAGTGACACGGCAAAAACGTGAAAATTCCCAAAAAAAAAACTAATCGGGGTTTCCCCTTTTTTTTAAAAAAACCCAAAAAAACATTTAATTGAAAATTTACAGTTTAACTATAAAAAAAACACTTCCTTATAAAAAGACATCCTTTTAGAAAAAATTGCAGGAATCTTTCACGCTTTTTCATTGATCAGCTTAAAACGTGCGCAGTGTTAAATTATTTTCCCTGGGGGACATGGTAGTTAAAAGTGCTGTCACTTGCGCCGTGATTTGTTATCACCCGCGCCCCGTGTTTAATTAACCCATACGCGCGTGGTTGCTAACCGTGCGCCCCCAAAAAAAAAAATTAAAATATTTCCTTTGTCCTCGCCCATGCCCCCGTACTATACATAGAACATTGCAGGGAAAAATTTCTTCGAAACAGAAGTCAACGGGTTTTGAAAATTTTTTCGCTTTTAAAGATTTTTTAATTAAAAATTAAAAATTTTTAAAATGAACATTTAAAAAAAAAGGTTTTAAAATACTTTTTTTATTGCTCTTTGAATTATTAAATTTAAAATGAATTTACTTCGGTAGTTTTTGTGCTTTTTTTTATTACCAAAAAAGCTATTGGGTTTTAAAAATTCGACCCCCCCCTGCAGTGCGTTTCCTTTGGGCGAAATGGTTTTATCGTTTTTTCAAAACCCGTTGCCCAAACACCGATGCGGGTTCAAGCCTCACTCAAGTGTTTTTAAAAAATTTCCCTGTGAGGGGAAAAATTAAGCCCCGTTGGGCACCTGGGGGGATTCCCACCAAGGAAAAAAAAGGAAAGTCCCTAAAGGACCCAAAAAGGTGTCAAACGCCAAAGTTAATCACAACAAAAAACAAAAAACGACCCCTCGGTCGGGAAACGAAAGATACTGTATTGAAACGAAACGAAAGGCGGTTTTTTTGGAAATTTTTTGGACGCAGGGCACCTTGAATTTGAAATTTTTTTTGTCTGTAAAAAATTTTAGAATTGATTTCAAGTAATGTATCAATACGTGTCTTATATAATTTTTCCCGTACAAAATATAAATGGGTTAGTTCCCCTTTTTTTTAAAAAATATTTGGGTTTTTATGCACAAGCGTTGGAAATTTTTGCAGAAAAAGAGGGTTTAAATTTTTGGGTTGATTAGATTTTTTCAATGGCGATGACCACGGATGTATTTATCATACAAAAAAAAAAGGGATGAATTGATTAATCCTTTTCTTTTTTTCAATCGGTATTTTGATTAAAAGGTTTAAAAAAATTTGGGAAAAGCGCTAGATGAAATGGAAAGGATTCATTTTATGTTTGGGTTTTAAATTTATACCGGGTTTTTGGGCCGTGAATGCTTTTTTTAGTTATGTTATTAGTATTAAAATTTTTTCTTTTTAATATTGGCTTTTTTTCTATTTACACGTACAAGGTTTGAAAACATGCAAAACGTTTTGACCTTTTAATTTGGGCCCGGGGAATAGAATTTTTTCACTAAACCAAAATTTATTGATCCCCTATTTTTGAAATATTTAAATTATTAAACCCCCCTATTTCCGGGGATATTCGGGAAATTTTAAGGAGTTTTATACCAAGATTTACGGGGGGCCCCTATACGTCCCCCTTTTTTTTTCGAAAATATACAAATTATTTAAAATTCCCTATTTCCGGCATATACGGGAAATATACGGAGTTGTATACGAAGAATATACGGGAAATTTAATCCCTGTATTTTCAAAATATACAAATTATTTAAATCCCGTATTTCCGGCATATACGGGAAATATACGGAGTTGTATACGAAGAATATACGGGAAATTTAATCCCTGTATTTTCAAAATATACAAATTATTTAAATCCCGTATTTCTGGCATATACGGGAAATATACGGAGTTGTATACGAAGAATATACGGGAAATTTAATCCATGTATTTTCGAAATATACAAACTATACATATCCCGTATATCCAGAATATACGGGAAATATACGGGGTAGTATATGAAACATATACGGGACATATACGTCCCGTATTTTCGAAATATACAAATTATTTAAATCCCGTAATTCCGACATATACGGGAAATATACGGAGTTGTATACAAAGAATATACGGGAAATTTAATCCCTGTTTTTTCGAAATATAAAAACTATACATATCCCGTATATCCAGAATATACGGGAAATATACGGGGTTGGATATGAAACATATACGGGAAATATACGTCCCGTATTTTCGTAATATACGGATTTATGTATTCCCGTACACCAGACATATACGGGAATATACGGTGTTGTATACGATCAGAATAACCCTTTTTAGAATATCCCGTATTTCAATAAAATACGGGGTATCGTATACTGAGAATTCCGTATTTCATAGTATACGGAAATCCATATTTTATTAGTATACGGACTTTTAAATATACAAGCCCCGTACACGCCCGTATTTTAGTTTTCCCGTATTTCTTCCCGTATACGGGTAATATACGGGATCCCGTACACTCCCGTATATTAACTCTTTTTTCGCAGTGTACATCACTCTCATATCATATCTTTTATCAAAACTGTACAAAAGAATTACTGTGCACTTTGAATAAGTGCTAACACGGAGGATTGCGTAATGGCGGACAGGTTATAGAACACTAATTTAGCATAGTTTACGTTAACGCTAGCTTTGGTTTAAATTACACTGTGGATGTAGTTTTGACATTTTGGTTGAAATAAAATGGGGAAGTGTTATTTAGATCCCATTACCGCACTTTATGTGCTTTTGAAGCTTTGTGACAGGTAAAATCTCTCTTGAAAAAAGTCTCTCCCGTACTTATGTCATTACTGTATGTCAGTTTGAAGACAATCCTTCAAAATGAGGTGAGGATTGTCCGGACAACGAGTGACGGCACTATGAACACCATGCATTTTATATTAAATATAATTTAGGAGATAGGTTTTAACGTATTCTAGCAGAAAACTGCTGTTCTTGTCACTTTTCGGGGGTGTTTTAACAAGAGAGAAAACGCGTGTTAACAGAGAGATCCTCGCGCTCGCGTGCTGTTATAACACTTCTTTTATATATGCGCGTTCCGTGGTAAAGCGTAAACGTCATTCGGCCCCAAAACGGATAATTCAAAACGAAATGATGTCAACGTAAAAAACAACAGACATTTCCGCGAATGTCATGGAAATTTAATAACGTTGAGTGACATTGTATTTATTGATCAGTTTTTACGCTTTTTATGCTAGAATAGCGTTAGCGCATGTTTATTTCGTGTTATAACATTTGCAGAATCCCTCGGGATTCTGCAGATGTTATAACACGAAAAAACATGCGTTATCCCTACAATATAACCATAAAATGCAAATAAAACACTGTAGATAATTTGTATTAAATATCAACAGGCACATTCAATGATATCTAATTTCTTTTCGCGACGAAATGAGTATGTTGCGTTCTGACACTTAAGTGATGTCGTCCTCCCTGCCCACATGCCATTTTATTCGTCATAATTTTCACATCATTTAATAGATATAATTATCAGTATCTATGAATTACAAGAGTCCATTTTTATAACTTTTAATGCGTGCATTTTTATTCCAGGTTGACACAAGAGTTGTTTTTAGTTAACTCCAACTGGAATCAGAAAACGGGACGACTATTTATTTTCACGATAGAGAATACGCTTATGTGAGAAGTTTCTACTAGTTAGATCAACAGATGCAGACAGACAGCCCGGATGAGCCATTCGTTCTCAGTGACATTCGTAACAACTGATGAAAGCTTATACTTATTGAGATCAGAAAACTGAATATTTCCATGAGGTGCATCATTTGTAACCTGCTTACATATCGAGTTCCAGCACAGAACCAACATGCGTCTTTTTAAAGCGCTCGTTTTGAATACATCTTCGAACATTAGAAGGGGTGTACTGCTCTTCTTAGCAGACGGCAAATCGAAAAGCCTATAGTGGTAATCAACATTTATGGGAATAACGAAAACATGTACAGACAGTAGTAAAAGAAGTGATACTCAACTGATTTGTTAAGTCAACGGCGTAGAATTAAATGTGCAAATTGCTAGTTTTTCTATTAGAAAAGAACATAAAAAATGCTTGATGTTATTGATTAATCACATTTTCTGCTTATTTTATTTGGACAAGAAATGAAAATGATTCATAATCGTTTGAAAAACTGTTTTAAAAAGTATTTAAGTTGAATAAAAGGTTAATTTAATCTGACATGTCTCCAATTAATAACAATATGTTATTTTTTCTCATACCCTGTCTTTGTCTTGCTTTTTTCTAACATACCGTATTCTGCTGTCTGTAGGTATGATTGACCTTCATTTTATATCGTCTTTCAGTGTGTGCCCATATACGAAATCAGTTCACATAAAAGAAAAATACGGGATTCGTATACTACACATAGTGCATATACGGGAAAAGTCTGGTAAACGTTTCTTTTAGAAATACTAGTCCGTGAATTCCCCGAATACGAAAAACAAATTCAGTCTGAATGTGACACATGTATGGGATCTGCATACTACGAATATCTTGCATAAACGGGAAAACACCTGGCCCGTATATCAAAAACTATAGGTCCGTATATCCCCGTATATCAGATGCAAATACATTCCGTATATGACACAAGTACGGGATCAGCATATTGCGTATACCATGCGTATACGGAAAAGATCCGAAGCCCGTATATTAGAAAATACAGGTCCGTATATACCCCGTATATTAGATGCAATCACAGTCCGTATATGACAAAAATACGGGATCCGTATACTACGTATATCCGAAATATACAGACTCGTATACGTGTTCCGTATATTCTAAAATACGGAAAGTATACGGAAAAAAGTCTCAAGACCCTTCGAATACATGAAAATGAAACTTATGTTAAAGCAGGACACGAATAAAGACCATTTCTATGGATTTTTTTTAAAGTTCGTATATTTCATATATACGGGAAATATACATTTATGTATATTCGGCGTATACGAGATCCCGTATATGCATGACAAATATACGGACTTCCCGTATACTAGATGTTTCGAATACGGGATCGTATATTAGGTCCGTATATTTGTAATATACATCCCGTATACTCCCGTATTTTCGAAATATACGGGACCGTGTACTCCCGTATATTGACCCTTTTTCGCAGTGTATATCGTTATAAGGAGTCATATAATATATGTCATAGAGAAATGTCTGTCATACTTCATTTCTATTCTAATTTTTTTCTGAAAATAATCTTCTTCCGAAGCCTGAATGCATTTAGTGTTTAGTAGGCTATATATTACATACTTTAATACAGTACGTAGCATCATTTATTATTACATGACCCGTTATATAAATCGCTGGTCCATAGTTTGTGCTGTTTATCATATTTAAGACATGATTTCTTGGCTAGTAAGTCAAACTGTTGAAAAGTAAATTGTGCGAAAATTAATTTCTCATGTCATATAATAAAACACTTATTGAATGGCTTTGAAACCAGTCATTAGTCAAAATTATTGACCCTCAGTCCTTTGGACCTTGGTCAATAGTTTTGACTATTAACCGGTAAGCCATTCAGTAAGTGCATATCATGACATCACTTAATTCTTCTTCAATAATTATGAATTAGAAATATATTTCAATAACATATCATGCTAGCAATGAAGGATATCTAATAATAATTTGGATCATTAATAGTCTCCACTTTTTTGTGCAGATAAATTGGGAATAGTCTGATTTCTAGTTAAACTGTTTCAACACATTTTTAAGTTCCTATAATTATAATTGAAGCATACTTTTCTGACAGCATAAAGCTGGCAGCAAGTACAGTGTGCATATTATTCATGACAGTGCCTGGATGATGATTGCGGTATTCTTTATGGCTTTGTGCATTTATATTATTATTTTAGTGCAAAAAATAAAATAAAATAACAGTATTACAAATTTTAATTAGGAAATGTCTAGTCTCTGTTGTGCAGACTGAATTTAGGTATATTACCTCTTCACAACTCCTTGTACAGATTTGAACATAATTAGATTCTTCATATAGAAACTTTTCATATAGAAAAAAAAGATTAAAAAAAAATAAATTAGCATGATTTTTTTTATTAAATTTCAAAATATTTAAGGTCCCTGCATCTTGAATCTTTTTAAAGACCTACTAGTAATTAGAGTAAGGTTCATACCAATAGACTGTCACCCAGCTTTCCACAAAAATTAAAGAAATGAATAAAAAATATGAACTCCAAAGAAACATGTATGAGCATTTTGATACAAAATATTTAAATAAAATAATGCTCTGCAATGAGACTATTTAAGTCCATAAATACTAAACAGTTTCTATTTGCTGCAACTGCAGTATATACTATTTACAAGTATTCTATTATATAGTTTTTGTCACTTTTTCAGGGACTGACAAATATGTATGTTTTCAAATCAAATCAAATTGCTTTTACTACAGGACAATAATTAAAAGAATATCATTTCATACAGGTTAAAAGTTCATATGAGCCGCGCCATGAGAAAACCAACATAGTGGGTTCGCGACCAGCATGGATCCAGACAAGAAACTGAAACTGCTTTATTTGATTAAACGCCTAATTTTACACATAGTATATTCACTGGCGTTGTACATTAAATTTTATCAGATTTATATAGCGCCCAAGGCGCTTTACATAGTTCAAATGCAGCCACACAGGGCGCATAATTCATCCTCTACTAGTACAGACACAGAGCGATCTGACCAGAGGGACAGAGTGAGACAAAGCCCCCACGACAGAGAGATCAGAAATCAGATACAGGCTTATCCGGCTAACTTAGCCTAGCTCGTTTCGAATAGACAGCCTGGTTCTTTAACGTGCCCAGTGTATAGCACTGATACACGCAAGGATTGCCTGGGTTCCTGACCAGTACACCTCTAGTTGGGTGGGAAACACTGAAATCCGCGCAGTCTGGTCAGGAGCCATGCTGCTGGCTTTCAAAGCTTACTGCAATTAGAGCAACAGTTAGCAAACAGCATGGATCCTTACCAGACTGGGCGGATGCGCAGGCTGGTCTGGATCCATGCTAGTCGCAAAACCACTATGTTGGTTTTCTCATGGCGCAGCTTATATATGAGCTATTTAGAAATAAAAAAAACAACTAAAATTGAAATTGATGGTTTCTAAGCATGTTGTTATTCATATGAAGAAGCTGGTTTGAACATAATTTGTTTGATTAAGTCTGTATGGAAGGCCACACTATACTTACTACGAAATCTTTCCGTGCATACCAAATGATAAATGTCAAAAATATATCTAACATCAATGCTTTTTGTTAAAATGGTAAATGCCAACTGTTAAAGACATGCTTATTGTCAAATTCTTTATATTAATGGGTAAAACATCTGTATCCTTACAGTTGTGTAACTTTTATAATGAATGTACAGAATGCATTATGCTTACTGCTGAATGCAAAAATGTAATGCTAACTGCTAAATATTTAATTTAAAATACCGACTGTCAATTTGGAAGTTTTAAATGATAGCTGGTAGATGATGTCTATTGTGTTTGGGTTACTAGGTTTCTCGAACAAAACAATGATTTTCGGTCGTAAACATAGGTTCATGTTCGTAAACTATGGTTTACACTCGTAAACTTAGAATAACGACCAAACCTATAGTTTATTTATCGTAAAACATGTTGAAGAGCGTAAGCTATGGCTTACGCCCATTATCCTACATGTATATTTTCGCTAGAAAATATAGGTTGGTATTCAATAATCCTTGCTTTTCGACCAAGAACGTAATTATTTGATAACTTGCTTGCCTAGAAGTTTACGGACATGAACCTATTTTACGAGTATGAACCTATGTTTATGGCTTTGAACTTGGGTTTATGTACATGAACCATAGTTTACGAACGTGAACCTAGGTTTACGTTCCATAAACTAGGTTTCTCCAACAAAACTATGATTTTCGGTCGTTATCCTATGTTCCCAAGCGTGAACCTATGTTAACTGTTGTTAACCCATGTTCACGGTGGTTAACCCAAGTTCACGGTCGTTAACGTAGGTTCATGTTCGTAAACCATAGACTATGGTCCATATATCACGCTTGTTAACATAGGTTCACGCTTGCAAACATAGATGACCGTAAACATAGGATAATGACCGAAATTTGTTGTTCAAGCGAGAAACTTAGTTTATCAAACGTAAAAAATGGTTTACGGTCAATATATTAGGATAATAAAATCCACTATGACTTTCGGGCGTAAACATGCGTTTACGGATGTGAACCTATGTTTACGTCCATGAACCATGAACCATAGTTTACGGACGTTAACCTATGTTTACCAACATGAACCTATGTTCACGACCGTGAACGTGGATATTCGAGCGTGAGCCTAGATTTACGTTCGGTAAACTAGGTTTCTCAAACAAAACTATGATTTTCGGTCGTAAACATAGGTTCACGTTCTTAAACTATAGTTCACACTCATGATCCAAGGTTCATGCCTATGGCACACCAATTGTCCAAATTGTCGAATGTAAAACCAGGGTTTTCGAATACTAAGTTATATTTTCGAGCAAAACATAAGATGACGGGCATAAACCATAGTTTATGCTCGTGAACCTAGATTACCGTTCGATAAGCTAGGCTTCTCGATTGAACTATGCATTTTGGTCGAGCGTAGACCTCTACGGGCGTAAACCCAGGTTCACGTTAAAAAAACTAGGATTTACGATCGATAAACTAGGATTTTCGCACTTAAAATCAGGTTTTTCGAATACTTACCAATACTTTCCAGCGAAAACATAAGATGACGGACGTAAACTATAGTTTACGCTCGAGAACGCAGGTTTACGTTCGATAAACTAGGTTTCTTGATTATGCCCCTCCCCCATTCGAAGAAGGAGATGTATATTGTTTTGCAGATATCGGTCGGTCGGTCTGCCGGTCAGTCGATCTGTATGTAGACCAATCCGTTTCCGGATGATAACTCAGTAACGCTTGGGCCTAGAAATATGAAAGTTGATAGGAAGGTTAATCATCACCTGCAGATAAACCCTATTGATTTTGAGATTTGTATGTCAAAGGTCAAGGTCACAGTGACCCTGAACAGTTAAACGGTTTCCGGATGATAAGTCAAGATTGCTTAGGCCTAAGATCGAGAAAGTTGATAGGGAGGTTTGTCATGACCAGCAGATAATCCTTATTGATTTTGCGATCAGTAGGTCAAAGGTCAAGGTCACAGTGACCAGGAATAGTAAAATAGTTTCTGGGCGATAACTGAAGAACGCTTGGGCCTAGGATCAGGAGAATTAATAGAGAGATTGATCATGATCAGCAAATAACCACTGTAGATTTTGAGATCAATAGGTCAAAGTCCAAGGTCACATTGGCCAGGAACAGTTAAACGGTTTCTGGACGATAACTTCAAAACGCTTGGCCCAAGGGCCATGAAAGATGATAGAGAGGTTCATCATGGCCAACAGATAACCCCTAATAATTTTGAGGTCTGTAGGTCAAAGTTCAACGTTACAGTGACCCGGAACATTTAAAACGTTTCCAGATAATAACTTAGGATCATGAAACTTAATAGGGAGGTTGGTCATGACCCCTATAGATTTCGAGGTCAGTAGGCAGAGTTAAACACTTTCCGGACGATACCTTGAGAATGCTTGGGCCTAGGATCATTAAACTTAATAGGGAGGTTGATCATGACCAGCAGATGACCCCTGTTGATTATGAGGTTAATAGGTGGAAGGGCAATGTTACATTGAACCAGAACAGTAGAACTTTTGTTTACAGTGAGCAAATAATTTCTGTTCCTTGTGCAATTACTGAATGCATCAAGTGGGGCATTTCGTGTTCGACAAGCTTTTGTTGAACTTCGCTCGTTATCCTAAGTTCATGAGCGTGAACCTATATTTACGGGAGTAAACCTAGGTGTACGAGCGTAAACCAAAGTTTACGAACGTGGACCTATGTTAATGACCGTGAACTTAGGTTTACGACCGTGAACATGGGTTTACAACCGTAAACATAGGTTCACGCTCGTGAACAAAGGATAACAACCGAAACTTATAGTTTTGTTCGAGAAACCAAGTTTATCGAAAAGTAAAACCTAAGGTTCACGTTTGTTAACTATGGTTCACGGTCGTAAACATAAGGTTCTCTCGTTCGTAAACATAGGTTCACATCCGTAAAATATTGTTAATGGCAAGCTAATTATCACATAATTACGTTCTTGGTCGAAAACCTGGTTTATCGATCCTTTCCTTAATCTTAGCTTTTCGACCGTGAACCTGGGTTCACCTAATTATTGGACAATTGGCGTGCCATACACGCTCGTGAACATAGGATAACGACTGAAAATTATAGTTTTGTTCGAGAAACCTAGTTTATCGAGGGTAAAACTAGGTTCACGTTTGTAAACTGTGGTTCACGCTCGTTAACCAAAGTTCACGGTCGTAAACATAGGTTCTTGCGCGTAAACATAGGTTCACGTCCGTAAACTATGGTTCACGGCAAACCAATCATCCAATAATTACGTTCTTTGTCAAAAAACTAGGATTATCGAATACTAACCTGTATTTTCAAATGAAAAAAAATATGAAAACGGACGTAAACCTTAGTTTACGCTCTTGCGCTCATGTTTACGTTCGTTAAACTAGGTTTTCGATTGAGCAAGAACCTATGTTAACGGGCGTGAACCTGGGTTAAACATAGTTCTGTTCGAAAAACTTAGTTTATCGAACGTAAACATAGGTTCACGCTCGTATACCAGATACCTAGCCATTTCTATAAACAAATGTGTAACCAGTTGCTGCTGTTGAAACAAAGCTGATAAGTGCGTTGTTTGGGCAACTCCATATTGATATACTACTGTTTAAGTTTAAGAATCAAAAATAGAAATAAACTTACTTTTGATAGTTCAAAGCCTTGCAAGTCACGGTAGAAAATCCTTCATTTGTTCATGTAGAGTCTACTTTCTGTTTCAATTTGAATATATTTGATCAGATAGAAGGGTCAATTGCCGAGATAAAGCAACTGAAAACTTCGGTTACGTTTTCATAATGAAAATCGGTACGTCACCAATATTGTTTTAGATAAACATTTATTACAATTTAGAATTGATTATGTGTCTGAAGCTGCGAAGGCTAAATTTCACCCCTCATGTCGCGAAAATAAATAACATTCACTTTAAATACCGATAGGCATAAAGCGAAAACAATTTTACACGAATACAACATACTTTAAATTTCTATCCTTACTTTCTATTCTACAAAGAAATGATAGTTTTCCAAATAAAACAAAAAATGTTTCTATGCAGAAACTATGTCAACTTTGAAATTTCAGAATAAGTTATTTCCCTTGGTCCAGTTTATTAATAGCTTTTATTATGGACGAAAACATTAAAAAAGCATTAATTTCAGACAGATACAACATGCACAATTATGTTTAAAGTGCTTTTATTTGAAAAACAACAATTGAATCGCACTCTAGACACCATCTTGTTTTCTGATTTAAGAAATTTCTTAAAAGATAAGACAGGGTGCTAGGTGACTTAACTTTAAGCAAAAAATGACCCTACTTAAGTCATTTCTTACGTATCTTAAGTTTAAGATGTTTTATGAAAAGGGCTAAAGATTTTGACATAGGCTTACGCTGAAATCACCAAAATCTTAAGTAAAATCTTCAACTTAAGTCAAAACGTATACTTAAGGCGCCATATGAATACGGCGCCTGGTGCAATAAAATTGATAAAAAATCAATCACCTCATAACTTCTAAGTCAGGGATGGGTTCATTAATTTTGAAAATAACCACATTACAATAACTTTATTAAATTAAATTACAATTAATTGAATTTGCTTCAAGTAATTCATTAAAATTACTATTCTTTAGAACTATTTACAGCTTAATGAGATATAAGCATTCAAAGTATCAATGTACTTATGGAGTGCCACAGACATTTGAAGCCAGTGTTCTTCTCAGGCTAATAGAAAATGTAAATAAGGTTTTTTGCCAACTGATCCTCCTCAAAACCAGATTGTTAAATTTCAGTAATGCCAGTTTTGTCAATTTAAGCCATTCAATAGTCATTTATACTGTACATGTACATACATTGTACAAATCATTAAGTGTAGAAGTAGACTTAAGGATGTAGGAGCGAATTTTTTCTAACGTTAAGAACTTTTTCATACTCTCTGAGCTTAAAGAACATTAGTTTCTAAGACAAACAAGAGAAGAAAAAACACAGGTCACCGAACTCGTTTTATTTTTATAGGGCATTTTCTTCACCCACTGTTTAAGCATTTCTGAAATTTTGTAAAATTGAAAAAATGGTGGTACTTTATAAAACATACAATATCCCATTTAATGTTATAGGGATTTCATGTCTTACAGGTCAATATGAATACAAGGTGATGTCAGTATTATATAAGCATTAATGTCACTAACAAATCTCTTTCATTTTTACATGTTGACATAATTACCCCACCCACTTTATTTTCAATGGACAAAATGTAATTAGGTCTACAAAAAAATTCTGACGGTAAGATTTTCAAAATATTTTGCAGCTTTAATGACACCGTGCATCTAAGAGATGTATTAAGAAAAAACTGTTAAAAACTGGTGAATTTTGATATTTTTGTTCTTTTTGTTTTAATCTATATTTTCTAGATAAAATAAAGTGCTTGAAAACTTTTATTTCAATTACAGCTTATTGTTATATGTATCAGTTAGGCAACTATCAAAACCAAAAATGATCTACTTTCATAGATATTTGAAATTACCTATCCCTACCCCACTGTAAATCTAACGTTAATTTTAGGCAAATGCCAGCCAAAAATAAGGACGAAAAACATTTTTTCGCAAAAAGTAAAATCTATTTGGTTAAATGGTATATTATTAGTCATATTTAGAGTAGAAAAGGATATAGTTTTATGTCCACTTCGTCTGTCAAGTATCTAGGTGCAACTTTAGAGTTGAATACATGGCTGACTCTATTATCAAAAAGGCAAATGCCAGGTTAAAATTTCTGTATAGGAAACAGACATTTCTTACTGATCATACTAAAAAACTTTTGATTTTAGCTTTGATTCAGTGTCATTTTGACTATGCATGTTCTTTCTGGTTTCACGGCTTATCTCCATTTTGGAAAAACAAGCTACAGTTACCCAAAATAAGTTAATCAGGTTTATGCTCAATCTGGAAAATAGGTCCCACATTGCCCAAGAACATTTTATTTCATTGAATTGGTTACCCGTCTGTAAAAGGGTGGAACAAATACCATTGTGTCATGTTTTCAAAATTAAGAATGGTCAATCTCCTGACTATATGAGTCAGTACTTTGTGACCCAAAATTCTGTGCATTCATATAGAACAAGGTCTAGTGATAGTGGGTCTTTTATGCTACCAAGGGTGAAAGGGTTTGTTTTGAAATCTTTTTCTTTTATAGGTTGTAAATTATGGAATATGCTTCCATCTCAAATAAGGAATATGTCCAGCTTGGCTGTTTTCAAAAGTGTTGTTAAGGATATTTTTACTTCTCAGATGTACTGATAGATATTCCTGGGAATACCAACTTAGCTAAACATGATATTCAGTTGTCAACTACAGATCCGATAAGGGTGAAATGTTATCATATTCTTTTTCATTCGCAGCCAGTAGTGAAAGAGGAAGTAGATTAAATGTTGGAGTTGGAGCAATCGAACCATCAAATGCTCCATTTTCCTCCCAAACTGTCCTAATTAGGAAAAAAGATAACAGTATCTGGTTCTATATTGATTTTCACCAGGTCAACAAACTGACAGTTTTCAATACAGAAGCTATGCCAATCATGGAGATGTTTTCGAAACAATCTAAGTATAGATATTTTCTAAACTAGACTTGAGCAAAGGTTATTGGCAGGTTCCTTTGTCTGAAAAGGCAAAACCCATGGCTGCTTTTGAAACCCTGAAAGTTTTGTTCCGATTCCGTAAGATGCCAATTGGATTTGTCAAACGCACCTGCAACGTTTTGCAGATTGATGCGGACGTATTTGAAGGACCTTGGGAACTCGGATAGTTTCATTTATGATATTCTGGTATGTACAATCACATGGCCAGAACATGTAGTAGCACTTACTGAGTTGTTAACCAACTAAGAGATGCAATGTTAACAGCAAAATTGTTTCAGAAGTTAGAATGTTTAGGGCATATGATAGGAGATGTCCGGACCCTTAAACCAGTTCCAAATAAGGTACAGAATGCCGAAAGACCAAAAACCAAACAGGCAATACGTTCATTCTTATGTGTAGTCGGATTTTACAGAAAGTATATCCCAAACGTTGCCGCCATTGCAGTTCCACTCACAGATTTGACAGAAAAGATTCCGCCAAATCTTGTAAAGTGAGGTGAAAGTCAAGAAAAGGCTTTCCAGGCTTTGAAAACTAGCTTAATGGGTCCGCCCAGTTTAAAGTTGTCAGATTTAGATAAGACATTTATATTGAGAGTGGATGCTTCAGATGTAGTTTTGGGCTCTGTATTGCTTCAGGAGCGTGATGGAGAAAAAATACCTGTAGCGTATGCTAGTTGGAAATTGCTACCTAGGGAGCAAATTTGCTCAGTGACAGAGAAGGAGTGTTTACCGACAGTATGGGCAGTGACTAAGTTTCACTGGTGTTTGTTCGGTAAGGACTTTGTCTTAGAAACAGATCATCAGTCGCTCACGTATTTAAATGAAACTAAACTTAGCAATTCTGAGATGGGCATTGGCATTGCAGCTATATAGGATCAGTATTAGAGCTATTCCTGGTAGAGAAAATGTAGGTGCAGATTATTTGTGTAGAGTATAGACAGGTTGCTTTATTATATAGTGCACAGACAGTGACAGTTTTTTTGTTCTTTAAAGTACTTTATTGTTTTTTTTTCATGTAAGAAAATTATAAATTTTCTTTTAAAGGCGGGGCGGGTGTCACAAACTGACATACGGGCCTCAATGTATCTATAGTTTAAATGCAGGTATTCAGTTCAGTAATAGGGAAGTTGATATTTTTAAACTTCAGTAATTTATGTTTTTATCCCCAAAACCACTATGACGGGCCTTTATATGTCAAATTCTCATCCGCGCATAAGAAAAGGGATTCACGGCTATGTCGTGATTCACATGAAAACCGAAATAGTTAGAGTTTACGCATATGCCGTGAGTCCCATGAAATCCAATATTTGGCGCGACGTAATCCTACAAATAGACTGGACTAGATATCTTTAGTGCACAACATTTTTGACAGTCTTGAGACGAAATTATGTCACTTTGATTTCTTGGTAGAAAATTTTGCTCGATCGAGTTTCTTCCAGCAGACGACTTTTTACCTGGTGATGCCGTCACGACCCGGAAGTTCAATACTCGAGGTTCGCTTTATTTTACTCGCATAAATGTGATTTCCCAGCGGAGAAGTTTTCATCCCATGGTTGTGAACCTCCAAGATGCTGATTTTTTTTAGACAACTGAGACAGCTCAGGGAAACAGACACCTACAAACACCGGTCATGGGGACCCAAAAAGGAGTCAACGTTTTCACGGTTTAGCGGAACATTATTTTAAGATTAGTTCTTTTTGCTATTTTAAGTTTGAAGGAGAAGGAAACACCTGTGATACGTCACGATAGAAATGAACTGTAATTTATAGGACTAAACATCATCTAGATAAAAGATACTGAGCTCAGACTTTTTTGTTGTTTTCTGTTCATTCTTTTCTTCTAATAAGATTTTTTTCTTCATTCATTTTGAATAATCATTTACTGTAAATAAACTTGTGCCGATAGTTGCCGTCCCCGGTTCGTCCATCCTGTCACAACTTTTTAATATTTTGTCAATTTCATAATCATTTTGTAAGTGTACCCACATTTTAACCTTAGAATGTTTTTGAATACATCTGCGGATGTCTCTAAATTGATTTTGTACTTTTAGCATGTGTAAATGTTGAGTTCTGCTCAACCCGGGGCTAGAGGGCGTGGACGGAAGCATGCATTTCCACTACCGTCCATGAACAGGCTCAATCAAACCGAGCCTGCAACATTTTCGTTTTTGTCGTGTTGAGTGACCTGCGAAGTTTCCCCGTTTCTCCATGTTAAATGCAGGGATAATAAATAATATTGTGTGTAGAATGCTGTTATCGCGGAGCAGAAGACGAATTAAGTAAAAACACTCGCAGTGTTGTTGTCAAGTTTGAATGAATATAACTTAGCAGTAATTTTGAGTAATTAAAAATACTATCTTGAATTTAACACTTGCATTAAGTTAAAAAAGAAAACTTGTATAACTTCTAACGGCACTATTGTCTTGATCGTTCTTAAATCTGATCAAGACAAATGTACAATCAATACATTTAATTTGCACATGATCTTATATTTAGATCATAGACTACTGCTTGTACCGACACTGATTTGTACTGAATTTTCGTTAAATTTCTTTCCTTCTTTGTACTTATTTAAAGCAGATATTGGTACCTTATATCCGCTTATTGTATGTTATCTTTCTTGTAACTTTCGGAAATAATCATATTTCAAATTTAACACCATAAGAATAGTCGAAAAAGAATATTTATAAGCAACTTTACTGATTTTTTTCAGATATTATTCAGCAGTTTTATTTAAGTAATGGGCTGCCATATTGATGACATCATTTCCGGATCCAGTCGCGGTCACCAGAAGAGATACATACATATTATTTTTGTCTGAGACCACGAAATATATTGGTATATGTGGCTATATTTCTCAACTATTTTCGAACGGGATTACAAATGGCTGGTCACTGGTTATTTAAATTAATAGGTTATTTTCATGTGTTATCTCTATTTCGATAGCCTGGATATAGGTAAATATAGATATCTTTGTTTTGGCGCTTCATTCTGACTTTTTACTAAAAGTTTGATGACTTCTTTTTCTTTCAAACAATAATTTTAAACAGTACCTAATATTTTAAGTTTTGTGACAAAAATTATTTTGAAAAAAAAAAAAAAACAACATCATTTTAAGATTTGTGACAAAATTATTTTGAAAAAAAAAATCATTTTGAAAAAGCAGACAAACAGCTTGGCATGACTACAATAAGATCAACACCGCGAGACTTAAAAAGGAGACAACAGAGATTCTTTCCGATCTTCCTTCTTCAGAAAACAGTGTAGTTGGTGGACAAAATAGATTTTTTCGCCATCACGAAACTCTAGCACTGCTAGAATGTGAGTATAAGGCACTTACACTGCGAAAAAGAGTTAATATACGGGGGTGTACGGGATTCCGTATATTACCAATACACGGGAAGAAATACGGGAAAAACTAAAATACGGGCGTGTACGGGACTTGTATATTTCAAAGTCCATATTCTTGATATACGATACCCTGTATATTATTTAAATGCGGGAATTTTTAAAAAAAGGTTATTCTGATCGTATACAACACTTCATATTTTCCGTATATGTCTGGTGTACGGGAATAAATTAACCCGTATATTACAAAAATACAGGACGTATATTTTCCGTATATGTTTCGTATACAACTCCGTATATTTCCCGTATATTCTGGAAATACGGGATATGAATAATTTGTATATTTCACAAATACGGGACTTATATTTCCCGTATTTCCTCGTATACAACTCCGTATATTGCCCGTATATGCCTGAAATACGGGATTTAAATAATTTGTATATTTCGAAAATACGAGACTGATATTTCCCGTATATTCTTTGTATACAACCCGTATATTTCCTGTATATTCTGGAAATACAGGATATGAATAATTTGTATATTTCAAAAATACGGGACTTATATTTCCCGTATATTCTTCGTATACAACCCCGTATATTCTAGAAATACGGGATATGAATAATTTGTATATTTCGAAAAAAAGGGACGTATATTTCTCGTATATTCTTCGTATACAACTCCGTATATTTCCCGTATATGCCGGAAATACGGGATTTAAATAATTTGTATATTTCGAAAATACGGGACGTATATTTCCCGTATATGCTTGGTATACAACTCCGTTATTTGCCGTTTGTGTCGGAAATACGAGATTCAGAAATGTGTATATAATCATACTTAGAAACGATAATGGTCTGGTCATTAAAAGGTTAGAGCAATAATTAAAAGGAAATTCTGTTCACCAAGTTTTGCTAGTGGTATATGACACTCTTAGGTTAAAATTGCAGCAAAGATTCATGAGTTAAAGATACATTGCTGTCTTTATATACATTATGATAGAGCTTTTGAAAATCTATATATACTTTTAAATGAAACGTGCATGCTAGTTGCCCTTATTAAAGCACAAGTGTGACCTTGATCTTGAAGCGAGCAATTCGAAATATGCGCTCTGCACGTCGTCTCGATGTTGTTGATATTTATGTCAAGTTTCTTTAAACCCTTCAAGCAGTTCAAGTGTAGTTACAGAGCGGACGCGAAACAATATCATATAACTTTTTTATGACCTTGATATGAAGCGAGCCATAAAAACGTTGTCCCGATATGGTGAACATTTGTGTCAAGATTTCTTCGAAATCCTTGAAGGGGTTCAAGAGTTACAGAGCGGTCGCAGAAAAAGCTAACGGACAGACAGGCGCCAGCGTCATATCATTATACTCACCCTTCGGGCGTATAAAAATCAACGACATTGATTAATTCATCCTTTCTTCCACGTTTCGAACTTTCTACAATGTACAATATATATTCCTTCGTGTTTTCATAATGTTTACATTCAGTGTATACAGACAAAGAATCCAGTCGTCCCGATATTTGCAAAAGAATAAGTTGCTTCTTACTAAATTTTTCATTCATATTCTATATTAGACTTTTGCTTGGCTTAGCATTCTTTTTATAAAAAAAAGTGTAGACAGAATAACTTGTTCTAATGTTCATAATATGACCAATTTGCATTTTTAAAGAAAGATCATATAAGCCAAAATCTGGAGTCGATGCACTTTAATATTGATAGAAAAAGATGGATTTCTTGTAGTAATCCAAGTGGAAAATCAAAGGCATGAAATAATTCATTCTTTGTTCTTGCACGTCCAAATTGAAAAATAAACATTCGCGGACCTTCTCAAATATAAAAAAGACCTCGAATAATTCATCCTTTCTTCTTTTTCTTCTCGCATGTTTTCTTTTTTCCGATTTTTCAATACAAGCAATTAGGATTGATTACGCAATCAATTTATATCATTATAAACACTAATCCATGCAATATATGTAGTGAAAATTATATTTACCGGCCATTACAAATGTCAAAAGTTTTGCATGTTTTCGAACTTGCACAGGAAGCAAACTGAATGCTAATATTGAAGGAAATAGATATATAACACTAATATTTTATGAACTGATAAAAAAACATCCTCGGACTAAAACAGAAACAGGTATAAACTCAAAGACATGAATAAATCCATCATTTCTTCTTGCGCGTTTCCGATTTACTTTTACAGTCAATCTAATTATCCGATTCAGAAAAAAAACATTCATCCCTATTTATTTCTAGTGATAAACACATTCGTGGATCATCGCCATTGTAAAATTCAAATGCATGTATTAATTACTCTTTTTTTTCTGCATATTTCCAACGCTCGTGTATACAATGCAAATAATTATAGAAAAAAAATCAACTAATCCATTCCTGTTTTATACAGTAAAAATATGACATTCCGTAGAATATAACACCAAACACGTGTGTTGATACTTTACTTATGAAATCGATTCTAAAACTTTTACAGTCGCAAAATAAATGATATAATAAATCAACTACCCCAAAGGAGCTTTTTTTTTTAAAGAGAAAAGGCCAGTTTGAGCAAATTCCATCAATTTTTGAACATGATCGCAAAAATATTTTAGTGCCATGACTTCCTACTCGCATTTTTTATTCTTACTCGAATTTCGCGAGTTAGTGACCGCTAAATTCGATCCTGGTCTGCTACCGTCCGGGTGGGTCGTTTTTTGTGTTTTTGTTGGGTTTAGTGTAACATCGACATAATTATAGGTCCTGTAGCGACTTTCCAGCTTTGTTGGTGGAGGAACACCCCAGGTGCCCCTCCGTGCATCATTTCATCACGAGCGGGCACCTGCGTAGCCCCACCGACCTTTCGTATGCAAGCTTGATGGCTTCCTCACATGGAGAATTCAACAACCCGGATGAGGCTCGAACCCACATCGGTGAGGGGAAGTGGTTTGAAGTCAGTGATCTAAACCACTCCACCACTGAGGCCCAATCCTGGTAGACCGAACCTTTAAACCAACGTGTAGATAACATGGCATTTTGATTATTAAGAAAGCACATAATTAACCGTAGTCATTCAGTTTAGTCCAATTCAGAGAGCTATAAAATGTATTTTATACCTCTTTGTTTAATTCTAGCTGTTACTTATGAGTTATTAAGTGAAATATGTGTTCATATTTTCAAAGTAATTCCGCAGATGTTTCTATGTATTCTACAGCTCTATAGCGGGGACATAGGAATATTTTATTTATGACGTGCGCCCGTGTTAGCTACCACGTGCGAACGTGTTAGCTAACTCAAGCAAACGTGACAGCTAACAAATGCGAACATGATAGTTATCACGTGCGCACGTGTTCATCTGTTAATCAACACGTGGTAGCTAATACGTACGCACTTGATACATAAATTGTTTTCTATGTCCTCTCTATGCCACCGTGGTATACACTGTTCCGAGTTATTTCTCGTGGTTGTCGTTTCCGTTGTTAGTCATCTGGCACTCATGAATATTTCGTATATTTCCGTAAATTGTTTTTCAGTGTCCGATCATAAATAGCGATATAAATATTACAATTTTTTTTTATATAGCTCTTAATTGATATACTGCCACATGTGCAGGTAGCTAAGAGGACAAAGCGTATAGCTGCCAATATCAGGGTAGTGGGTCCGAGTCCTACCTCTGACCCTACCTTTTCCCCCAAGTTTAATATGCAAACTTATCATATTTATTCGTTGTAAAAAACTGGAATAATTTGTTTAAAGTACCTTAGATAAAAAGGCAAAGTACTCGTCATAAGCGTACCGGAACATAAATACTACAAGAGAAAACAATTAATTTTTTTTAAAAAGTATGATACATAAATTAATGTAACAATAAAACAGGTATCATTAACATTACGTTACATTACATTTAAAAAAATGATACCCGTGGTAACGTACATGCAAATCAGAACCACCGTGACATTGATTAGCTGTGTAATATAGATATTTTCAGGATACAAATATTACATAAATTAACGCAGAACGCCCGAAAATATTGGCAAAGTGCCAGGTCAATATTTAAGGACAATATACGATTATTATGAAAAGAAACAAAGTCGTCTAACATAGACTTTTCATCAAATACTATATAAGTATCTGCACTGATCCATCCATCTCTTTCGTAAATAAACTGTACATATAAGATTTGCGGAACAGTTTATCTGCAACATTAATTGATGATAATTGTATGCATATTAACTAGATTTATACGATAATCTGTATGTACCAATGAACCCTCTGCCGCTGAATTGAATCGACCAATCAGTGGGGAACACGCATCGTGCGCGCGTTCATCCAGCCCAAGGCGATAACATCTGGTTGAAGTGACCGCACGCTGTGTTTTGTATCAAATTCTTGACATTTACGTAAATTCTGCAGAGGAAGATCAAAGAGCTATAAAAATGTATTTTATACTACTTTGGGAAGATGAAGGCTCGGGTAAGTACTTATTTGATTTAATTTTTAATAAACTGTATGTGACAGATTTTTTCTCAATTTAAATTCTTTTTGTAACAAAGCAGATCATGAATTATATTTCATTTAATCGGAAACAAATGATACACTTCGGACGAAATACTCTTTTAATTGCTAGCGTCAGTAAAGAAAATGTCAATTTACTAAATTATGTAATCATAATATGAAAAAGGAAATTCAGAATAGCCGCTAAATAGTTTCACACATTCATTCATTCAAGCACAATTTATTTAACAGTTATTTCATTCATTCTTCATTTCATTTGTAGACAAGAATTCCAGTCTTGCAAGTGTTTGAAAAAATATTTTGTGCAAAAATATTTCATGAACACCATTGTGGTTAAACGAGGAAAAAAGTTGTAATTTAAAAGACAAAAAAGCAGGTACTGATAAAAAGTTCTAATTTCGTAGAAGCAAAGTAGCAAAGGCTAACTTTTTTACATTCATTCATTCGATCAAAACTGGAATCTGAGGAAATAATTCATGTAGTTAATATTTACGATCTTTTATCTTTAGAAAATTGATAATCTAACTGACAAAATAACGCTTTTTCTAGACTAAAATGTAAGCGGTTGTGATGCGTATTATTGTTTCTTAGTATCACATCCAAAAAGCTTGGTTATAATAAAATTTCATATTATGCAGAATTTTATATTAACATGAAATTGTTAAGAATGTTATATTAACATAAAAGTATTTAAACTGTAAGAAAATTTAAGTTTGATTCTCTACACACCTACTCTATATCTTTTGTTTGCCTAGGGTATATATATATATATATATATATATATATATATATATATATATATATATATATATATATATATATATATATATATATATATATCGAAAACAACTGTAATAACATTAAACATCTCGCGGGAAGGTCGACCTGCGCATGTAAACGTGTTTTCTGCTAGTCCAGCCAGACCTGTCACGTGCACACATAGACCTGCGAACGTGCATTTTCAAGCATCATGAAAACAAGAGATCATTTGTTAGAAAAGAAATCGAGTATGTCTGTAAATTCGATCAAACTGGTACCATTTATTTCACTTTAATTACCACTGATTAGACATGTATACACTATTACATAATTATTCATTATCAACTTTTAGTAACATCTCTAAACCGATAAAGCGGGACAGGTTTACCTATCATAAAAATCAATAAAACCAATAATCCAATATCTTCGCTACCGGACGCATTTGTCGGGGGGGGGGGTGGGGGGGGGGGGAGGGAATCGATAAGTAATGCATATCTAGTATTGGTCATTATCTGTTGCATTTACAGGTGGACTATACTTGAATGAAGTTTTAATTAACATTTGAGTGAAAAGTGGAACAAGTCGTAAATGTACAGTGGCGCCTGCGTGTTTTTTCCCCGAGTTTGCGTGATAACGCGAGCAACACGCGTGTTGAAGGCGAAACGTGAAACGTGTTGCACGGTTAGAAATGCGTGCATAAACGAGAAATAGTTATTGCGCATGCTATTCTCCTGCGCATGCCCAGCGTGCCAAACCGAGAAGGTTAAATGCGCATGCCCATGCCCAGCGTGCAAAACCGAGCAGGTTAAATGCGCATGCTCAGCGTGCAATGGATTTAAGCGTTTTAAAAAGTATATGGTTTCATCGTTTTACGGTTCTAGTTTGAAAGATGATATTTCTTTCAAATTTTATTTTTGATTTGAAATTTGAAACTTTTTGATCATTTCCGTAAAGAATTTCTTGTAAACGGTATACTCGGAAAGTGTAGACAGGATCTAGTAGACGTCAATGTTGTCTACATCATAAAAAGGCGGCAGTTCCACTGCATATCAAAGCGGCGACACTGAAATTTTACATCGCCAAGAATTGGATTCGCCTTCCATCAATAAGTGTTGAAATGTAACTATAGTTACGCTTGATTTTATTGAGCACTATGAACAGTATGATACACACAAATGTAAAATATACTTCAGTATATCTCTCATAATTTCGCGCATTTGAAAGATTTTTAACACAAGCGCGCAATGTAATTACAATCAAACTGACTAACAGTGGTGACTTCCCTTTAATATGTTTACACCATTTGCTGTCAACAAAGGGTGTTGTCATCAGTTCTTAAAAATATGAAATATTCATGTTGGTTTTACTAGTTCTACGGTAGGTACTGTACCTCATTTTACGTTTTCAATGTATATATTCCATTTTTCATGATGCTAAGCCTCCTAATAGTAATACCGGTGGTAACAGGGGCGTAGATATTACTCAAGGGAAGCTGTTTTACAGAACTTCACCAAGTAGAGCACACACAGTAATTAACAGATCATATATAAATCAGTATATCGCCTGTAAATTTATATATCTACACATCTTTTAATCAAGGCAGTGGCTAGGTAGACGGCTCTATATATACATATCGCATATGGACATGTAAGTCAAGATGGCCAGCTTTGATAGACTGTATTATAAAGAATCATTATATTAGTGAAATAAATTACATTTTTTTGTGATTTATTGTTTGCTATTTGTGATTAACCTGTTTATTTCGCCGTATTTACGCACTCATATCATATCGGCCGATATCTTGTTATGTTATCAACAAATGATCAGTTCATAAATTCTTAAAATAAAGTTTTTAATGAACTTTTATAGTTTGTTATATATTGAAAAACATTTTGACAGTTGACGTCAATTGTTGGCGATCCTTTAGAATTAAGTCTTTTGATATGTAATCATCTTTAACATTTAGTTAAGCTGGCTTAGAATAAAGGTCATATGTTCAAACAAACAATTAAAACCAATCAAGATTATAGAGTAATAAACAAATTGGCGAAGAAATATGTAGTAATTAATTAATTAAAGACGCACATAGAGGTGCGAAAGTGATGATCTCTTAAAATTATCACTTTAAAAAGGAACACGAAAGGATCAAACGCCGGTATGTTCAGTAGAGCCGCATTACTTAATGTGCATTGATTCTCTTTGTTTTGCCCTTTTGTTTTTTTAAACTGTTGGTTTTGTTTTGTTTTAAGAATGAATAACGGTATCTCATATATATATCGAGTACGTTTTAGCATAACAAAATGTCGGCCGATATGATATGAGTGCGTAAATACGGCGAAATAAACAGTTAAATCACGAAAAGTAAATAATATATCACAAGAAATGTAATTTATTTAACTAATATAATGATTCTTTATAATACAGTCTATCAAAACCGGCTACCTTGACTTGCATGTTCATATGTGATATGTATATATAGAGCCGGCAACCTAGACCTCTTTAAATGTATATTTCATGCAGTTTTTTTTTGTTACAGATGTGTGTGCCATTCCACATCTGAGCTCTGTTCTGGCAGCAAAATAAAGATATATTCAAATGGATCGTGTGCCATGTCTCACATCTGACATCATACTAGAAAAGGGTATAATCATATCTTTGTTACTATTGCTTATCATGCTTATCATGCTTATATCTTACTGTAACTTCACATAAACATTGTCCAGCATACAAGCAAAGTAAAGTATGTGCAGGGGCAGGGACCATTATACACAAGGACAAGGTCACCAAGGTGTTATATTTAGGTTATTTTTAAGGTTAAAGTTTTTCGACAACCTTTGTTTTTCTGTTATATCTTTGTTACTATTGCTTATATCTTACTGTAACGTCACATAAACATTGTCCAGCATACAAGCAAAGTATGTGCAGGGGCTGGGCCCATTATACATAAGGTCAAGGTCACCAAGGTGTTATACTTAGGTTATTTTTAAGGTTAAATGTTTTGACAGCCTTTGTTTTTCTGTCATATCTTTGTTACTGTTACTTATATCTTACTGTAATTTCACATTAACATTGTCCAGCATACAAACAAAGATTGTGCAGGGGCTGGACCCATTATACCCAAGGTCAAGGTCACAAAGTTGTTATACTTGGAATTATTTTCATGTTATTTTTTTTTTCAAAAGCTTCGTTTATAGACATATCTTTAGTAGCTTGAAATTAAAAAATAAATCTTTATTATTATCATCTGCATGTGTGGTTACGTTCCTCATAGCTCTGATTGTATTTTTTAAATAATTATGCCCCTTTCATACTTAAAGATTTTTGGCAATCTTTGTTCTGTGGATATAACTTTACTGCAACATAAGATAAAGATTTGAAACTTAAGATGTATCTTTATCATCATCATCTGCATGTGTGGTAACAATCCCCATAACTCTGATTTGTATTTTTGACCAAATTATGTCCCTTTCATACTTTTGTTTTGACAAATTTTGTTTTCTGGGCGTAACTTTGGTACTTTATAAGATAATGACTTGAAATTCAAAATATATCTTTACCATCGTCATCTGCATGTCTGGTAACAATCCAAATAACTCTCATTTGTGTTCTTGACAGAATTATGCCCCTTAGTGTATCTTCCTTTTGAATAGTGGAGCGCGCTGTCTTACAGACAGCTCTTGTTTAAAATTCTATTTTAAATGTAATACTTTGTCACAAGCAAGATCTAATTAGGTCAAATTTGGCTCAGTTGAGCGACTAAGGCCCACTTGGGCCTCTTGTTTTCTGAAGTCTTCTTATAAAACTTACTGAATGATTTTCCAGTCAATAGTCTAAACTGTGATCTTTCAGTGCAGACCTCGGGCAAAACTTTTGACTGTATACCTGCAAGTTATGCAATAAGCGTGTATTATCAGGACTCCTTATAATAGTTAATGCTTTTTGTTGTGTTAATATTTGTGCACAACTCAAATAAGTCATTAACTTAAAAAATAATAGAGTAACTGACAACCATATATTCAGAGTTGAAATCGTTTGGAACTGAGGATTTGTTATTCGGACATTTAACCACAATATATGACATTTTAATGCAGTTAAAAACGTCTTTGAATTATTTTGAAATTTATTTTATGCTATCCCGGACATAGATTTTACAACACTAAAGCAAATATACGTGAATGATGCGGTTCGGAATTTCAGTTTTGGAAATAGTCAACACATTAAAACAACTAAGCAAATGTGACTGAGGCCATTTAGGTTTCGGGATTACATACAATTAGAACAGTTACTATCGTTAATTTTATTACGTCAGTCACCCAACTGATATCTCAAAAAATGGCATATAACAAATTGTACTTTCATTTTCTTTAAATATGCTGGTTTTTCTGTATTCTAAATATAGTTTTAACCTTTACCCTGCTAAATTCTAAAATGGACTGGTCTGTCATAAAGTTTGGGCAGTGTCATTTATTATTAGAAGGGGTGTTCACTCAAAATTTACTGACCGAATAGCAAACAATGCAGACCATGATCAGCCCTCACATCTTGGCCTGCACTTGTCGCAAAGGCAGAGTCACTTGCCGCCAAAAAGTACATCATTGTGCTAAGGCGTAGCCATGTGTTGTTCGACTGTTGCGGCCGCGTTGAATTTTTTTCCGGCAAATTTTAAGTTTTTACTGATAAGATAAAGATACGTTTTCATGCTAATTGTACATTTTCGTGTAACTACAATTTGCCACTTTTTATTTATATGTAATATGTCAGACAGTCGGTACACGTTTCGGAAAGAAATCCAAAATATCTTAAGATTTCTATAAGTTTACGAAGATGTAACTCGAACTCCGAAATGACAAGTGTGCGTTATTAGCTCCGCTATTCAAATAATATGTATATAACTAAATATTGTACTTAACCTTGTGTCGGCGTCGGCGTTCCGATTCGGTATAGTTCTTCTATGTAAGCTCACTTGTGGAATTAGATTGAAACTTCTTATTCCCTGTGATAAATTGACTTACATTGCACAGGTGTCATATCTTTACTTAACTTTTTTACAAAGTTATGCCCCATTTTGACATAGCAGTTTTTGATTAATCTTTTGAATGTTAGCTTGTATCTCAGTACTTACTCATAGGAATGGATTAAAACTTCACACACTTATCCATTGTTATGAGCGAATATGCATTGTACTGGTTCAATTACCCGGTTTTGCAAATTTACAAAATTATGCCCCGTTTTCGACTTTTATATTTGTTCAAATGTCAAATGTTGAATAGTCGAGCGTTGCTGTCCTCCGACAGCTCTTGTTTAGTGTCGTTTTAAGTAACTCATCAGGATAAGATATTATCACCTGGTTAAGAGATGCTTACTCTCGGCTCCGAGATACATGTACTATCCCTTCCAATGAATTAAAATTAGTATCTTGTGACCATGAGTAAGAATAATGTTTTCACGAGATATCATCTCGTTCCCAAGAAATAAAAGTACGTTCACTTTTCACTCGAGGGGACAATTGTACGGTTTCTTTATCTTGTGGCCATGAGATGCGGACTTATGCGAAAGAGATACTACAAATCACACTTGACACATCGGAGCTTCCATAGCTTGCCCCGAGATACTAACCAGTGGGAACGAGGTACTACAAGTTTATATCTCTTCGTTGCGAGATAAAAAAGATACACTTATGACCTCGGAGTATCCGTAAGGTGGTATACCGACTCTGAAAAGTAAATTTACTTAAAAAAACTTTCTTATCTCTGTCAATAAAAGATTTTCATGCGAGTTAAATTATGTAAATGTTGCTCGTAGCATCCGTGACGAATGGTCAAGGTCACTTACCTCTAAAAACCGTTATGGGTTTAAAACTGCGATTGGGGTGTAGAATGCTCAAGTTCATTTCAGGAAACTGCCCCGTTTGTAACAGCGGAATGTGTATTTATATCTACATGTATTAAAGAAGTACTTTTGATAAAGACGTTTAACCCAACAAAAATATTGTTTGGGACTTCTAATGTTATGCCCTCTTTAGCTCACCGTAGCCAAAGGCTCATGGTGAGCTTTTGTGACCGCTCAATGTCCGGCGTCAGTCGTCCGTCGTCCGTCCGTCAACATTTTCTAAAAAAATCTTCTTCTTGAAAACCACTGAGCAGAATTTCACCAAACTTCACAGGAATGATCCATGGGTAGCCCCCTTTCAAAAGTGTTCAAAAAGTTGAATTCCATGCAGAACTCTGGTTGCCATGGCAACCAAAAGGAAAAACTTTAAAAATCTTCTTGTCCAAAACGGCATGACGTAGAGCCTTACTATTTGGCATGTGACATCATCTAATGGTTCTCTATGAAAATTGTTCAAATTATGCCCCTGGGGTGAAAAGAGGCCCCGCCCCGGAGGTCACAAATTTTACATAGATTTATCTAGGACAAAACTTTGAAAAATCTTCGTATAAAACCATAGGACCTAAGCATTTAATATTTGGTATGTAGCCTTGTGGTCCTCCACCAAAATTGTTCAAATTATAACCTTGAAAAGAGGCACTGCCCCTGTGGTCTCAAGTTTTCCATAGACTTATATAGGGAATAACTTAAAAAATCTTCTTGCTGAAACTGCAAGGCTTAGGATTTTGATATTTGGTATGTTGCATGGCCTTGTGGTCCTCTACAAAAGTTATTATAATTATGCCCCTGGGGTTAAAAGAAGCCCTGCCCTGGGGATCCCATTTAACATAGACTTATATAGGGACAAAGAAATATTTTTGTATGAAAGTTCAAGGCTTACGCCTTTGATATTTGGTATGTAGCATTGCCTAGTGGATCTCCAACAAGACTGTACAAATTATGCCCCAGGGGTGAAAAGAGGACACACACTTGGGTCACTTGTTATATGAGTTATACAGGAATAATTAGTTCAAAAATTATCAGATTATATTTCCTACACTGTTTAATTATAATTACCTGATGACCCCGAGCTATAAGGGGTCACTTGACTGTGACCTTGACTTATTGACCTACTTTCTTGTTTTTTAAGATGCAGCCTTGAAATTTGGATGACATGTAAAGTTTTGCACACTGATATTAAAACTGACTTTCAGTGACCATGAATGTGACCTACTGACCTACTTTCTAATTCTTTAGCATCAGTTTGCCATTTTAAACATGTGGTTCATATTACTTAGGTAAGCGATTCAGGGCTGTCATGACCCTGTTGTTTTGTAAAAAGATATTTAAATAATTTGTCCTATAACTGATTCTATTTTCTCGTGTAAGTTTGTATTCTATTTATTTTTCTATTACTCATTTCCAGGGACAGGTCATACAAATACAATGTTTACGACATTATTGTTCTTTTTACAGGTCATGTAAACGTAACAAAAAGGCATGCAAATGGACATCAAAATGTTGACACAGATCGGTATTTGAGACTTAAATCTTCAGGATATGACTTCATAAAACTGGCGGATAAATCAAACTGCGAAGTCTTTTCGAATGGCGAGTGAGACAGTTGTGTCTCTTGGTAGTATGATACAATATTTACGTATGCATTCAAATGATGCTGTTCAAGGTAACAAAACGAAGCTAACATTTGGCAGTGTGAGAAAGGAAATTTACTTCTGCATGACCGGAAAAATGATGTTTGCATGCATATTTTATCGGAGGCAGCTGCAAAACCACCAACCAGGAAACTCTTTTTGAAATTATATTGTGACAGACTGTTTGACTGTTTTCGGCCCGCTTTGGCGAGACGATATTACGATAGTTTTATACGAAAATCTGCAATAAAGTCCGAAATTCTCGCTTGTGGAGAGAAGAAACTTGATTATGATGTTCCCGCTAAGGAAAAAAAATCTTGCGTCGAACGAGCAGCTGTGTGAATACACCCTCAAGAAGAAAGTCACTGCGTCGGGCCAGCTGCAATTTTTACCGTCATCTGAAGATAGTATCTTTCAGGAATAAAGTATTTTCGCTGGACCAGCTACTCTGCCTAACTGTGACCTTTTTTTCTCTGTCTCTCCTTCCGGTGGTGCTCAAACTGCGGAGCTCTCGATCCATAGGCGAACGCCCTACGACTGAGCTATCATGGCAAACGATTCCGCTAACAGTGCTGTGATTGTGTCTAATTGTAGAGCGATGTTTAAAAATGTTAAAGTAACTATTTACGACGTTAAATTGGCAACGACCGCATACTAGCGTTTTTACAAAGCTAAGCTTGTTTACATTTAATTCATTTACAATTAATGTGCGAAGCCACTGCTGCAGACGACAATTTATATCGGAAGCGAGACAAGAACAGACGAACACAATACATATCACTTCCGCTAAGGTAACCACAGAGACAGTTTGCTGAGGTATTGACTCACTAAATACTCTATATGAAATAGGGTGACTTTGAGCTGCTGCACTGAGCAATGCACACACCGCGGGCCATTTGAAAGATCTGTGACATTTCTACAGAGCCAAAACTGCAAACTATTAGAATCCGTTATTTTCTGCCATATTTTCGCGCCATTTTCCTATTTGTTGATGTCTGTACACCTACTGAATTGCAATTTTGCACTTTTGAAACAAATATTTTTACAATGCAGAATTTAATTGAATCCTGATTTTTGAAAACGAAGGACATTCAGCTATCAAAAAGATAAGATCGTATGCTTGATTTATTGTAAGACCGATTCGGCCTTAATTTGTTCGAAAATTGCAGTAGACTGATGGTTTTCATAATTCAACAGTGTTTCTGTTATGTAATGACGAACAGTTAACCTAACCAGTGTTCATTTATTTTGTACCTGTACAAACTTGTTCTCCACAAGTAACTGCCAACTTCCCGATATGAATCAGAGGTGGAGGACAATGATTTCAGGTACAGTGTCTTTTATCAAATCGTCACGGAGAACATACGCCTCGCCCGGGAATCGACCCTGCAGTACGTAGATCGGCGCATTCCTTAAGCTTAGCGGACGGACTGAAACAAGTAAATAACCCTGGCTTCTACAAATGGTTCGATTGTTGCAGCTATTTTTTATCCACTGAATGACAGATATTACTGCACAAGACCGATTATTGCTTGTTTTTTTAGCTCACCTGTCACAAAGTGACAGGGTGAGCTTTTGTGATCACCCTTCGTCCGTCGTCAGTCCGTGCGTGCGTCACCAATTTCTTATCTGCACGATAGAGGTTTCATTAATGATTTTATTTTAACAAAACTTAACTTGTATCCCCATAAGATCTCTATTCCTTTCTCGAACTGGCCAGATCCTGTTATGAGTTCCAGAGTTATGGCCCCTGAAACGGGCCAAAATTAGCTTTTTTGACCTTGTCTGCACAATAGCAGCTTCATTTATGATTTTTGTAATCAAACTTGCACACAACTTTTATCACCATAAGGTCTTAGTTCCTTTCTTGAACTGGCCAGACTGCATTATGTGTTCCAGTGTCATGGCCCCCGAAAGAGCCAGAATTAGCTTTTTGACCTTGTCTGCAAAATAGCAGCTTCATTTATGATTTGAAATTAATCAAACTTGCACAAAACTCGTGTCACCATAAGATCTCGGTTTCTGTCTTGAACCGGCAAGATCCAACCTTAGGTTCGAGAGTTATGGCCTACGTTGAATGCATTTAAAATTATTTTCATTTTGTACTTAATTCTTCCCGGTCCAATGCGTCATTTTCAAAAATGGTAAGAAGTTGAAATCGTGATGAGAGAAGTAAATTGCAAGAGAATCTTTACTCAATTTAGGTCATATCTGAAACTGTTTCCTTTTTGTCCTCTGCCAAAAGCGGAAGAATATTGTTTTTGTGTTGCCCGTCCGGCTGTCAGTTTGGGTGTTTATAATGCGGATCGTATTTACGCTAGAATCGCCACATTTTACATCATGTATTATCCCACTTGACTCGGTAAATGCAGTTTATGCCCTTGATTTGTTTAATAAACACGAAAATAGTATTCAAGTTAATATCACCATAGTGATAATTTAGCATAATGCAACTACACATTGGCGGATCATGATGTGTGTGCAGGGGCGGGGTGGTGGGTTCTGTGGCCGAGTGGTTTGTGTCGCTAACGTCAAAAAATGATGCGTGTGCGTTACAATTTTCCTATTTCTAGGGTACGTCCCCTCGGAAAGATATAGATATATCTCAAGTGGTGCAACCCGATTGAGTCTTCTCTTTTGTCACAATATCATCTTTAAAGTCTGTAAATTCTAATCAAATCATAAAGGAAAAAAGATAGCTATATAATTGGACCTTCGTTACTGGAGAAATTTCTCGTTCTGCTGCCAAATACACAGAACTTTGAATAGCAATTTAGATGGAAAAGCAAAGGGTAGAATTTGCTTTGGCCGAATTATTATGGTTCCCCTCCCATTTTTTATATCAAATGAAATATATGTGAAATGTATCTGTAACGCAGAAATAGGTCTACAACTGTTTGAAAATTTTAGGAAATATTTAAGCCAGGTGTGTAATACGTTTATATTTTTATAAGCCAGTAAAGCTTTTCATCTGACGAGAAAATCATTCATCCCCCGCGTTTTAATAATGTTTGAACGTAATTTCCGATTTGATAGTAAAACTTGAAAACTTGATAAATATGTTAAACACACTAAAACAAACATTTTTGTCGAACTTTAATGAATGACATTTTCGGACCTCGGGCAATATTTTTCCACTTATTTACCGGCAAGCCATCTATCAAGTTTCTAATTGCATGAGGTCAGAAATAAATTTCCTTTAAAATGTTTCTTCAAGTTACAAGTTCAGTACAGGAAAATATACTGTTGTACTTTAGACCAGTTAATAGCACAAACTCTGCGCCGACGACTTAAATAAAGTGATATTTTATAAAATGTATCCCTACACGAGTATGAAAAGGGTCCCCATAATACGAACATACAGTCAAAACATATTTGGTCCGTTTTGACATGACTTATCGCAGAATTTTCCATTCTTTCACATAATTCATTTCTTTCCCCAAATATATGACAGAGTGCACTCGCATGAACACTACGAGTTCATTACAAAAACAAAAGAGTCATTTTATTTGATACATAGACTAAGTGCGTTTATTTTATTAGAAGAGTTCGATTTTAACTGCATGAAGATAGTTTTAAACAGCTGGCCGTATCGGAAAAGTTTTCTACAATTTACCCCAATATTTGCAATATAGAGATATTGCCCGAAGCTATCCGAGACAAAAATGTACTAATCGTGAGACTCTCATTCTGATTAGGTAGATCACAAACAACACGTAACGTTCCGCCTAAGGCGGTATTGCACTTTGATCCTCTGACTGACAGGGTGGGATATTGGTCATCCGGTTTCCATTAATTGTTTGGCGAGAGTAGCATTTCGCGCATGTTTAAATATGCATAATCTTTAGTAACTATGATAGTGTATGTACAATTTTGCGAAAAAAACTTATGTTTCTTATTTTTGTTACGATATTTTTAGAGACATTCCTTATAATACATTCTCTGATTTTCGTTGAACATTATAGTTGAATAATAAATTACATATTATATAAAGTTACGCATTTCTCCCTTTCTTTTTATATTGATTTTTAGACTGATGAGAGATTATAGTACATACTAGGAAGAAAAACGTATCTATTCTAATATACGCTAGCTCCCGTAAAAAAGCTGTATTTTTTTGCCCTAATGTGAAAAATCTATCAAATCATAACACTGAATCTAGCCTGTATTCTGTGACAGAGTTTACTCTCAGCGTAAATTTATATTTATAATTATTCATCCTAAAAAGTTATTTAAAATGTTTCATACAATAATAATTATGATAACTTGGTATACACTCATCCTTATAACAGTTGATTAAAAAAACGCAGCAAAATCCATTAAAAATATATAAGATCATCACCGAGGCATTTTGAAATATATGGATAATTTCACCTCATACTTATTTCTATTATCTGTTCATACAGTATGTTTCTTTTGATTTCATTTTTGTTGTGCGCTTGTATGTTGAATCTGTAATAACAAGTAGTTTTATATGTATAGTAACTATAGGAGAAGGACACAATAAGTTACACTAACTTTGTTTCCTAATCCTCATTTTATCTTTAGAACTGTTGTATCATGTTACGCATACTTGTATAAAATTACTGTTTAAACTAATTTCACCTTTTTATTTAATGACTTAAGTATGTAAAACAGCTTGTGTTTGAAATAATAGAGAAGTTCACTGGAATGGAATTATAAATGTATTTTAACACTTGTTTAGAACGAAACGATATGACATAAAAATGAAAAAAAAAAACACTTTTATATTTGTTCTTAAAGACAAAGCTTTAATCGGTAATTTATGAAGACCAATTAGTAAATATGTTTTGATTCCATTTAAACTTTGAAATGGAAGCAACAAAAGTTAAAAAATTCCACTTGTGATCATACACAGGCATGATGCAGACGCCGCGAGCTGCGCATGCGCTTTACCATCTCCAATCTACACGCTGCGCATGCGTATAATGCAAAAAAACTCGTCTCCCGCTTTCGCACGCTTACACGGTTTAAAACTAATTTGATAGGCTGCACGATTAACCAAGCGTGTAACGTGAAACGTGTATGAATGGTGCCACGCAAGGTTTTAATCGTGTGCACGGGGAACCAACACGCGGGCGCCACTGTACCTGAGCCTTGTATAATTTCTTCTCCGGTTTGAGCATCAACATAAATAAATAGTCCTTTGTTTTTATCATAAACTTTCTTGTACATTATATATTTATATTTTCTTTTAATATTAGTGTAAAACTTGTTTCAACTTCATTAAAATTGATTATTCTACCAAACACATCTGTTATATATATTCTAATTGAATTTATAATATTTTTATTAATTTCAGAATATCCGACTCTTTGTGGTTCTTTTGTAAATGGATAAGCTCTTGTTAAATCTGCAGTACTTAAAGCATAGATAATATCAATAAAATTACCATCAACAAGTGAATTATCAATAAGATCACAATGAATGTAAATTGTATCCACAGAGTTAGTTATATTTGGTGTTGTAGTTCCCCATTCAGTATTTCTCAAAGTTTTTTTTCTCAAATTCAATCAATGTATGAAAATTTGATATTCCAAATGCAACTTAAAATTATCATGAATTGAAATTAAGATTTTAAACTACTTAAATCAAATTCCAAACTTATTGGATCAATGTCTGATTTATCAAATTCAAAATCATCATTACTTATTAATGTTTCTCTGATATAATTATCAATGTCCGTATAACTGTAAGAACCATTTGTAAGTATAATATATTTCCATTAATTACCATTATTATAACGAATTCTTTTATTATCGTATTCATCACTAATATTATGCCAAGAGTAAGTCATAGTGTTAATTCTATCCAAACCAACAACATAAATTTTTTTTTATCTAAAATGAAAGGACGGCTGAATCTGATTGTAAAATTACTTGGAGTATTTTTATTATCGTTTATAACTGTTTCAGAACTTAATACTACTTTTTGTTCCATTTATATATTCAAGAAAAATATTTTTTATATAACATTTCATGTTGTTCTGATAACAATTTATTCATTTTTAATAGTTCATCAATTATATTAATACCTTCATTTTTCAGTTCTTCATTATTATTTCCAGCACCAATTGAACCACAAATAAGCTCTAAGTTATTAACCAGTTCTTCTGGATTACATGGACAAACGTCATAACCTTGACCTCTAATTACTTTTTTAAATTTCATGGATCTTTTATTGATAAATAATCCTGATTTTTCTGTTAATTCTTTAAATATTTTCCTAGAAAGTATTGAATGTTTTTTTTATTATTGTTATATCTGTTATTAATCAAATCTATCAAATCATTATCTACCATAACGTTAATGACTTCTTTTCCAGTTCTTTGATCCTTAGCAACCAATTTGTTTTGACCATAAAGTTTATTAAGATCAATCATTAAATTACCATATTGTCCATTTGATGAAACTTTATATGTATTGTGTTGTCTTACTCCTTTTCCTACATATTCTCCTTGTTTTAGAATATCATTGATCATTTCTCTATATTTTTTTTTATTATCCGACTTAACTATAATTACTTTCTTTAGCTCCAAATCGAGCTTTGTGGGTTTTTTTTCTTTCTAGTTATTGCACCAGAATCATTACCCAATTTTCTTATATCCTCCGACACATTTTCTATGATATTTTCTACTTCTTCCCTAGTCATTTTCTTATTTGGATCTATAGATTCGCTGTAAAATAGTCAAACACTTCTTGTGGTGTGTTCCATTCTTTGCCTAAAAGTTCTAAATCAATTCCTTTATTGAAATCAACTTTAAATTCTTTTGGTCTTGTCCCTAATTCTTCAGGAAATTCTTTAGCTTCTTCATCCTCATATTCTTTAAATATATCAAATCCTTTTTCTCTGTCATAATCTTCCAGTGTTTATTCAATCTCTCTGTCGTCTAGTTTTTGTTGTAATGGTGATAATAATGGTTGTTCTAGTTCCTCCGGGGGTGGTTCTTCAAATATATCTGCCAATTTTTGTTGTTGTTCTACTTCTTGTATTTTATCAACAAACCGTTTTGGAAGTAATTCTAATTGTTTTTTGATTCCAGGTAATGCTTTTAACTGACTCAATTCTTCTTTTTGACTTTCTATTCCTTCTGTAATTCGTTTATAAATTTCACTATACATTTCTCGACCAGTAGTTTTTCTTATTTTTTCTCTCATTATTTCTTCTCTTTTAGCTCTTACTTTTTGTCCAACTAGGTTGTTTATTTCTCTCATTTCTTTACGTTTTGCTAGCATTTATATAATAATATAAGCTAATGTAAGATAATGTAAGATAATGTAATATTATGATATAATGGAAATTCCTAATTATGATACAAAAAGTGATAAATCTAATTACTTTAAGCAACATTGTTCTTTTATGCCAGATTCATGTTTTAGAATGTTAATATGTGGATCTTCCGGATTAGGAATAACAAATACATTAATGCATATGCTTCGAAAACCTCTTATACATTATGATAAATTATACCTGTATGCTAAAAACTTAGAACAATCTAAATATCAGGATTTAATTAATTTCATAAATGAAATTGCAGATGAAATTGAAGTAGATCCAAATGAAATACTTGAACATTCTAATAATGAAATAATTGACGTTAATGATCTTGAATCAGATAAACAAAAAGTAGTAATATTTGATGATTTTATATCTGAAGAAATATAGGTTCAAAATAAAATAACAAAATACTTTATTCAAGGACGTCACAAAAACTGTTCCGTAATTTATTTAAGTCAGTCTTACTATAAAACACTAAAGGAATCCGAATTACCTGTTCGCACTATATCTTGTTTGAAAGTCCAGGTAAAAAGGAAAATGATATGATTTGTAATGAACAAAATATAGATCGGGATTCTTTTGCTAATGCAACAAAACAAAATTATGATTTCTTGTATGTTGACAAACCAAGGAAGTTTTTAAGAAAACACTTTACGGGAATTATATAATAATTATATAATGGGAGTTTTTAATAATATAGAACAAATAAGTGAACCCGACAGTATAAGTAAAGTTAAATTTGATATTGATTTAAGTGATTATGCCACTAGAAAAAACTTAAAAAGTAATTGGAATCGTATCTTCATAAAAATAAGGAACTTGATAACACATTGAACAGAGCATTAGGTATGGGAGGTAATGAAAAGACAGTTTTTCATGCTAAAAGTTTACGAAGATGTAACTCGAACTCTGAAATGAAAAGTGTGCGTTATTAGCTCCGCTATTCAAATAATAGGTATATAACTATTGTACTTACCCTTGCGTCGGCGTCGGCGTTCCGATTCGGTATAGTACTTGTATGTAAGGTCACTTGTGGAATTAGACTGAAACTTCAAACACTTATTCCCTGTGATAAATTGACTTACATTGCACAGGTTCCATATCTTTACTTAACTTTTTTACAAAGTTATGCCCCCTTTTGACATAGCAGTTTTTTTATTAAACTTTTGAATGTTAGCTGGTATCTCAGTACTTGCTAATAGGAATGGATTGAAACTTCACACACTTGTCCATTGTTATGAGCCGATATACATTGTACAGGTTCAATTACCCGGTTTTGCAAATTTACAAAATTATGCCCCGTTTTTGACTTTTATATTCGTTCAAATGTCAAATGTTGAATAGTCGAGCGTTGCTGTCCTCCGACAGCTCTTGTTAAGTGTCGTTTTAAGTAACTCATGAGGATAAGATATTATCGCCTGGTTACGAGATGCTTACTCTCGGCTCCGAGATACATGTACTATCCCCTCCAATGAGTTAAAATATGTATCTTGTGACCATGAGATAGAATAATGTTTTCACGAGATATTATCTCGTTCCCAGGAGATAAAAATACGTTCACTTTTCACTCGAGGGGACAATTGTACGGTTTCTTTATCTTGAGGCCATGAGATGCGGACTTACGCGAACGAGATACTACAAATCACACTTGACACATCGGAGCTTCCAGAGCTTGCCTCGAGATACTAACCAGTGGGAACGAGGTACTACAAGTTTATATCTCTTCGCTGCGAGATAAAAAAGATACACTTATGACCTCGGAGTATCCGTAAGGTGGTATACCGACTCTGAAAAGTAAATTTACTTAAAAGAACTTTCTTATCTTTGTCAATAAAAATTTTCATGCGAGTTAAATTATGCATTGTATTCATCTGGATATCTAGTCATAAATGTTGCTCGTAGCATCCGTGACGAATGGTCAAATTCACTTGCCTTTAACCGTTATGGGTTCAAAACTGCGATTCGGGTGTAGAATGCTCAAGTTCATATCAGGAAACTGCCCCGTTTGTAACAGCGGAATGTGTATTTATATCTACATGTATCAAAGAAATACCCTTGATAAAGACGTTTAACGCAAACAAACATATTGCTTGGGACTTTAGGTCTGATTATGATTTCTAATGTTATGCCCTTTTTAGCTCACTGTAGCAAAAGGCTCATAGTGAGCTTTTGTGGCCGCTCAATGTCCGGCGTCAGTCGTCCGTCGTCCGTCCGTCAACATTTTCTAAAAAAATCTTCTTCTTGAAAACCACTGAGCAGAATTTTACCAAACTTCACAGGAATGATCCTTGGGTAGCCCCCTTTCAAAATTATTCAAAAAGTTGAATTCCATGCAGAACTCTGGTTGCCATGACAACCAAAAGGAAAAATTTTAAAAACCTTCTTGTCCAAAACGGCATGGCGTAGAGCCTTACTATTAGGAATGTAACATCATCTAATGGTCCTCTATGAAAATTGTTCAAATTATGCCCCTGGGGTGAAAAGAGGCCCCGCCCCGGGGTTCACAACTTTTACATAGATTTATCTAGGAAAAAACTTTAAAAAATCTTCTTGTCTAAAACCAAAGAACCCAGGCCTTTAATGTTTGGTACGTAGCATCGCCCTGTGGTCCTCTACCAAAATTGTTCAAATTATAACCCTGAAAAGAGGTCCTGCCCCGGGGGTCTCAAGTTTTACATAGACTTTTATAGGGAAAAAATTAGAAAATCTTCTTGCTGAAACTGCAAGGCTTAGGCTTTTGATATTTGGTATGTTGCATGGCCTTATGGTCCTCTACAAAAATTATTATAATTATGCCCCTGGGGTGAAAATAGGCCCAGCCCTGGGGGTTCCATTTAACATAGACATATAGGGACAAAAATATTTTTGTATGAAAGTTCAAGGCTTACGCCTTTGATATTTGGTATGTAGCATTGCCTAGTAGATCTCTAACAAGATTGTTCCAATTATGCTCCCGGGGTGAAAAGAGGACACACACTGGGGTCACTTGTTATATGAGTTATATAGGAATAATTTCTTCAAAAATTATCAGATCATATTTCCTACACTGTTTAATTGTAATTATCTGATGACCCCGAGCTAAAAGGGGTCACTTGAATGTGACCTTGACTTATTGACCTACTTTCTTGTTTTTTTTAAGATGCAGCCTTGAAATTTGGATGACATGTACAGTTTTGCACACTGATCTTAAAACTGACTTTCAGTGACCATGAATGTGACCTACTGACCTACTTTCTAATTCTTTAGCATCAGTTTGCCATTTTAAACATGTGGCTCATATTACTTAGGTGAGCGATTCAGGGTCATCATGACCCTGTTGTTTTGTAAAAAGATATTTAAATAATTCGTCCGATAACTGATTCTATTTTCTCGTGTAAGTTTGTATTATACTTTATTTATTTTTCTATTACTCATTTCCAGGGGCAGGTCATACAAATACAATGTTTACGACATTATTCTTCTTTTTACGAGTCGTGTAAACGTAACAAAATGTCATGCGAATGGACATCAAAATGTTAACACAGATCGGTATTTGAGACTTAAATCTTCAGGATATAACTTCATAAAACTGGCGGATAAATCAAACTGCGAAGTCTTTTCGAATGGCGAGTGAAACAGCTTTGTGTCTTTGTAGGAACGATGATACAATATTTACGTATGCATTCAAATGATGCTGTTCAAGGTAACAAAAAGAAGCTAACATTTGGCAGTGTGAGAAAGGAAATTTACTTCTGCATGACGGGAAAGAGGATGTTTGCATGCATATTTTATCGGAGGCAGCTGCAAAACCACCAACAGGAAACTCTTTTTGAAATTATATTGTGATATACTGTTTGACTGTTTTCGGCCCGCTTTGGCGAGACGATATTACGATAGTTTTATACGAAAATCTGCGATAAAGTCCGG
The DNA here is from genome assembly GCF_021730395.1 of Mercenaria mercenaria. Taxonomy (NCBI): domain Eukaryota; kingdom Metazoa; phylum Mollusca; class Bivalvia; order Venerida; family Veneridae; genus Mercenaria; species Mercenaria mercenaria. The sequence goes on from NC_069362.1 coordinate 546,443, forward strand.
AAATCTCGCTTGTGGAGAGAAGAAAATTGATTATGATGTTCCCGCTAAGGAAATAAAAATCTTGCGTCGAACCAGCAGCTGTGTGAAGAAGAAAGTCACTGCGTCGGGCCAGCTGCAATTTTTACCGTCATCTGAAGATAGTATCTTTCAGGAATAAAGTATTTTCGCTGGACCAGCTACTCTGCCCAACTGTGACCTCTTTTTCCCGTCTCTCCTTCCGGTGGTGCTCAAACTCCGGAGCTCTCAATCCATAGGCGAACGCCCTACGACTGAGCTATAATGGCACACGATTCCGCTAACAGTGCTGTGATTGTGTTTAATTGTAGAGCGGTCTTTAAAAATGTTAAAGTAACTATTTACGACGTTAAATTGGCAACGACCACATACTAGCGTTTTTATAAAGCTAAGCTTGTTTACATTAAATTCATTTACTGTTAATGTGCGAAGCCACTGCTGCAGACGACAACTTATATCAGAAGCGAGACAAGAACAGACGAATACAGTACATATCACTTCGCGCTAAGATAACCACAGAGACAGTTTGCTGAGGTATTGACTCACTAAATACTTTATATGAAATAGGGAGACTTTGAGCTGCTTCAGCGCGCACTGAGCAATGCACACACCGCAGGCCATTTGAAAGATCTGTGACTTAGTTATTTGTTCTTGAGGAATGTTGTCAGTGCAGAGAATGACTTATTTTCCGTGACAAGTTCTGTTTTTTACGAGGAGAATGCTACCAACATATCAAGGATAGATCTGTTAAATAATTTGAGCCAAAAAGAATGCATCACAAGAAAGGAATGTATTTCTACAGAGCCAAAACTACGAACTATTAGAATCCGTTATTTTCTGCAATTTTTTCGCGCCATTTTCCTATTTGTTGATGTCTGTATACCTACTGAATTGCAATTTTGCACTTTTGAAACAAATATTTTTACAATGCAGAAGTTAATTGGATCCTGATTTTTGAAAACGAAGGACATTCAGCTATTAAAAAGATAAGATCGTGTGCTTGATTTATTGTAAGACCGATTCGGCCTTAGTTTGTTCGATAATTGCAGTAGATTGACAGTTTTCATACTTCAACAGTGTTTCTGTTATGTAATGACGAACAGTTAACCTAACCAGTGTTCATTTATTTTGTACCTGTACAAACTTGTTCTCCGCAAGTAACTGCCAACTTCCCCACATGAATCAGAGGTGGAGAACAATGATTACAGGTACATTGTCTTTTATCAAATCGTCACGGAGAACATACGCCTCGCCCGGGAATTGAACTCACGACCCTGCGGTACGTAGATCGGCGCATTCCTTAAGCTTAGCGGGCGGACTGAAACAAGTACATAACACTGCATTCTACAATTTTTTTTTGATTGTTGCAGCTATTTTGTATGCACTGAATGACAGAATTTATTGCACAAGACCAATTATTGCTTGTTTTTTAGCTCACCTGTCACAAAGTGACAAGGTGAGCTTCTGTGATCACCCTTCGTCCGTCGTCAGTCCGTGCGTGCGTCACCAATTTCTTATCTGTACGATAGAGGTTTCATTAATGATTTTATTTTAACAAAACTTGCACGTAACTTGTATCCCCATAAGATCTCGATTCTTGAAATGGTCAGATCCTATTATGAGTTCCAGAGTTATGGCCACTGAAACGTGCCAAAATTACCTTTTTTTGACCTTGTCTGCACAATAGCAGCTTCATTTATGATTTTTTAAAATCGAACTTGCACACAACTTTTATCACCATAAGGTCTTAGTTCCTTTCTTGAACTGGCCAGACTGCATTATGGGTTCCAGAGTGATGGCTCCTAAAAGGGCCAGTATTAGCTTTTTTGACCTTGTCTGCACAATAGCAGCTTCATTTATGATTTGAATTTTATCAAACTTGCACAAAACTTTTGTCACCATAAAATCTCGGTTTCTGTCTGGAACTGGCCAGATCCCATTTTCGGTTCGAGAGTTATGGCCCCTGAAAGTGCCACAATTGGCTATTTTGACCTTGTCTGCACAATAGCACAATAGCAGCTTCATTTATGACTTGAATTTAATTAAACTTGCGCACAACTTGTACCACCATAAGATCTTGGTTCCTTTTTTGAACTGGCCAGATTCCATCATGGGTTCTAGGGTTAAGGCCCCTGAAATGGCCAAAAATTAGCTATTTTGACCTTGTCTGCACAATAGCATCTTCATTTTTGATTTGACATTAACTAAACTTGCGCACAACTTGTATCACCACAAGATCTTGGTTCCTGACATGAACTGGGCAGATTCCATCATAGGTTCTAGAGTTATTGCCCCTCAAAGGTCCAAAATTTGCTATTTTGGCCTTTGCAACCATACAAAGATTTCTTTTATGGTTTGACTTGATACGAACTTCAAAAATATCTTCAACAACAATAAATCTTGGATTCCATGAGTTATTTATATCTGATTACCTCCCCTGATTGTAATCAAAATGGATTTATATCAGTAAGTACTTATAGGACTTATTTGAAATTTCATTATTGTCATTAGTCGGACTGAGACAATCAGGTCAGGTAACTATGGACTGATTTCAAATTACCTCCCTTTATTTGAAATTAAAATGGGTATATCTCCGTAACTAATGAAGATACTGATCTGACATTGGATTTATGTCAACAGATGGACTTGGACAATCAGTGAAGGTACATATTGACTGAATTTATGACAAATTACCTCCCTTTTTATCTAAATGAATACACCTGAGCAGCTTCTAATGAGATTTGTTTGAAACGTTATTTATGTCTTCTACGGTAAGAAATAGTGGTATTAGGTAACTCTTGGTAGAACATTTATCGATATGAATACTTTACTAATATATTGTTGTATAGGCTTGTACTCTGTATCTTCTACATGCATTTACCAATGCATGCTTACCTCCCCTGATTTTAATAAAAATGGATTTATCTCGGTAAATGTTGATAGAACTCATTTGGAATTTCATTATTGTTTTTAGTTTGACTGAGACAACCAGGGTAGATAGTATGGACTGATTTTATGTCAAATTACCTCCCTTTGTTCCAAATTAAAATGGTTGTATCTCAGTAACCGATGAAGATACTGATTTTAAATGTCATTTGTGCCATCAGATGGACTCGGATAATCAGGGTAGATAACTTTTGACTGAATTTATGACAAATTACCTCCCTTTATTTTATGTAAACGAATATATATCAGCAGCATCTAATGAGATTGGTTTTAAATGTTATTTAAGTCTTCCAGGGTAAAGAAGATCATGTTAGTACAAAAATGCAGCATTTGAGCCTAGTACCCTCTATGTCAAACCTTGATCATATCATTTTGAACACTCCGGTGAGCGATACAGGGCCATCATGGCCCTCTTGTTTATTTTTGTAATTGAAAAACGCACCATCGTAGAAGTTACTTATTACGAAAATGATATTTTTTTTTTTAAACTTAATTACTTTAAAATATTTTGTGTTTTTAGGATAGATGATACATCGGTTTTTATCACATGACGTATTTAAAAGATGTAAATGTAGCTGCTCCTGTTTTACTTTGCTTCTTATTGTCTTTCGATATAATATATTTTATAGTATCAATAAAGTTGATTTATTTCATGTTGAGATTTTAAATATTTTTATTGCTTTGTCTGTCTATTCCACCTTTAGTCACATTTTGCTACTAATGCATTACCAACTTTTAGAAACATCTCTAAACCGGTAAAGCGGGACAGCTCTATCTTTCATGAAATCAATAATCCAATATCAGCACTACCAGATACATTCGTTGATTTCCGTGTTAATTGTTGTTGTTGCAGTAACACGGCGATGGGGGTCTATAATTAACAGCTTTAGTCATTATCTGATGCATTTTCTGGCGGGCGGTTTGCCAAACGATATACTTGAATGAAGTTTTAATAATATTAAAGTGTCGAAAATTTATATTATACTTTCCCAATTGTCAAATAAATGTGATATTTAAGAATACGAATATATTATCTAAAATATTTAGAAATCGTTACATTTTATACATCTATCACAATCTTTTCAATACATGAAACATCATGCTAAACATATATCTGTGTACAAAAAAAAAGAAATATTTACGCACAAGAAACTGTCTGTAAATAAAATAAATATTCAAGAATATGAATAGGCCATCTAAAATATTTTAAAAGCGTAACATGATCTGCACTGTTTGCCATTCAGCAAGTAACTTTTTGGTATGCGCCCTTTTTCATAATTTATAGTACTGTCAAAATTGAAAGAAAGACAAGTTCAAAATAGAAATTTAGCATGGTAAGGATTAATTTTCTTATACCATGCTTAAATAGAAATATCATATTTGCGTGACTTGAATAAGTACTGCTGACAAATACTACTACCATAGTATATTAAATACATTGAAAAAAATCAACATTAAAAAACAATAACTTAAGCAATATCTTAATTTTAGGATAGCAGACTTATCTAAGTAATTACTTAAGTTTTTTTCATGAAATTTGGGCCAGGATCTTTACTTAGTAAATATTTACGGAACAAATCTATTAACGATTTATGGTATAATCTAAATTCATAGATGGACAAGTATAATATATTTCTGAGAATTCTAAATTTGTACTGATTCTTCCTACTGTCATATGATTAATAAAATAAAGGTAAAATTCATAAAAAAATCCCGAGGGAAAGGGAAATTACTTCAGAAAAGACAGAAGAAAGTGATATATATACATATCAACGCAAAAACCACAAAAATACCTATCACTTAAAGTAATTGTGGTAACATATTTTTATGACCCGACTTGAAACAACACTGACCGGATATTGTTTACCCCTAGGCAATATTGTAATACACAATAAATGTCAAAGGGTAATTTTAAATCATTCGTTACAATTAAATTATATTATCCTTAATGTGTGCAATCTTTGGACTAAAAGAATAATAGATAACGCAATTTTTAAACAAATAATTAAAAAATGTACCAAAATCGTGCATTAATTTAAGGATACAGAATAAAATATTGTTTATATAGGCAAATTTTTCGATTTTCCGACAGATCGATGTTACAAAAGGTTCGTAATGTACAGCTGACATTTCATTGAAACTTAAGATGCACATAGATATCGTTGAGATGAGGTGCATCTTGCAAGAACCTCATGTCTGTGTTGAAGAGTATTCAGATTATTTCCATTTATGTAGCTAATATTTTCTAGTACAAAAGTACTAAGAACATCTCGGACAGTTTAACTTACATGAGATACAGAGCAGTACACAAGAACAGTTACTACGTTGAATGCATTTAAAATTATCTCCATATTGTACTTAATTCTTCCCGGTCCGATGCGTCATTTTCAAAAATGGTAAGAAGCTGAAATCGTGATGAGAGAAGTAAATTGCACGAGAATCTTTACTCAATTTAGGTCATATCTGAAACTGTTTACTTTTTGTCCTCTACCAAAAGCGGAAGAATATTGTTTTTGTGTTGCCCGTCCGGTTGTCAGTCTGGGTGTTTATAATGCGGATTATATTTAAGCTAGAATCGCCACATTTTACATCAAGTATTATCCCACTTGAGTCGGTAAATGCAGTTTATGCCCTTGATTTGTTTAATAAAACATGAAAATAGTATTCAAGTTAAACTCACCACATGTCATATAGTGATAATTTAGCATAATGCAACTACACATTGGCGGATCATGATGTGTGTGCAGGGGCGGGGGTGGTGGGCTCAATGGTTCGTGTCGTTGACGTCAAAAAATGATGCGTGTGCGTTACAATTTGTATGCTATTTCTAGGGTACGCCCCCTCGGAAAGAGATAGATATATCTCAAGTGGTGCAACCCGACGTACATATCTTCTTATTGAGTCTTCTCTTTTGTCACAATATCTTCTTTGAAGTCTGTAAATTCTAATCAAATCTCAAAGGAAAATGAAATCTATATAATTGAACCTCCGTTACTGGAGAAATTTCTCGTTCTGCTGCCAAATACACAGAACCTTGAATAGCAATTTAGATGGAAAAGCAAAGGGTAGAATTTGCTTTGGCCGAATTATTACGGTTTCCCTCCCATTTTTTATATCAAATGAAATATACATGTATCTGTATCGCAGAAATAGGTCTACAACTGTTTGAAAATTTTAGGAAATATTTAAGCCAGGTGTGTAATACGTTTATATTTTTATAAGCCAGTAAAGCTTTTCATCTGACGAGAAAATCATTCATCCCCCGCGTTTTGCTAATGTTTGAATATAATTTCCGATTTGATAGTAAAACTTGAAAACTTGATAAATATGTTAAACACACTAAAACAAACATTTTTGTTGAAGTTTAATGAATGACTCTTTCGGACCTCGGACAATATTTTTCCACTTTTTTACCGGCAAGCGATCCATCAAGTTTCTAATTGCATGAGGTCAGAAATAAATTTCCTTTAAAATGTTTCTTCAAGTTACAAGTTCAGTACAGGAAAATATATTGTTGTACTTTAGACCAGTTAATGGCATAAACTGTGGGCCGACGACTTAAATAATAATTTTATAAAATTTACCCTACACGAGAATGAAAAGGGTCCCCATAATACGAACACACAGTCAAAACATATTTTGTCCGTTTTGACATGACTTACCGCAGAATTTTCCATTCTTTCACATAATTCATTCCTTTCCCCAAATATATGATGTATGATAGAATGCACTCGCATGAACACTACGAATTTAATTACAAAAAAAAGTTATTTTAATTGATACATAGACTAAGTGCGTTTATTTTATTAGAAGAGTTCGATTTTAACTGCATGAAGATAGTTTTAAACAGCTGGCCGTATCGGAAAAGTTTTCTACAATTTACCCCAATATTTGCAATATAGAGATATTGCCCGAAGCTATCCGAGACAAAAATGTACTAATCGTGAGACTCTCATTCTGATTAAGTAGATCACAAACAACACGTAACGTTCCGCCTAAGGCGGTACTGCACTTTGATCCTCTGACTGACAGGGTGGGACATTGTGTCATCCGGTTTCCATTAATTGTTTGGCGGGAGTAGCATTTCGCGCATGTTTAAATATACATAATCTTTAGTAACTATGATAGTGTATGTACAGTTTGCGAAAAAACTTATGTTTCTTCTTTTTATTACGGTATTTTTAGAGACATTCCTTATGATACATTTTCTGATTTTCGTTGAATATTATAGTTGAATAATAAATTACATATTATATAAAGTTACGCATTTCTCCCTTTCTTTTTATATTGATTTTTAGACAGATGAGAGATTATAGTACATACTAGGAAGAAAAACGTATCTATTCTAATATACGCTAGCTCCCGTATAAAAGCTGTATTTTTTGCCCTTATGTGAATAATCTATCAAATCATCACACTGAATCTAGCCTGTATTCTGTGACAGAGTTTACTCTCAGCGTAAATTTATATTTATAATTATTCATCCTCAAAAGTTATTTAAAATATTTCATACAATCATAATTATGATAACTTGGTATAAACTCATCCTTATAACAGTTGATTAAAAAAACGCAGCAAAATCCATTAGAAATGTATAAGATCTTCACCGAGGCAATTGGAAATATATGGATAATTTCACCTTATACTTTTTTCTATTTTCTGTTCATACAGTTTGTTTCTTTTGATTTCATTTTTGTTGTGCGCTTGTATGTTCAATCTGTCATAACAAGTAGTTTTATACATTTTTGTATGTATAGTAACTATAGGAGAAGGACACAATAAGTTACATTATTCTATACCTATTTTATCTATCAAATCGCGAACGTTCATTTGCAACACGTGACCGTACAATATATTACGGTATTTGGATGCACGTGCGTACAAAAATCCTGTATTTTCTGTATTTGGACGCACGCGCGTACAAAAAAAATCCTGTATTTTCTGTATTTGGGCGGTTCAACAGTCCCATGTTAAACATACGATAAAGCCCCAAACGCGTGAAAATGTTCCGAATGTAAATCGGATGAAGTATTCGCTCTATGTACAGGGTTTGATTATGCGTCTTGAAATCTGGATTTAATTTGAGTTTTTTTTTTTTGTTTACAACACACAAAAACGATTCAAGGGATAACAATGCTATCTGATTTAGATATTAAAACGTTAGTTAATAATCAAAATCTTAAAAATACAGTATAAAGGATCATCAGATGTTGGAATATTTGAAAAGTCGCTTAAAGAAGCCGTTCCGGACGAAACTTAGAAATTGGTATCAGCCCTGACTGTCTGAATAGCTACCTCAGCAGTTTTTATTTAACGGTTAAGAAACAAAATGGAGAAGATTATGAATGGCAACGGACGGGCGGTCAGCATCCAAAACATGTCTGCTCTATAATTCAGTTTCGGTCGGATCTTCACCAAACTTGCTGATAATGTTTGTGGGCATTACATCTTGGCCAATTTTGATAACCAGCCAAATTGTACCAGACACTCTTTGATTATAGTCCTCCGCTCTTTTAAGTCGAATAGTTTTCATCCGATCTTCATCAAACTTGCTGACAATGTTTGTTGGCATATAATATCTCAGCCAAGTAGTATTACCACCCAAATCGCCAAATGGCTGTTGTAGGCCTAGGGAGGTTGCACTAATTCTTTTTTAATGATGATACGCAGAAAAAACAACATTCAATGAATTACGTATATTACGTATGAAGTGAAATAAATATGGAATAAAAAGGTTATTTAAGGTCTAACATTGTTCTGTATAACATATATTTGCACTCATACCAAGCTGGGAAAAACTAGAAAAGGCAGGAATACAATATTCAGTGAAACATTTTTAATTTAGACTATTATTATGGTAAGATAAAATAGATATAGAATAAAAAGGTTATTTAACATTTTACTGTACAATACGAGATATATTTGGACTCGTACCCAGCTGAGAAAACCATATTGAACTCGCCTAGCGGCTCGTCCAATATGATTTTCTCAGCTGGGTACTCGTCCAAATATATCTCCGTATTGTACTGAACAATGTTAAATAACCTAATACTAACACTGCGAAAAAAAAGGTTAATATACGTGAGTGTACGGGATCCCGTATATTACCCGTATACGGGAAGAAATACGGGAAAAACTAAAATACGGGCGTGTACGGGGCTTGTATATTTCAAAGTCCGTATACTAATAAAATACGGATTTCCGTATACTATGACATACGGAATTCTTATTATACGATACTCCGTATATTACTGAAATACGGGAAATTCTAAAAAGGGTTATTCTGATCGTAAACAACACCGTATATTCCCGTATATGTCTGGTGTACGGAAATACATAAATCCGTATATTACAAAAATACGGGACGTATATTTCCCGTATATGTTTCATATACAATCCGGTATATTTCCCGTATATTCTGGATATACGGGATATGTATAGTTTGTATATTTCGAAAATACAGGGATTAAATTTCCCGTATCTTCTTGGTATACAACTCCGTATATTTCTCGTATTTGCCGGAAATACGGGATTTAAATCATTTGTATATTTCGAAAATACGGGACGTATATGTCCCTATATGCTTGGTATACAACTCCGTATTATTCCCGTATATGCCAGAAATACAGGATTTTAAATAATTTGTATATTTTGAAAATACGGGACTTATATTTCCCGTATATTCTTTGTATACAACTCCGTATATTTCCCGTATATTCTGGATAAACGGGATATGTATAGTTTGTATATTTCGAAAATACAGGGATTAAATTTCCCGTATATTCTTCGTATACAACTCCGTATATTTCCCGTATATTCCGGATATACGGGATATATGGGATTTAGATAATTTGTATATTTCGAAAATACGGGACGTATATGTCCGTATATGCTTGGTATACAACTCCTTATATTTCCCGTATATGCCGAAAGTACTGGATTTAAATAATTTATATATTTCAAAAAATACGGGATGCAATCAATATGTTTTGCATGTTTTCGAACTTGTACGAGTATGTAGAATGAATGTCAATATTGAAAGAAAGAAATGTTTAATACTAATATGACATGATCTGAAAAAAAAACATTCATGGCCCAAAACAGGTATAAATCGAACACTAGCGCGTTTCCCCGTTTTATTTTAACTTTTAAATCTAAATAGCCGATTGAGAAAAAAAAAAGATTAATAAATTCATCCCTATTTATTTGTAGTGAAAAATAATCGTGGTTTCATCGCCATTGAAAAAAATCAAATGCAAGCATAAATTAACTCTTTTTCTGCACATTTCCACGCTTGTGCATACAATGCAAATATTTATAGAAAAAAAAGAGGAACTAATCAATTTATTTTGTACTGGAAAAGTTTATAAGACAGTATTAATACTTTATGATGAAATCAATTCTAATATTTTTACAGACGCAAAATAATCGATTATAATGTGTCTGCGTCCAAAGATTCGAACAAACGCCTTTCGTTTGATTTGAAACAGTATCGTCCTGCTACCGCCGAGTAGGTCTTTTTTGTGTTTTTGTTGGGATTAACGTTGCGCTGACACACTAATAGGTCCTTTAGCGACTTTCCAGTTTTCTTGGTGGAGGAATACCCCAGGTGGCCTAACGTGCATTATTTCATCACGAGCACCTGCTTAATGTCTTCCTCACATGGAGAATTCAACACTCTGAGTGAGGTTTGAACCCGCATCGGTGATAGGCAACTGGGTTGAAGTCATCGATCTAAACCACTCGGCCGCGGAGACACACTCCGGGTAGGTCGGATCTTTAAACGAACATGTAGATAACATAGCATTTTGGTAATAAAGAAAGCACATAATTAAACACACTAATTCTGGTATGCCTGGTATGTGACCTATGGGAATGATAAGGTCTGCGTATTGGTGGTAATGGCCAATACACAAAACTGGACTATTGATAGACTTGCTTCTGTTTATCATAACAAGCTATTGTATAGCTACTGAGCAGTACATAAATTACAGGTGATATTTCTCACCTTCATAGCAAATCAGTTCTCACCTTTATAACCAGTTTAGAAAGCTTGATTGAATTAGAGCTAAATAAACAAAGTCATAAGATACAACAGTGTTTTTATCATACTTTTAATAATCAATTTTTTTAACAATTACATTTCATCATTGCTGGGTTGTTTTAAATCAAAAATATAAAAAAATGCATTCAGGCACATAGCTTTTATAAATAATAAAGTATGTATATTTTGAACAATGATATCTCTTTATTGCTGGATTTTATTATACATAAAAAAAACGTTATTTAGACAACACAAGGGGAATTATGCGTTTTTAATATATAAAATCCTTCTGTCCATATTCCATTTTATCTATTTAAAATGCAACTGAACGCTTCTTTAATTTCTAATAAAATCCAGCAATTATCATCTTTTTTCTTTTTATTCTCTTTTTTTTCGTTACTTTTGATAAAAAGATCATAATCATTGAATAAACAAACTTTTAATTCCTTTTATTAAGTTTTAAATAATTATTTAAAGGATAAGGAGTGAGAATTGATTGCTATAAGAGTTATAATTTAATTGGCCGGGACATTAATCAACATCAGTTAAAAATTAATTTGTGTTCATTGTAAAACAAGCATTCCAATCAATAAAATGCAAAAAACAGGAAATAACCAATTTATCTGTATGCAATAAAATTTATGATTCTCTGACAATAGTTAGGCTACATGTTAAATCTACAGGGTTTTTATGGACCCTTATCAGACTGGATCAGATAGGATCTTGTATATGGGGGATTAAAAAATCTGGTATGGGGTGGGGGGGGGGGGGGGGGGGCCGGGTCACTTATGTAGGAGATTTTCTTTGCCTTTAACCGAAGTCATTCAGTTTGATATAATTCAAAGAGCTATAAAATATGTATTTTATAACTTTTTGTTCAATGTTCACTTTCAGCTGTTACTTAATTATAAATTATTAAGTGAAAAATATTTTCATATCCGTTGACTTTTGATTCGAAGTAATTCTGCAGATGTTCGCTGGTATTTTTTCACGTTCGCACGTGTCAGCTAACAACTGCGGACGTGATAGCTATCACATGCGAACGTGTTAGCTAAGATAGTTATTACGTGCGCACGTGTTAATCAAACATTCGCACGTGGTATCTAACATGTGCGAATATGGTGCTAAACGTGCGCACGTGATAAATAAAATTTTTCCCTTTAGTCCCTCTATTCCACCGTATTTATACACTGTTCCAAGACTATTTTTTTCTCGTGGTTTTAGTGTCCTTTAGTATTGACCTAGCAACATGTGAATATTTCGATATTTCCGTAAATTCATTTTCAATGTCCAAACATAAATAGCGATACAAATATTACATATATAATTTTTAGTTGATATTATACTGTCGCATGTGCAGGTAGCTGAGCGGCAAAAGCGTTTAGCTGCCAATATCAGGATAGTGGGTTCGAGTTTTGGCCATACATTTTCCCTAAATTTTATTTGCAAATTTCCACTTTTTTTGTAAAATTTGCACCGTGATATTTATGGTCACTTTATTAAAAGTTATCAATTCACCCGTTGAAAAAAAAGTCGTTTTATTTAAATATTCTAGACAAAAAGACACATTACCTGTCACAAGCGTACTAGAAAATAAATACTTTAAGAGAAAATAATTAAAATTCATCAAGATAAAACAGGTAGCGATAACATCACATTACTTTACTTTAAATTAAAGAAATGATAACCGTGGTAACGTGGATTGCGTGACACTGATTAACTGTATAAAATACAAATATTGCTTACTATTAACGAAAACGCTCGAAAAATATTGGCAAAGATTAATGAGTGTCTTTCATTAAGTCCAATGAAATAAGCATTTACACTGATTTACCCATCTCCACGAAAAAAAACTGTACATATATTTTCTGCCGAACAGTTTTACTGCAACATTAATTTGATAATATTGTATGCATATTAACTAATTCAGTTAGATACCCCATGTACCTTAAGCTAGTAATCCAGTCTGACAATTTCTACTTTTTTTCTCCCTGCAAATTGACAATATCAGAAACTCTATGAATGCCAATTAACATAAATTAGCGTAAATTAAGTGGGATCTTTAATGCATAGATATTAGGTATGATTACTTCCGTCCAATCAGTGGAGAATACGCTTCGCGCGTTCATATCCCGAGGCGATAACATCTGGCTCAAGTGACCGTACGCGATATTCTGTATATTGCATATTTCAGAGGGAAAGGAAGTCACGAGTAAGTACTTATTTGATTGAATATGTTTTAATTTTTAATAAATTATTTTTTTGTGACACAAACCAGACCATGATTTATATTTCAATTAAACACGGGTTCCTTTTTTTATTGCTTTAACAAATTCAGAAGCGTCAAAAAGGTCAGTTTAATTTTGTAATTTAAATATAAAAAGACATTCAGAAAAGCCAATAAATAGTTCATTCATTCATTCATTCATTCGATTGATCATTTTTTTTCGCAACTCATCATTTAACTATTATTTCATTCATTCTTTCATCCAACAGTCTACAAGGATGTCAGTCACCAAAAGGTGATGTTGCAAGTGTTTGAAATAAAAAAAAATATCGTACAAAAATCATTCGATGAACACCATTAGGGTTAAACGAGATCAAAGTTGCAAGGACAAAAACAACTCCTGATAGATGTTTTATTTCGTAGAAGCTAGGTAGCCGAGGCTAGTTTCTTTTAGAATGAATAAGGCGGCACGCACATTCATTCATTTGATCAAAACTGGAATCTCGGAAAAGCATTAATGAAGTTAATAATTACAATCTTTTGTATTAAGAACATGGGTACCGGTAATCTGACAAAATAACGATTTTTTTTTTCTAGATGGCACTTTTGAAAAAAATTACAACATCTCTTGCCATCTTATGCATTTACAGGCGAACGGTTTACTAAACGATGTACTTGAATGAAGTTTAAATTAATATTAAGTGAAATGCGGAACAAGTTGAATATGTATATAATACTTTATTTATCGTAAAATAAAAGTAATATTTAGTAATATGAATATAGTATCTAACATATTTAAAAAGCGTTACATATTATACATCTGAAACAAACATTTACTTTCAGGACCATACATGTACAAACAATAAGTAATTGCTCAGCTTAGTCTGTTATTTTAAATCGATTTTCAACGGACCATTATGACATTATCACAAATAAAAGTTGTCGATATTTCCGATTGACTGGTATTTTTTCAGTTCTCTGTTTTACTCCATTTTGCAGCTGTAAAATCTTCAAATATGACCACAAACGTATTTTGTTTTCAGCAGGTCGCAAAATGAAGTACTTAACAGGTTTTCTAAGTAGCGTTTGTAAATTGGTTGTGTTAAAATTATCTCTCTGATGATATACATATAAATAGTCAAGTTTAATTAGACGTCATATTTCAGGCAAACGATTTTGAACGCAAAACACTGACGTCGAGTTTCACCCAAAACTTTGCGTAAAGACGCCTGTATTAAATTTTATTGAAACTGCTCGATTTTTTTTTTTACAATTTTGAACAAGCGTACATGATTTCATTTACTATCGATTCCAAAAATAAAAAAAAGAGAAAAATGCAGGGGTGGGGGGGGGGGGGGGGCGGGTGGGGGGGGGTCACCATTTAAGAATTCGATCTATTTACCATTGCGCTTCCCCTATCCCAGTAAAAATAATGATACCTTAAGTGTTTTTTTGTGAAATTGGGGCCAGGATCTTTACTGTTCGATATTCATTCAGTATATGTAACTCTATTGACATGTCCATTACGATAACCTATTACTGTTAATTCCAAGGCTGGGTGATAGTTTGTACTGATTCCTACGTCTGTCATAAGATTTATGACATGAGTGCAAAAATCATGAAAGTTAAATACCCGAGAGAAAGAAAAAAGACGATATAAAGACAGAAGAAGGAAAGTGATATGTATATTACAATGCAAAAAGCATTTAAAAAACCCTAAAAAGTACCTATTACTTGTAGTAAGTTGGTTGACATATTTTTATGACCCAGCTTTGAAACAACACTGACCCGATTTTCTTATCCACAGGCAATATTGTAATACACAATGAAAATTTTAAAAGGGTGATTAAACTTTGACACAATTAATTATTTTATTTTAATGTAACTATATGTAATTTTGGGGCTAAAAATAAATTTAAGAAATAACGCAATTTTTAATTAAACGAATACTTAAAAAAGGCACTGCCTCCCGATTGTCGACAAGAAAAAAAAAAATATTATAATTGAGCCGTGCCATGAGAAAACCAACATAGTGTGGGTTTTCGACCAGCATGGATCGAGACCAACCTGCGCATCCGAATGCGCAGGCTGGTCTCGATCCATGCTGGTCGCAAACCTACTATGTTGGTTTTCTCATGACATGGCATTATATTTTTTAGATATATGGAAATTAATGGTGTATATGCTACGTATACTGACAGACTATAATGTTGCGAAAACACATGAGAATTAGATGTTTTAACTAATTTTTACGATAAAATTTGTATATTTAACGCGCATTAAACACTAAACCCTTCATTGCGTTATTGTAATCGACAGCGGAAAACTTCTTTATCGAAGCTGCGGACTCAGGGTTCGATTCCCGGCGAGAACATCTTTTTTCTATATATGACATTTCTAAATAGTTTATAGAAACGAAAATTCCTATTTTAAGTTTCATAACGTGGCAACTTAGCTTAAAAGGTATCCTTGATGAACTGATAATATGCTTTTTAATCGAATCTCCTTTCCAATTTTTTTACTCCGTAGAGGGCATTTGTAGAATTGTATCGTCAAGTATATCCTGTGCATTTAAGGAATATTGATTAAGGATATTAAAACCGGTTTTCTAGGGTCAATATATTTCGAAAAAAAAAAAACATCTGTGAGAACATTAGACATCTCGCGGGAAGGTCTATCTTTGCATGTTCTATCGTTTTTCGTTACTCTAGCCAGGCCTGTTCACGTGCCGAATAGACATGCGCTGTGCAAAATCAATCATTCTGAAAAACAAAGTGGTCATTTGTTAGGAATGAAATCGAGTACATCTGTAAATTCGATCTTCAAACATTCAATCAAAAATAGTACCATTTTTTTCCAATTTTACACTGTTACATAATTATTATCAAATTTTGGGGAATTTTTTAAAGTGAAATAATGTAATTTTATTGATTTCTCTGATATTATTTATTATATTTTAGTTAGGTTAATCTATGAGATTGGATAATTTTAAATCTAGATTACAGTAAATTTTTTTTTTTTTTTCATACTTTAATACGGATTGTGAATTAAAAACCGAGATGCATTTTATTTATTTGAACATAAAGGATGAGACGTTTATGATGAAAATCTTACTTGTTTAAGAATATCATTTCTGACGCGAGATTGGAAATTCTGGAAATCTTCAGATTGTTAACCAAATATTTAAAAAGTTTAGAGGCAAAAAATATCGTTCAAATTGTTCATCACAAAGTTTAAAGAGATATTTGAAAAATTAAATTTAAAAAAGCTAACAGCGCGACTGTTATATCCTCTGATATATTTTATCAAAACTGTACAAAAGATTTATTGTGCATTTGAATAGGTTTCTAACAGGAGGATTGCGTAATGGCGGACAGGTTAAGGGGAAAACTAATTTAGCATAGTTTACGGTAACGCTAGCGTTGGTTTAAAATTTTACCGTGGCTGTAGTTTTGACATTTTGGTTGGAATAAAAAGGGGAAGTGTACTTTGATCCCATTACCGCACTTTATTGTTTTAAAGTTTTGTGACAGGTAAAATCTCTCTTGAAGAAAGTCTCTCCCGTACTTATTTTATTTCTGTATGTCCGTTTGAAGGGCAATCCCTCAAAATGAGGTGAGGATTGGGCCGGACAATGTGTGACGGCACTTTTGAACACCCTGCATTTTATATTAAATAAAAATTTTGGGGGATTATTTTTAAAGTAATATAACAAAAAAAAAGCACATTTAAAACACTGTTGATAACATGTATTAAATATCAACAGGCACATTTAATGATATCTAATCCTTTTCGCGCGAAAAGAGTATGGTGCGTTCTGACACTTAAATGATGTCGTCATCCTGCCCCCATGTCATTTTATTCGTCATAATTTTCACATCATTTAATAGATATAATTATCAGTATCTATGCATTGCAAGAAATCCATTTTTATAACTTTTAATGCGTGCATTTTTTTATTTGACACAAAAGTTGTTTACTGGAATCAGAAAACGGGACGACTATTTATTTTCACGATAGAGAATATGCTTATGTGTGAAGTTTCTACTAGTTTGATCAACAGATGCAAACAGCAGCACGGTTTAGCCATTCGTTCTCAGTGACATTCGTAACAACAGATAAAGCTTATACTTATTGAGATCAGAAAACTGAATATTTCCATGGAGTTCATCATTTGTAACCCGCTTACATATTGTGTTCCAGCCAAAAAACATGCGTCTTTTTTAAAGCGCTCGTTTGAATACATCTTCGGACAAATTTGAGTGGGTGTACTGCTCTTTTTAGCAGACGGCAAATCGAAAAGCCTATAGCGGTAATCAACATTTATAGGAAGAACGAAAACATGTACAGACATTAGTAAAAGAAATGATACTCAACTGATTTGTTGAGTCAACGGCGAAGAATTAAATGTGCGAATTGCTAGTTTTTCAATTACAAATGAACATAATTAAGAAATGCTTGATGTTATTGATTACTCACGTTTTAATTCTGCTTATTTATTTGGACAAGAAATGAAAATGATTCATAATCGTTTGAAAAACTGATTTAAAAAGTTGAAATAAAATGTTAATTTAAACTGGGCATGTCCCAATAATAACAATATGAATTTTTCTCATACCGTCTTTGTCTTGCTTTTTTTCTAACATACCGTATTTTGGGTGTAGGTATGACTGACATTCATTTTTTCATCTTTCAGTGTGTGCCCATATACGAAATCAGTTCACATAAAAGAAAAATACGGATTTGTATTCAACACATAGTGCATATACGGGAAAAGTCTGGTAAATGTATCTTTTAGAAATATGGTCCCCTGAATTCCCCGAATACGAAAAACCAAATTCGTCTAAATGTGACACAAAAAATGGAAAACTGTATACTCTGCATATCTTGCATAAAAGGGGAAAAAACCTGGCCCGTATATCAAAAACTACAGGTTCGTATACCCCCGTATATCAGATGCACATACATTCCGTATATGACACGGTTCCGTATATTGCGTATACCATACATATACGGGACTAGTCCGTATATAAACAAGTACAGTTTCGTATATGCCCCGTATATGACAAAAGTACGGGATCCGTATACTTAGTATATCATACGTATACGGAAAAACTCCGAAGCCCGTATATTAGAAAATACAAGTCCATATATGCCCCGTATGTTAGATGCAATCACAGTCCGTATATGACAAAAATACGGGATCCGTATACTATACGTATATTCGGAATATACAGGCTCGTATACGTGTTCCGTATATTCTAAAATACGGAAAGTATACGGGACAAAAAGTCTCAAGACCCTTCAAATACATGAAAATGAAACTTATGTTAAAGCAGGACGAATAAACACCATTTCTAGGGATTTTTTTTAAAGTTCGTATATTGCATATATACGGGAAATATACATTTAGGTATATTCGGCGTATACGGGATCCCGTATATACATGACAAATATACGGACTTCCCGTATACTAGATGTTCCGAATACGGGATCGTATATTAGGTCCGTATATTTGTAATATACATCCCGTATACTCCCGTATTTTCGAAATATACGGTATCGTACACTCCCGTATATTGACCCTTTTTTCGCAGTGAATTAATTGTGCGAATTGTTAGTTTTTAAGTTTGAAAGCGAACGGCATGGATCCTGACCAGACTCCGCGGATCGTAAATGCACTATGTTGGTTTTCTCATGGCGCGGCTCATATTTTTTTATGACCCTACTTGAAACAACACTGGCCAGATATTGCTTATCCCTAGGCAATATTGTAATACACAATGGACTTTAAAGGGTGATTAAACATCCGGCACAATTAGTTTATGTTAACTGTAACTGTGTGCAATCTTGGGACTAAAATGAGAAAAAGATAACGCAATTTTAAATCGAAACATTAAAAGAATACCAAAGCAGGCATTAAAGGCATTCGCCTCCAGATCGTTCGACAATTGTTTTTAGATCTCTGGAAATTAATGCTATCAAACTTAATTACTGACAGACTATATGTTACAGAAACACACGAGAAACTACTTTTTTATGAAGCGTTTGTATATTTAACGCGTACTGAACACCAAACCCACCTCGGCGTTATTGGTAACGACATCGGAAAACCGCTTTATTGCCGAGGCGGTCCGGGTTAGATTCCTGACGGTGTCATTTGTTTTTCTTGATTAGGTATTTTTAAATACATGAGAAACAAAAATTCCTATTCTGATGTTTATTATATGACCAAACTTCAATTTGAAAGATAGCCTTGATAAACTGATAGTATCGAATATTCGGTAACACTTATCCGAAATAATGTTTATTATATTGATATTCTGTTTATCAGTGCAAAAAAAGAGTCAATATACGGGAGTGTACGGTCCCGTAAATTTCGAAAATACGGGAGTATACGAGATGTATATTACAAATATACGGACCTAATATACGTTCCCGTATTCGGAACCTCTAGCATACGGGAAGTGCGTATATTTGTCATGCATATACGGGATCCCGTATATGCCGAATATACATAAATGTATATTTCCCGTATATATGCAATATACAAACTTTTAAAAAAAATCCCTAGAAATGGTGTTTATTCGTGTCTTGCTTAAACATAAGTTTCATTTTCATGTATTCGAAGGGTCTTGAGACTTTTTTTCGTATACTTTCCGTATTTTAGAATATACGGAACACGTACAAGAGCCTGTATATTCCGAATATACGAAGTATACAGATCCCGTATTTTTGTCATATATATATATTTTTTTTTTTGGTTGGATTTAACGTCGCACCGACACATGGTAGGTCATATGGCGACTTTCCAGCTTTTTATGGTGGAGGAAGACCCCAGGTGCCCCTCCGTGCATTATTTCATCACGAGCGGGCACCTGGGTAGAACCACCGACCTTCCGTAAGCCAGCTGGATGGCTTCCTCAGATGAAGAATTCAACGCCCCGAGTGAGGCTCGAACCCACATCGATGAGAGGCAAGTGATTTGAAGTCAGAGACCTTAACCACTCGGCCACAGAGGCCCCTTGTCATATATGGACTGTGATAGCATTTAATGTACGGGGCATATACGGACTTGTATTTTCTAATATACGGGCTTCGGATTTTTTCCGTATACGCAGGATATACTAAGTATACGGATCCCGTACTATTGTCATATACGGGGCATATACGAAACTGTACTTTTTGATATACGGGCTACGGACTAGTCCTGTATATGGATGGTATACGCAATATACTGATCCCGTATTTGTGTGATATACGGAGAATATACGAAACTGTATTTTTTACTATACGGGCTACGGACTAGTCCCGTATACGCATGGTATACGCAATATACGGATCCCGTACTTGTGTCATATAGGGAATGTATTTGCATCTGATATACGGGGATATACGAATCTGTAGTTTTTGATATACGGGCCAGGTTTTTCCCCGTTTATGCAAGATATGCAGAGTATACAGATTCCATGTTTGTGCCACATTTTGACTGAATTTGGTTTTCGTATTCGGGGAATTCACGTACCAGTATTTCTAAAAGGTACATTTACCAGACTTTTCCCGTATATGCACTATGTGTAGTATACAAATCCCGTATTTTTCTTTTATGTGAACTGATTTCGTATATGGGCACACACTGAAAGATGACAAAATGAATGTCAGTCATACCTACAGCAGAATACGATATGTTAGAAAAAAGCAAGACAAAGACAGGGTATGAGTAAAAATGGACAGGGTATGAGTAAAAATTCATATTGTTATTAATTGGAGACATGTCAGGTTAAAGTAATATTTTATTCAACTTAAATACTATTAAATCAGTTTTTCAAACGTTTATGAATAATTTTCAATTTCTTGTCAAATGAAGTAAGCAGAATTAAATGTGAGTAATTAACAACTTCAAGCATTTCTTAATATGAGCGCGCCATGAGAAAACAACATTGTCGTATGCGACCAGATGGATCGACCAAGCATGCGCATTCGCGCAGTCTGATTGCAGGAATCATGTGCTTCGCTAAAGTTTCTGTAATTGCAATAGACTTGAAAGGCGTACAGCTGGATACTGACAGAGTGCGCTTGATGCGCAAGATGGTTCTGGACAATGCCGGTCGCAAACCAATTTGTTGGTCACCTCTTGGCACGGCTCATATGTTTCATTTCTAATTGAAAAACTAGCAATGCACATTTAATCTGCGCGTTGGGATCAACAAATCAGTTGAGTATCATTCTTTTACTACTGTATGTAACTGTTTTCGTTATTCCCATGAAATAATGATCCGCTATAGGGCCTTTCGATTTGCCGTCTGGCTAAGAAGAGCAGTACACCCCCTCTAATGTCGGAAGATGTATTCAAACGAGCGCTTTAAAAAGACGAATGTTGGTTCTGTGCTCTGGAACACAATATGTAGAGGTTTACATGGAAATTATTCAGTTCCTGTTCTCAATAAGTATATGCTTTTCTATTGTTACGAATAGTTCACTGAGAAAGAATGGCACTTACCCGGGCTGTCTGTAGGAATCTGTTGATCAACTAATAGAAAATTCACACATAAGCATAATTCTTATCGTTCGTCCGTTTTCTGATTCCAGTAAACAACTCTTGTGTCAACCTGAAATAACAAAATGTACGCGGTTAAAGTTGGATATAATAGAGGGGACTCTTGCATTTGCATAGATAATGTTAATTATATCTATTAAATGATGTGTAAAATATATGACGAATAAATTGACATGTGGGCAGGGATGGACGACATCAAGTTATGATGTCAGATCGCCCATGAGAACGCACCATACTCATTTCGTCGCGAAAAAGATATTAGATTTCTTAAATTGTGCATGTTGATAATAATACAATTTAACTACAGTGATTATTTGCATATTATGGTTATATTACGTAAAATCTATCTCCCAAATTATATTTATATAAATTGAATTTTGTGTTATAGTGCCGTTCACACGTTGTCAGACCAAATCCTCACCTTATTTTTGTTGGAATTTTTTTAAATGAATACAAGTAATAAATAAGTTGGGAGAGACTTTTTCAAGAGAGGATTTTACCTGTACAAAACTCAAAAGCAATTAAAGTGCGGTATTGGATATAATTAACAATTAACAATTTTATTCCTACCAAATGTCAAAATACAGCACGGTATAATTTAAACCAAACGCTAGCGTTACCGTAAACTATGCTAAATTAGTGTTCCTTAACCTGTTCGCCATTACGCAATCCTCCGTGTTAGAACTTATTTAAAATGCACAATAAATCTTTTGTACAGTTTTAATAAAATATATCAGAATTATATAACAGTCGCGTTGTTAGGCTTTTTTAAATTCAATTTTTCAAACATCTCTTTAAACTTTGTGACTGAACAAGTTCTGAACGATATATTTGCCTCTAAGCGTTTAATTTATTTGGTTAAACAATCTGAAGATTTCCAAATTTCCAATCTCGCGGTCAGTATAATATTCTTAACAAGTAAAATATTCATTATAAACGTCTCATCTCTTTATGTTCAAATAATTATAATCTTCGGTTTTTAATTCAGAAATCCTGTATTAAAGTTAAAAATAGAAACTTACTGTAAATTGGATTTATATAAACAATATAATCCGTCCCATGGATTATCCAATTCATAGATTAACCTAACTAAAATATAATAAATAATATCAGAGTATCAATATAATTTACATTATTTCATTTTAAAAATTGCCGATATTCGAAAATAATTATGTACAGTGTATACATGTCTAATCTTGGTAAAATGAAAGAAATGGTACTAGTTTGATTGAATGTTTGAAGATCGAATTTACAGACATACTCGATTTCATTCCTAACAAAATGCCCACTTTGTTTTCAGAATGATTGCTTTTGCACGAGCGCATGTCTATTCGTGCACGTGAACGGGCCCTGGCTAGAGTAACAGAAAAACGGTAGACATGCAAAGATAGCCCCTTCCCTCGAGATTTTTATTGTTCCCCCAGTTGTTTTGTTTTTTTTTTCTTTTTTTGTTTTTAAATATTAAACCCTAGGCAAACCGGTTTATATTCCTTAATCAATATTCCTTATGCACGGATATACTTGACGATAAATTTCAAATGACTTTAGGGAGTAAAATATTTGAAAAGTGGGTTCTTAAAAAGCAGAATTACATTCACAAGAAACCTTTTTAAAGCTGAAGTTGTTTATAAAACTTAAAATAGGAATTTTTGTTTCTTTAAGCATTTAAAAATGTCATATATAGAAAAAAGTGGTCGGCTGGAAAAAAACCCTGCCCGCGCTGCAATAAAGCTTTTTCCCGTGTCGTTACCAATAACGCGGGGGTTTAGTTTAAGCGCGTTTAAATATACAATTTTTTTAAAAATTTTTAAAAAACATTAATTTCTTTTTTTCCGCGACATTATAGTCTTATTTTAACAAGATTCACCTTAATACCATATATCTAAAAAAATAAACCCGTGCCATGGGAAGCCAAACATAGTGGGTTTGCTACCGTGGATCAGACCACCTGGCATCGTGCATCTGGTCAGGATCCATGCTTTCGCTTTAAAAGCCTATTGGAATTGAAAAACTTTACGAACGCTTTGACCCTGAGTGACTGCGCGGATGCCAGGTTGGTCTCGACCTGTGGTCGAAAACCACACTATGTTGGTTTTCTCAGGCAGGGCCAAATTATATTTTTTTTTGTTCTTGCGGACGTCTGGAGGCAGTGCCTTTTTAAAGTATTCGTATAAAAATTGGTACTTTCTTTAAATTTATTTTAGCCCCCAAAATTGCATAATTACATTTAAAAAAAAAATTTAATTGGTCAAATGTTTTAAACACCCTTAAATTTCATTGTTATTACAAAGCCTTGGTAAGAATATCCCGGGCAGTTTGGTTTTAAGCTGGGGCAAAAAATTGTTAACCCACTTATAAAAGTGAAGGTACTTTTATGGTTTTATGTTTTTGGCTTTGTATTACATATTACTTTCCTTTTTGCCCCTTTATATGTCTTTTTTCTTTTCTCGGGGATTTAGCTTTTTGATTTTTGCTTATGTCATCATTTATGACAGACAAGGGAATCGTACAAATATTACCCCCCTTAGAATTACAGTAAAAGTTATCGTAATGGGCATACTCAAAAAAAGGGTCATATAGGGAGTGTCGGTCCCGTATATTTCGAAAATACGGGAGTATAGGGGTTTTTAATTACAATATACGGCTTAAATACGATCCCGTTTCGAAGATCTAGTAACGGGAAGTCCGTAATTTGTATGCAAACGGATCCCGTAAAAACCCAAATTATACAAAATGTAAAAATTTCCCCGTTTACATTGGTGTATATGCAATATACAACTTTAAAAAAAAAAATCCCTAAAATTGTTTTATTTTGTGTCTGCTTTAACAAAAGTTTCTTTTCATGTATTCGGGGGCTTGAGACTTTTTTCCGGTATACGGGGTTTAAGGGGACCCCGTAAATTTTTTTTTGCATATTCGGACTGTGATTGATTAAAATACGGGCATAAACACTTGAAATAATTTTTTAAAACCCCCCTTGGATTTTTTCGTACGGGCTTGTATACTTTAAGTATACGGATCCGTACTTTTATCAATACGGGGCATATACAAAACCCCCTTTTGTAACGGTGGGGATAGCCCCCCCCGTTTTTGCATGGTATGAAATATAGGTCCCGACCATGTCTTTAAAAGGGGAATACAAACTGTATTTTGTACTTTTACGGGCTACGGAAAGCCCCGTATTGCATGGTATCCCAAATTTTAAACGGACCCCAAAATTGTGTAATACGGAATGTTTTTTGCCCGAATACGGGTTACAAACTGTAGCTTTTGTAAACGGGCCATTTTTTTTCCCCTTTATGCAAGTATCAGAGTAGTATACAGATTCCATATTTGTGTAAAATTTAACGATTCTGGTTTTCGTTTGGGGGAAAGTCCCGTATTTCAAAAAGATACATTTACCAGATTTTCCCGTATTTGCCTATGTGTAGTTTTACAAATCCGTATTTTTCTTTTATTAACTGATTACGTTTTGGGGACACACTAAAAAGAAAAAGACAAAAAAAAACATCATCCCTACAGCAAATACATATTTAAAAAAAAAAAGGGAAAGAAAAAGACGGGGTAGAGAAAAAATTCATTTGTTTTTTATGGAGAATGTAATTTAAAATTTAAAAATTTTTATTCAACAAAAATACTTTTTAAATCTTTTTTAATGATTTGAATCATTTTCTTTTTTCCCAAATGAATTAGCAAATTAAATATGAGTAATCAAAACATCAAGCATTTCTTAATGAGCCGCGCCATGAGAAAACAACAAGGGGGTTTGCACACATGGATCCAGACCACCTGCGCATTCGCGCAGTTGATAGGACCCCATGTTTCGCAAAAAAGTTTCTGTAATTGCAATAGACTTTGAAAGCGAACAGATGGACCTGACCAACCCCGGGGAGCCAGGCTGGTCTGAATCATTTGGTCGCAAAACCATGTTGTTTATCTCAGGGCGGGCTAAATTATGTTTTTTCTAATTTGAAAAAAAGCAATTCGCCCTTTTAATTCTGCCCCTTTGATCAAAAAATCATTGATATCACTTTTTTACAATTGTTGTACTGTTTTCGTTACCCCATGAATGTTGATCCCGCTAAAATGGGCTTTTCGTTTTCCCGTCTGCTAAGAAGAGCAGTACACCCCCCTAGTGCTGAAGATGTATTAAAAAAACGAGCGCTTTAAAAAAGACGCATGTTAGTTATGGCGGGAAACGATATGTAAGCGGGTTACAAATGATAAACCCCATAAAAATTTTCAGTTTTTGATCTCAATAAGTAAAAGCTTTTTTTTTTTGTTGCGAATGTCCTGGAACGAATGGCTCACCCGGGGGCTGTCTGTTGCATATGTTGTAAACTAGTAGAAATTTACACATAAGTTATTTTTATCGTGAAAATAAATGTGTCCCGTTTTGATTCGTAAAAAACTTTGTGTCAACCTGGAATTAAAAATGCACCTTTAAAAGGGGTTATAAAAAGGGACTCTTCAATTCAAATTACTTTTTTTATTATTAAATGTGTGAAATTATGCGAAAAAAGACAGTGGGGGGGGATGACGCATCATTTAAGTTTGAAAAAATAAAAGTGACAAACTCGCTTTTTTAAAGTTTTTTAAATTTAATTTTTAAAACATTCCTAAAATTTGTGACGAACAAGTTCGAACTTTATTTCCCCTCTAAACTTTTTAAATTTCTTAAACAATTGAAGAGTTTCCAGTTTTTCCAAATTTTTGCGGTCAGATAATATTTTGCAAGAAAAATATTCATCAAAACGTCTCTCTCTTTTGTTCAAATAAATGTAATGCATCTCGGACCCTGTATTAAGTATAAAAAGAGAAAACTTTGTAAATCGGATTTAAAATTATCCAAAATCTCGTAATTAACAAACTAAAATAAAATAAAATAATATCGGTACAATTAATTTACTTTATTTCATATTAGAGTTGCCGAATATTCGATAAAAATTATTAACAGTTATACATGTTTCTTGGTAAAATGAAAGAAAGGGTACTTTTTGATTAAATTTTGGGCCGAATTTACGACTACTCGATTTCATTCCTAACAAATTACCATTTTGTTTTCGAATGATTGGTTTTGCACGGCGCATGTTATTCGGCCGGAACGGGGCTGGCTAGATAACAAAAAAACGGTAGACATGCAAAGATAGCCTTCCTCGGATGTTTATTGTTCTCACAGTTGTTGTTTTTTTTTTTTTTTCGAAAATATCGACCCTGGGAAAACCCGGGTTTTTTAATATTCCTTAATCAATATTCCAAAATCACGGATATACTTTACGAAAAATTTACAAATGAATCTAGGGAGTAAATTTTGAAAGGGGTTGTTATCATTCATAAGGGGATACCTTTTTAAGCTGAAGTTTCAGATTTTGAAACAAAAATAGGAATTTTCTTTTCTAAAATATTTTAAAAATATATAGAAAAAAGATGGTCGGCGGAATCGAACCCGCCCGCGGGCAATAAAAAGTTTTCCGCGTCTTACCGCAATGAAAAGGGTTTGTGGTTAACGCGTTAAATTACAGTTTTATATAAAAATTAGTTAAAACATTAATTCTCAGTGTTTCCGCAATTTAAGTTGTCAGTATCTAATAACACCTTTAATTTCCCATATTCTTAAAAAAATAAAATCCCGTGCCTGGAAAACCAAAAAGGGGGGTTTGCGACCGCTGGTCGAGACCAGCCTGCCATCGGGATCTATCGTTCGCTTTCAAACCCTTTTGGGAATTAGAGAAACTTTTTGTGAAAGCATGGACCCTGGGCAGACTGCGCGGATGCGCAGGTTGGTTTGACCATGTGTGGGAAAACCTCCATGTTGGTTTTTCATGGGGGCTAAATTAATATATTTTTTTTAGTTTTTGTCGGACGATCTGGGCCCAGGCCTTTTTTAAGATTCGTTAAACATTGCTTTATTTTTTTATTTTACCCCCAAGTGCATGTTTACTTTAAAAAATAAAATAATTTTTTTGTTCATGTTTAATCCCCCTTTAAATTTTTTCTTGTGTATTACAATATTGCCTGGAGATAAGAAATATCCGGCAGTTTTTTTTTAAGCTGGGTCAAAAAAAATTTTTAAACCCCACTTACTACAAGGATAGGTACTTTTTATGGTTTTATGCTAAATTTTCACGAAAAACTTAAGGTTCATTATTTTTACGGGGGGTAGGGGAAGCGCAATGGTAAATAGATCAAATTTTAAAATGGTGACACCCGCCCCCTCCCCCCCCCCCATTTTCCCCCTTTTTTTTTTTTTGGAATCGATAGTGAATAAAATCTGTACGCATTTTTTTTTTTGTTGTAAAAAAAAAAAAAAAAACAATCGGGCAGTTTAAATATTAAGGGTTTTTACGCAAAATTTTTGGGTAACCGCGTCGTTTTTTGCGTTCAAAAGTTTTGCCCCCAATATGATTTTAAATTTAAACTTGAAAAATTTATATATCATGGGAAAGGAGAATTTTAACCCAAAAACCAATTTTTTCCGTATTTTGTTTTTATATGAAAGCTATTTGAAAACCTTTTAAAGTACTCTTTTTTGCGCCTGTTAAAAAAAAAAACGTTTGTGGTCTATTTGAGATTTTACAGCGAAAAAATGGTAAAACAGAAACTAAAAAAAATACCAGTCAATGGGAAATATCGTAAAATTTAATTTGTGAAAAGTCTAAATGTCGTTGAAAATCGTTTTAAAAAATAACAGATAAGTGAGAAATTACTTATTGTTTGTACATGTTAGCCCAAAAGTAAATGTTTGTTTTAGATGTTAAATTAAAAATTTTTTTTAAATATGTTAGTCCCTTTTCATATTATAAATATTATTTTTTTAAAAATAAAAAAATTATTATTACAATTCGACTTGTTCCGCATTTCACATTAATATTAATTTAAACTTCATTCAAGTAATCGTTTAGTAAACCGTTCGCCTTAAATGCATCAATAAAAATCATTAATGTTTTTTCCAAATTTTCCAGTTTGATCGAAAAAAATAAGTCGTGCCCCTTTTAGCTACCTGTTTACGAAAAAAACTTCTTCGGGAGTTGTTTTTGCCTTGCAATTAATTGGTTTAACGCCAATGGTTTATAAAGATTTTTTTGTCGATATTTTTTTACAAAAACTTGAAAACATCAATTTTGGTAAATCTGTAGACTTTTGGATGAAAGAATGAATGAAATAATAGTTGAAGATAGTTGTGAAAAATGAAAATGAATGAATGAATAACTATTTAACGGCATTCCAAATTTTTTTATATTAAGATTAAAAAAAATTAAACTGCCCTTTTTTGCGTTCTGAATTTTTTTAAAGCAATAAAACGCCCCATGTTTCCGTTTTGAAATAGGGTTGGTTTGTCAAAAAAAATCAGTTTATTAAAAATATAAATAAATAAGTTATTATGTGTTCCCTTTCCCCTGAAATATGCAATAAAAGTTATGCGTGCGGTCATTTGACCCAGTTTTAAAAGCCTCGGGGAATGAAACGCGCGAACGTGTTCTCCACTGTTTGGGAAAAAGAAATCATGATTTAAACCCCACTTAATTTGCGCTAATTTGTGTTTTGGGCATTCATCGGGTTTTTGAATTTTTCAATTTGCAGGTAGAAAAATGTTAGAAATTTTTAATGGATTACAGGTTGGGTACTGGGCTATCTATCTGATTTGTTAATATGCATACAAAAATTATAACAATGTTGCTAAAAGTTAGGCAGAAATTATATGTCAGTTTTTTTTTGTGGGGTTGGGTAAATCAGGTAAAAACTTTTATCATTTTTATTTAATGAAGGAATCATTTAAACTTTGTCAAGTTTTCGGGGTTTTCGTTAATTTTAAACATATTTGTTTTTATACAGTTAAACAGTGTCCCCCTCCCCGTTTAAAGGGTTTTCATTTTTTTAAAGTAAAGTAATGTATGTTTCGCTACCTGTTTTTTTTGAATTTTAATTATTTTCTTAAAATATTTTTTTTTCTGTACGCTTGGACAGGTAAGTGTCTTTTTTTCTAGAATATTTTTAAATAATCGTTTTTTTTCAACGGGGGAAAATTATAACTTTTAATAAAATGGGCCATATATATCACGGTGCGTTTAACAAATAAGTGGAAATTTGCAAAAAAATTTAGGGGGAAAAGGGGTTGGGCCCAAAACTGAACCCCCCTACCCCGACTTTGGGAACTAAACCCTTTTCCGCTCAGTACCGCACATGTACAGTTTTTTTTTTTGGATTTAACGCGCACCGAGACAATTTTAAAGGGTTTATGGCGATTTCCGCTTTGATGGTGGGGAAGACCCCCGGTGCCCCTCCCTGATTATTTCATCACGACGGACTGGGGGAAACCCCCGATTCCCTAAATGCTGGAGGTTTTTCCCAATGAAAATTCAACGCCCCCCAGTGAGGGTCGAATCCGCATCGATAGGGGCAATGATTTTTAAGTCACGACCAACCCCTCGGCCCGGAGGCCCCCCTCTACAGTATTAAACAATTTGAATTTATATTAAATTTGCAACGTATTTTTGTTTAGGCATTGAAAAAAGAATTTACGGAAAATCGAAATTTAATTGCTAGGGCAATACTAAAAGGGCACTCATCCAAGAGAAATAAAATAGTCTTGGAACGTGAAAACTACGGGAGAATAGAGGGGACTAGGAAAAAATTTTATTTATACGTGCCAGTGTTAGCACCCCATTGCACATGTTAATACCCCGTGCGAATGTTTGTTAAACTGCGCACGTAAAAACTATCGTAGCTAACCGTTCGCATTGAAGCTTCACATTTGAGTTGTTAGCTGACAAGTGCGAACGGAAAAATTACAACGAAACTAAACGAGATGTCAGTCTTTTTTTTTTAAAAAAAAAACAAGAAAACTTACTTGAATTACGCTAAATAAAAACACTTCCTTATGAAAGCATCCATTTAAAAAAAATTTCGATATTTCACGCTTTTTTATTGTATAACACGTGCGCAGTGTAGTTATCCATGCGCACATGGAGTATAACATGCGAAGTGATAGTTTCACTTGCGCACGTGATAGTTATCGCCCGTGCACGGTGAAAAACCCATAGCCGAGGGAGCTAAAAACCCTGCGCTAAAAAAAAAATAAAATATTTTTCCCGTGTCCTGTTTTGCCACCCTACTATACTGAACATTGCAGAATTTTCGAAACAAAAATCAAAGGGAAAAAAATATTTTTGCTTTTTAAAAATTTTATTTTAATAACTGAAAGTGAACATGAACAAAAAAGGTATAAAAAAAACATTTTTTTAGTCTTTTGAATTTATTAAAATGAATGATTCGGTAATTATGTGCTTTCTTTTTTACCAAAAGCTATGTTATCTACTATTGGTTTTTAAAGGGCCCCCTACCCAGTGGGCTCTGGGCCGATGGTTTAGTCGATACTTCAAACCCGTTCTCTCAACCCATGCGGGTTTAAGCTTAGCAGGTTTTTAATTCTCCATGAAGGGGAAAACATTAAAAGGTGCCGTCGTGTGAAAATGCAGTTTTCACCCGGGGTATTCCTCCCCCAAGAAAAAAAAAGGAAAGTCGCTAAAGGACTATAAGGTTAGGGAAAAGTTTAATCCCAATTAAAAAACAAAAAACGACCTAGGGCGGTAGAACGATCTGTAGGGTTTTAACGATCTAGAGGTCGAATGATTAACCCAAAGTCATTTTAATTTGTTAGTTTTATTTATTTTTCTTTATTTTTTAAGTCTTTCCCCTCCCAGTCAGAAAATAAATTATATTGGGGAAATTTCTTTAATTCAGCAGGTAAAAGAATTCGTAAAATGATTTAAAAAAGTTTATGAAAATTTCTGCTAATTCGCAGTGAGTGTAAATGCATTTTGTTCACCAATTTTTTGGGGGATTTTTTTTAATGAAATTCACACTTCGGTTGCATGTTTATAAAAATTTTTCCTAAACTTAGTTCGGACTCTGCATTTACGTTTCGTCGTGGTCGTTATATATCTTTACATTCTCACATCAACAACAATAAATTTAAAAGATTTCTTCTTTTCTATCCTCCCCTTTTAAATACAAAACCCTGAATGATCTTTTAGATGAAAACATGACGATCGTGATTCAAAGGGCAAAAAATACAATATTTAAAAAAAGAAGTTTCATTTGTAAATGCTACTTGCGAAAGGGATTGTTATTTTCTATAAGTATTGACCGGTTCATTAATCTTACCCATTTTCGGGGGTTTCCATTTTTTTACGAAATTTGTATCCCAAAATAAAAAAAAATATAAATAGCCCAAAGGCACCTTGGCATAGTGGAGCTGTCTGACGCCCCCCCGATACCCGGTTCAAAAACACCTAGCCCCTTTTTTAAATCAATGTATGTTGTTATTGATGTTTCTTTTTTCATTTCTGTTAAAATTTTCACGAAATTGATTTTTTTCCTTGTGATTAGTATTCATTTTCAGGAAACGTGGGGGAGAAATACTTTTTTTTTTCTTCTAAGATATTTTTTAAAATTTTTTTTATTCAAATTTTTCCTTAAATTTATAAATAGACCTAAGGGTTTTATCAGACAAGTATGGCAATTTTCTACCGATAAAATTTGGGGACGTACGCAGGAGTTTAACCATAAATACAGTTTGCAGTAAACGTTTTCCACACGCTTTTTGACTGTGAAAATTTTAAAAAAAAAATTTCGTAAAGAAATTTTTATTTTGTATTTAACTTAAACACCCAAAAATTTTTACAAATATAGGGGAAATTTTTGAGTGCCCGTCATTCCTTAGAGACAATAAAAAGCATTAATTAAAAAAATTACTTTTAAACCCTCTAACATTCTTTTTCACTGCTCAGGTATGTTAAAACCTTTCACGAGCGCAGGTTGGTATGATACCTGTTGACGTGCGCAGATATGGATGTAGGATTCATTTGGTTATTTTAACCCGCAGAAACTAGAAGAGTTGTGTAATTATCAAATCGAAAGAAAGGGTCTGTTGATTTTGGACGCAGACGCTTTAAACGATTTTTTTGGTCTGTAAAAAAATAAAATTTATTTCATAAGTAAAGTTTTAAAACTGTCTTAAAAAACTTTTTCGTACAAAATATAAAGAATTGTTCCTCTTTTTTTATATGTATTTGCATTGTTGCAAAGCGTTTAAAAAGGCGAAAAAGAGTTAATTTGGCATTTGATTTTTTTCAATGGCGTATCCAGGATGTATTTTTCCCACAAATAAATAGGGGTGAATTTATTAACTTTTTTTTCTTCAAGGCTATTTTTTTAAATGCAAAATAAATCGGGGCGCGCTAGATGAAAAGATGGATTTTTCATGTTTGTTTTTTTACCTGTTTTTTATCCGTGAAGCTTTTTTCAGTTATGTAATTAGTATTAAAAATTTTTTTTTTCAATTTGGTATTCATTCTCCATCCGACAATTGAAAAAATGCAAAAAAAGGGTTTTCCTTTGAATGGCCGGAGAAAATCATTTCCTAACATTTGATTGCATCCGTATTTTTGAAATATATAAATTTTTTAAAACCCTATTTCCGGATATACGGAAATATAGGGTTGTATACCAACTAACGGGGCTAACGTCCCTATTTTTTGAAAATACAAATTTTTTAAAAACCCCTTTTTTTGGCATATCGGGAAATAACGGAGTTGTTACGAAAAATAACGGAAATTTAAAACCCCGTATTTTCGAAATATACAAACTTTAAAATATCCCCTATATCCAAAATAAGGGAAAAAATTTCGGGGTTGTATACAAAGAATATACGCTAAAAAGTAAGTCCCCTATTTTCAAAAAAAACAAATTTTTTTTAAACCCGTATTTCTGGCATATATGGGGAAAAATACGAGTTGTTCCAAGGTTACGGGAATATATCCGTATTTCAAAATTTCAAATTATTTAAAACCCCTATTTCCCATATACGGGGAAAAATCGGGGTTGTATACGAAGAAATCGGGAAATTTAATCACTGTATTTTCGAAATATAAAACAACATATCCGTATATCCAGAATTTTCGGGAAATATACGGGGGTTTTATATGAAACAAAACGGGAAAAATTTTCGTCCCCTATTTTGTTTTTACAATTTATGTATTCCCCCACCCGACTTACGGGAATATACGGTGTTTTATACGATCAGAAAAACCCTTTTTAGAATTTCCGTATTTCTAAAAACGGGGGATCGATTTTGGGTTTTTCCCCTATTTCAAGTTACGGAAATCCATTTTTTATTAGTATACGGATTTTAAGTACAAGCCCCTACACTCCCGTTTTTTGTTTTCCCCTATTTTTTCCGTAACTGGTAAAAATACGGGGTCCCGTACACTCCCCTATATCAACTCTTTTTTCGCCCGTGCATTTAAAAAGTTGCATATACTGAGTAATATGAACAGTAAAGACCTGGGGCCCAAAATTCACGAAAAAACTTAAAGGGATCATTATTTTACTGGGGGAGGGGGGTGCCCCAAAGGGAAAAAGATCTAATCTTAATGGGACCCCCATCCATTTTTTCCCTTTTTTTTTTTTGGTCGTGTGAATGAAGAATGAAATATGTACCCTTTTTCAAAATTGTTAAAAAACATCGGGCTTTTTAAAAATACAAGGTCTTTACGCAAATTTTGGGTGAATTTGACGTCTGTTTTTTCGTTCAAAAACGTTTGCCTCAATATGACGTCTAATTAAAATTGACAAATTAATAACATCGGAGAGATAAAATTTAAAAACAACCAATTTTGCTGTATTTTTGTTGTAAATGAAACCTATTAGAAAACCCGTTAAGTATACCATTTTGCGCCCCCCTAAAAAAAAGGACGTTTGTGGGTTTTTTGAAGTTTTTTCGCTTTAAATGGGGTAAAACAGAGAACTGAAAAAAACAGTCAATCGGAAATATCTCACTTTAATTTGTGAAAAAAGTCAAATGGCCCTTTAAAATCGTTTAAAAAAAAACAGACTAAGTGAGCAATTACTTTATTTTTTGTACAGTAGGGCCTAAAGTAAATGTTTGTTTTGATGTATAATAGTAACACTTTTTAAATATGTTAGTCCATATCCTTTTACAAAATATTATTTTTATTTGACAATAAAAAAAGTTTATACTATGCCCCAACGATAATTTTGTTTTTACAAACGGGACTATAAAAAATTAAAATGGAACATAGGGAATTCAACATTTTTTAAATGTTAAAATTAAGTATTTCTGATTTTGTACTAGTTGAAATTTTTGCCCAGGGGAAAAAACATACGCCCCAGTTAACGGATCTTTTGCCGTGTGGGTTCGAAACTCAGCTCGACATTAATTTTTTTTTCACTGTCGCTAAAAAATTTTTTTCTTCTTGAACTATGTGAAAACAAAAACAAGAAGCATCTTAAGCCGATAGGCAGATCAGAAAATTTTAACATTATTAAAGATGATATTGACAAAATCATGTATTTAACCCAGGAAAATATAAACATATTTTGTCTTATACAAGGCATCCTATAAAAAAAAACCTTTAGAGAAAGAAAAAAAATCGGGAAAAAAAATAAAAACGAAAAGAAAAAAAAACAGAAAAAAAAAAAAAAAAACAAAAATAAAAAAAAACCCTCACGAGGATTCAAACCCAAAAAATGATTTGCTTATATCAAATATTTTATCTGCGTTTTACCCGCTGAGCTATTTTCCCTTTAAACAAGGATATTTAAGATAAAGAAATCTAATATTTACTTAGGGGTAATGGTAATTGGGGGTTTCATGGGTTATCTGAAAAGAATCGTCCTCACTTTTCGGCGGGAACCTCGTTATCATTGGGGATTAGTATACATATTCGAATTGTTCCGAAGTTTCACTTAATTTTAAATTTTTAAATTTATAAGTACATCGTTTAGAAAACCTTCGCCTGTAAATGCAAAAGATAAAAATTTTAAAAATGCCCAAAAGCTTTAGTTACGATTCACCCCACCCCCAAACCCCCGTGTTACTACACAACAACATTTAGTACGGAAACGGCAAATTGGATTATTTGTTCTTGGTAAAGCTCTCCGTTTTACGCTTTAAAAGATTTAAAAAGTTGAATGAAAAGATCTATAGATTATGTATTTTTAGGTCACAAAAAAAATTCTTAAATTTTCAGTTTAATTATCAATTCTACATAATATGAATTTTTTTTTCCCAAACCCCTTGTTTTGATATAATACTTTTAAAAAATAAAAAGCATCAAACCGTTTCTAGACTTACAAAGCTTAGGAGTCAAATAATCTGCTGTTTAATTTTTTCATACTAAATTGATTTTTTCGCAGAAAAACAATTTTTTTTCTAGACAGAGGCAAAAGATGTTGTTTTTTTTTTCAAAAATGCCACTAAAAAAAGCGTTATTTTGTCAGATTACCGGGACCCATTTTCTAAATTAAAAGTTTTTTTAAATTATTAACTTTTAATGCTTTCCCGAGGGTCCAGTTTTATCGAAAGAAGAATGTGCGTGCCCCCTATTATTCTTTAAAAAAGGTAGCCCCCGGTACCTAGCTTTTACGAAAAAAAACTTCTTAGGAGTTTTTTTTTTCCTTCCAACTTTTAAACTCGTTTAACCCCAATGGTATTCACAAATGATTTTTGACGTATTTTGTTTTAAATTCAAACACTTGCAACATCAATTTTGGGGACGACATCCCTTTTAGACATTGGATGTAAGAAAGAATGAAAAAAGTTAAAAGAGGTTGTGAAAAAAAATATCAATCGAAATTTAAAAATAATGAATGAAGAATGAACTTTTAACGGCTATTCTGAATTTTTTTTTATATTAAGGTTACAAAATTAAACTGACCTTTTTGAGCTTATGAATTTGTTTTAAACAATAAAAAACAACCCGTGTTTTCCCATTAATTTTAAATATAACTCATGGTTGGTTTTTCACAAAAATCTGTTTATTAAAAATTAAAACATATTCAATCAAATAAGTACTTACTCGTGACTTCCTTTCCCTCTAAAATATGCAATATACAGATTATCGCGTGCGGTCACTTGAGCCAGGTGTTATCGCCTCGGGATATGAAAGCATGAAGCGTGGTCTCAACTGATTGGACGGAAGAAATCATACCTTATATCTGTGCATTAAAGATCCCACTTCATTTGCGCTAATTTGTGTTAATTGGCATTCATCGAGTTTCTGATATTGTCAAATTGCAGGTAGAAAAAATGTTAGAAATTGACAGACTTAATTGCCAGGCTTAGGGTACATGGGCTATCTATCTGATTTAGTTAATATGCATACAATTATCATCAATTAACGTTGCAGTAAAACTGTTAGGCAGAAATTATATGTACAGTTTATTTTCGTGGAGATGGGTAAATCAGTGTAAATGCTTATATCATTTGATTTAATGAAAGGCACTCATTAATCTTTGCCACTATTTTTCGAGCGTTTTCGTTAATTTTAAGCAATATTTTATTTTATACAGTTAATCAGTGTCACGCCATCCACGTTACCACGGTTATCATTTCTTTAAAGTGAAGTAATGTGATGTTATCGCTACCTGTTTTATCTTTATGAATTTTAATTATTTTCTCTTTAGTATTTTTTTTCTAGTACGCTTGTGACAGGTAATTTGTCTTTTTGTCTAGAATAATTTAAATAATCGACTTTTTTACAACGGGTGAATGTGATAACTTTTAATAAATGGACCATAGATATCACGGTGTGTTTGACAAATAAGTGGTAAGTTTGCAAATAAAATTTAGGGGTAAAGGTATGGCCAAAACTCGAACCCACTACCCTGATATTGGCAGCTAAACGCTTTGCCGCTCAGCTACCTGCACATGCGACAGTATAATATCAACTAAGAATTATATATGTAATATTTGTATCGCTATTTATGTTTGGACATTGAAAATGAATTTACGGAAATATACGAAATATTCACATGTGCTAGGTCAATATTAAAGGACACTACATCCACGAGAAATAAAATAGTCTTGGAACAGTGTATACTACGGTGGAATAGAAGGGACATAGGAAACATTTTATTTATCACGTGCGCACGTGTTATCACCACATTCGCACATGTTAGATACCACGTGCGAATGTGTTAATTAACACGTGCGCACGTAATAACTATCTTAGCTAACACGTTCGCATGTGATAGCTATCACGTTCGCAGTTGTTAGCTGACACGTGCGAACGTGAAAAATTACCAACGAAACTAATCGAGATATCAGCCTTTTTTCAAAAACAAGAAAGAAGAACATGAAGAGCGGCGTTTGGTCCCCAGATAAAATAATGGGTTTGCCCCAAACGAGAAAACAATGGGCAGAACTAAACAAACTGGAATTTAGGAAGGGGATCTGAGGTTATGGAGCCTGCGTATCACAGGAACTGTCAAAAGACAAAATTAAAAAGCAGGCACCATATCCAAGGGGTGATTATACAATACCCAAGGCTATGAAAGTGGGAGTATTGGAACCACCCAGGCCGAAATGGTCATGTTGAGAAACTAAACAGTACCAATAACACGGCATAAAAGTCGTGCTGAACGATCTGAGAAGATCGAAATATAACAGCCCTGATTGAAGCCCTACTGGGACCAAATTGTTTTCCCTTATTTTTCTTTTTTACTAGTAAGTTTTTACTTCTTTCAAGACTTATTATTGATTTTTGTACAAAAATGGAGAAAGATGAATCTTATAAGCGATTTCTTGGTTTTCAAAGTGGATTTACTACTTAAACAGAAGGGGTAGAGTTACACATCTTTAAAAATATTGAGTTACACGCGGTGAAAGTTCTCTATTTTGCTTCCACTCTTAGGTTACATATTGTGGAAGAAATTTAGGTAGGCTTTACATCTTCCCTAAGGTTATTTTCAAATGGAGTAAGCAAAATCCAAAACAGAAACACATCATTTGACCTTATTCTTTCAATATGAAAGTATGAATTCTGTCTCATTAAATCCGCTTACTTGAGGCACCATAGAAAAAAATGATATTGACATTTTTATTTTATGTTTTATAATTGTTTACCAATAGTTTGATGTTTCTTCTATTGAAATCAATGGTAAATGAGTTCTCTGCAAACGTTTTGGATAGTGGCTATCACTTTGAAATTTGTCTCTACTTGAGCTTGAGGAGATACCATAAGTTATTTAAAATTTCTAAAAAACGGCACGGTAAAAGTTATTTTTAAAATTTGCAAAATAGTGCAAAACACGGTTACCTTTCAGAATATACCAAGCAAAGGCTATTTTGTAAGCATTACTATTAGTGACCTAATACCTTATAATTGAGACAGTTTACTCCGAATAAAGCGTTAGTTTAAACTTAATTTCAACAAACTTAACATACATGGTATACAACAGTAACTGCACGAAATTAATGGATTAGAAAACAAGTTATTTAAAACTTATATAAAATCCTCTCCATGTTGGAAATAATTAGACTAGAATTCAACAAATACCACATTGTCAGGAATCATGGCTGGTGATAACTTTTATGTGGCAAATAAGGATAGTATAACATAATGGCAATGCTATTTGTTTCAATTAAATTTTGTAAACTAAAACGGAGTATTGCTTAAACCGATTATGTACTCAGGGGTGTGCAAATCGACAGAGCAGGAAGTATTAAAACTTTCCGAAATATTAAAACATTTTGTTGCGAGAATGATACGCTGAACATCAACGATTAGAGATGAATACCTGTCGTTTCCATTGCGAAGATTGTTTACTCACAACAGACATGGAGTATTGGAGAAAAAAAACTTTTCGTGAATTGTTTGATATTTACGACACGGAAGTAGTCTCAGTGTCGCCACAGGTGCAAAGGACGGATTCAGTTAAAGATCTTCGTTGATATCAGAGTTAAGCGCTATAAACACTTCTCAATTTTCATCGTAAGAAGTAGTAAAAACAATTTATTCTCATCTGTTTCCGTAGCATAATTATTATACTAGTAGTCTGTCAGTAACCAATTTTCAAAGCATTCTTAAGAAATTATTTGCAGATATCTAAAAATCTTCTTTTTTGTTTTTGTCTAATGATCTGGAAGCCAGTGCCTTGAACTGTTAAATTTGAATTAAAAGGTAATATATCCCAAACAGCGATTTGTCATTGAATAAAATCATTGTCTGGAGTTTAAATGCGAAGGAATTATATCGCCGGAGAAGGCGCAGCCTATAATAATATGCATCCAAACGACACACAATGATTTTATTCATGACCAAATCACTGTTTAACATATATTATTTCTATTCTAACAAGTTATCGAGGATTATAATGTACGTCCTTGACGATATCCATTAAATATGTGCCTGATACGTGTTCATTTCTTTCCCAGCGCGTCGCTATGCCGTCTAACGCTCTGACGTAATTATTATGACGTCAGAAAAATTAATTGTTGAAAATTTACACAATTTTCAGCCTTCTTTTTATAGGAAAATCAAAGTAGGTCGTGTTAGAATATCTAATATTTCTATTATCTATATTCTCTATAAATATTTGTGTTTTTAATGAAACAGTCACTGTATTTCTCATTGGTATCATTATTGTAAATTTTAATTAAGCGGATGTTTTGTTGCCTTACCCAACTTGTCAGTGTGTTTTAAGAAACTTGATGGTTTTAGTCAGAGCAGAATTTCTGGTATGTTTGAATGTTATACTGTTTCATGAAAGTAACTTGAACTGTTACAGCGGAGTGGTTTGCGGGTTTCAACCTTTCTGTGCTGTCAGCGCTTTGATTATACTTTAATACAGGATTCCTGAATAAAAACCCGAGATGCATTATATTTATTTGAACATAAAGAGATGAGACGTTTATGATGAATATTTTACTTGTCTAAGAATATTATACTGATCGAGAGATTGGAAATTCTGGAAACTCTTCAGATTATTTAACCAAATATTAAAATGTTTAGAGGCAAATATATCGTTCAGAACTTGTTCAGTCACAAAGTTTAAAGAGATGTTTGAAAAAGTGAATTTGAAAAAGCTTAACAACGCGACTGTTATGTCACTCTGATATAATTTATCAAAATTGTACAAAAGATTTATTGTGCATTTTGAATAAGTTCTAACACGGAGGATTGCGTAATGGCGGACAGGTTAAGGAACACTAATTTAGCATAGTTTACGTTAACGCTAGCGTTGGTTTAAATCATACCGTGGCTGTAGTTTTGACATTTTGGTAGGAATAAAATGGGGAAGTGTTTTTTAGATCCCATTACCGCACTTTATGTGCTTTTGAAGTTTTGTGACAGGTAAAATCTCTCTTAAAAAAGTCTCTCACGTACTTATGTTATTACTGTATGTCAGTTTGAAGACAATCCATCAAAATGAGTTGAGGATTGGTCGGACAACGTGTGACGGCACTATGAACACCATGCATTTTATATTAAATATAATTGGGGAGATAGATTTTAACGTAATATAACCATAAAATGCAAATAAAACACTGTAGATAACTTGTATTAAATATCAACAGGCACATTTAATGATATCTAATTTCTTTTCGCGACGAAATGCGTTCTGACACTTAAATGATGTCGTCATCCCTGCCCACATGTCACTTTATTCGTCATAATTTTCACATCATTTATATTAATAGATATAATTATCAGTATCTATGATTTGCAAGAGTCCATTTTTATAACTTTTAATGCGTGCGTTTTTTATTCCAGGTTGACACAAGAGTTGTTTCATGGAATCAGAAAACGGGACGACTATTTATTTTCACGATAGAGAATTTGCTTATGTGTGAAGTTTCTACTAGTTTGATCAACAGATGCAGACAGACAGCCGGGATGAGTCATTCGTTCTCAGTGACATTCGTAACAACAGATGAAAGCTTATACTTATTGAGATCAGGAAACTGAATATTTCCACGGGGTTCATCATTTGTAACCTGCTTACATATCGTGTTCCAGCACATAACCAACATGCGTCTTTTTAAAGCGCTCGTTTTGAATACATCTTCAGACATTAGAAGGTGTGTACTGCTCTTAGCAGACGGCAAATCGAAAAGCCTATAGCGGTAATCAACATTCATGGGAATAACGAAAACATGTACAGACAGTTAGTAAAAGAAGTGATACTCAACTGATTTGTTGAGTCAACGGCGCAGAATTAAATGTGCGAATTGCTACTTTTTCAATTAGAAATGAACATATGAGCCGTGCCATGAGATAACCAACATAGTAGGTTTGCGACCAGCACGGATCGAGACCAGCTTGCACATTCGTGCAGTCTGGTCAGGATCCATGCTGTTCGCTTTCAAAGTCTATTGCAATTACAGAAACTTTTAGCGAACAGCATTGATCCTGATCAGACTGCGCAAATGCGCAGGCTGCTCTGGATCCATGCTGGTCGCAAACCCACTATGTTGGTTTTCTCATGGCGCGGCTCAATTATTAAGAAATTCTTGATGTTATTGATTACTCACATTTGAATTCTGCTTATTTCATTTGGTCAAGAAATGAAAATGATTCATAATCGTTTGAAAAACTGATTTAAAAAGTATTTAAGTTGAATAAAATGTTAATTTAATCTGACATGTCTCCAATTAATAACAATATGAATTTTTTCTCATACCCTGTCTTTGTCTTGCTTTTTTTCTAACATACCGTATTCTGCTGTAGGTATGACTAACATTCATTTTGTCATCTTTCAGTGTGTGCCCATATACGAAATCAGTTCACATAAAAGAAAAATACGGGATTTGTATACTACACAGTGCATATACGGGAAAAGTCTGGTAAATGTATCTTTTAGAAATACTGGTCCTTGAATTCCCCGAATACGAAAACCATATTCAGTCTAAATGTGACACAAATATGGAACCTGTATACTCTGCAAATCTTGCATAAACGGGGAAAAATGGGCCCGTATATCAAAAACTACATGTTCGTATCCCCGTATATCAGATGCAAATACATTCCGTATATGACACAAGTACGGGATCCGTATATTGCGTATACCATGCATATACGGGACTAGTCCGTAGCCCGTATATCAAAAAGTACAGTTTCGTATATGCCCCGTATATGACAAAAGTACGGGATCCGTATACTTAGTATATCATGCGTATACGGAAAAATCCGAAGCTCGTATATTAGAAAATACAAGTCCGTATATGCCCCGTATATTAGATGCCATCACAGTCCGTATATGACAAAAATACGGGATCCGAATACTACGTATAATCGGAATATACAGGCTCGTATACGTGTTCCGTATATTTTAAAATACGGAAAATATACGGGAAAAAAGTCTCAAGACCCTTCGAATACATGAAAATGAAACTTATGTTAAAGCAGGGCACGAATAAACACCATTTCTAGGGTTTTTTTTAAAAAAAAGTTCGTATATTGCATATATACGGGAAATATACATTTATGTATATTCGGCGTATACGGGATCCCGTATATGCATGACAAATATACGGACTTCCCGTATACTAGATGTTCCGAATACGGGATCGTATATTAGGTCCGTGTATTTGTAATATACATCCCGTATACTCCCGTATTTTCGAAATATACGGGACCGTACACTCCCGTATATTGACCCTTTTTTCGCAGTGAAATTAAATGTGCGAATTGTTAGTTTTTCAATTAGAAACGAACATTTAGAAATGCATAATGTTATTGATTACTTATATTTTCTGCTTATTTCATTAGGATAAGAAATAAAAATAACTCATAATCGTACAAAATAAAACTGTTTTAAAAAGTATTTATGTTGAATACAATGTTAATTTAATCTGACTTGTCTCCATTGATGATATATTTTTTTCTCATACCCCGTCTTTGTCTTTGTCTTTCCTAAAATACCGCATTCAGCTACAGGTTTGTTTAACCTTCATTCTATGTCATCTTTCAGTTTGTGCCCCATATACCAAATCAGTTCACATAAAATAAAAATTCGGGATAGTGCATATACGGGAAAAGTCAGTTCAACGTACATTTTAAAAATACTGGTCCATATATTCCCCGTATACGAAAACCAAATTCAGTCTGTAAGTGACACAAATACGGGATCTGTATACTACGTATATCTTGCATATACGGGAAAAAACCTGGCCCGTATATCAACAAAATACAGTTCCGTATATCCCCGTATATCAGATGCAAATAAATTCCGTATATGCCACATATACGGGATTCGTATATTACGTGTACCATGCATATACGGGACAAGTCCGTAGCCCGTATATAAAAAAATACAGTTCCGTATATTCCCCGTATATGTCAAAAGTACGGGATCCGTACACTAAGTATATCATGCGTATACTGAAAAATTCCGATGTCCGTATATTAGAGAAAATACAGGTCCGTATATGTCCCGTATATTAAATGCAATTGCAGTCCGTATATGTCAAAAATACGGGATCCGTATACTACGTATATCCGGAATATACAGGCACGTATACTTGTTCCGTATATTCTAAAATACGACAAGTATACGGGAAAAATGTCTAAGACCCTTCGAATACATGAAAATAAAATATATGTTAAAGCAGGACACGAATAAACACCATTTCTAATGGATTTTTTTGAAAATTCATATATTTAATATATACGGGAAATATACATGTATGAATATTCGGCGTATATGGGATCCCGTATATGCATGACAAATATACGGACTTCCCGTATACTAGATGTTCCGAATACGGGATTGTATACTAGGTCCGTATATTTGTAATATACACTCCGTATACTCCCGTATTTTCGAAATATACGGGACCGTACACTCCCGTATATTGACCCTTTTTTCGCAGTGTATGAGGCAGTAAATAACAGAAGAAATAAATCTATTTCGATTTTTATGCTTATCAATTTAAAACAAATGATGTGACTTATATAGATAGTTTAAGCTTAAAAAAATATTCAATTAACAATTTATGGTGGAATTTAGTTTAACTTATATTACAATAATTTATTAATGCCATTA
This sequence comes from Mercenaria mercenaria, assembly GCF_021730395.1. Taxonomy (NCBI): domain Eukaryota; kingdom Metazoa; phylum Mollusca; class Bivalvia; order Venerida; family Veneridae; genus Mercenaria; species Mercenaria mercenaria. Next base: position 591,086 of record NC_069362.1, read on the forward strand.
TCAAGAATATATCTTTCATCATCATAACATAATAAACACGTTTTATTGATAACATAACTGGAAAGATTATGCTTATCAGAACGAATAACTTTAAAGGTGTGATTACTTTGACATTGAGAGTCTTGTAATTTTCATGAACTATAGTTTTTCTTTTGCTGTTTTATTCCTTTGCATTTTAAATATTAACTTCTTTTTCTAATGAATATGAATATATTTTACTTCGTAATCCTACAAAGTCAGTGATGGGAATACCGGCAATCTCATCATTAAATTTGCTGATAATTTTTTTATTATTATCGAAACAAAATTTTGAATCTGGACTGTAATCACTGTTATCTAATGACTCTTTATCCTTAAAAATGTCGTGATATGTATCTTTGGTATGTATTTCATATCACAAACTACCAGTGTTTTTTTTTTCTCCATACTTTTCCATAATGTAAAATATATTATAATCAAAAATCATACAATAATATTTTGGTATATCCAAAAAATACATATTCCAACAGATGTAGGTCTGTTTAATAATAAATTTTATTTTTTTCTATAAATATCAAACAAAGTCTCTTTAAAAATTGTGCTAGAAACAATGAAGTTTACGCTGCTCCGAAAAAGAATTTTCATCAATATTGATTGTTTTTCTTAAATTTTCCACCGTCTTACAAAACACTGAATTATTCGTGAGCTTAAAAACGTCTTTTTCAAAAGAATTCTTTGCTTCATATCTTTTTTGAGTATTAAAAGCAATGTACATTTTAAACGAATGACTTTCATCAAAAGTTAAAATTCTATGTATTTCTGTTACTTCTGCGTTTATCCTAACTGTGCATATAGTTCAAGATTTGTATATTGGACAACATAGTTTTGTTTTTCATTAAAGTTGGAACCATTTTTTTAAAAATTACCTTTTCCTATTTCTTATTCTTTTTTAATATTTTACTGTACTTTGAAAGCCATTGTTTGTTTATTTGTTTGTTTTGGGTTTAACGCCGTTTTCAACAGTATTTCAGTCATGTAACGGCAGGCAGTTAACCTAACCATTGTTCCTGGATTCTGTACCAGTACAAACCTGTTCTCCGCAAGTAACTGCCAACTTTTCCACATAAATTAGAGGTGGAAGACTAATGATTTCAGACACAATGTCGTTTATCAAATAGTCACGGTGAAAAAACTTCCTGCCCGAGGATCGAACTCACGACCCCGCGATCCTTAGGCCAACGCTCTACCTACTGAGCTAAGCGGGCGGGCTTGAAAGCCATTGATCGCTATACCAATCTTTTCAGGAGCTAAGGGATAATCATTGTGAAAACACGACAAATTCTTTTCAGACATCTCTTATAAAATGTAGAGTAATATGAGGTGTATGTATAATTGACAAATAAAGGGCGCCGACACGACATATTTATACCCGCCAACACGAAAACTCGACAAATAAATCTTTCGTGTTTTCGCCCCGCCGAAACGACAACACGAAAACTCGACAAATTAGGTTTTTGTCGAGTTTTCGTGTTTTCGTGTTGTCGTGTTTTCGCCCCGCCAACACGAAATGGCAGAAATCAGCCACCATAGATATGTACATGACCGCAGTGATTCAACGTGTTTTTGGTGGAATTTTCAATATAGCTTTGTGTGTGTGTGTGTGTGTGTTCGGGTTTAACGTCTTTTTCAACAATTTTTCAGTCATATAAACGGCGGTGTCTACTTGTAGCAGTGAGCACAAAGCCCAAATTTATAGTGCTGCCTCACTGGAATATCACGCCGTAGACACGTGGCATGATACCCCACCCAGTCACATTATACTAACACCGGGCTGACCAGTCCTAGCACTATCCCCTTAATGCTGAGCGTCAAGCGAGGAAGCTGCTAGTACCAATTTTTACGTCTTTGGTATGACGCGGCCGGGGATCGATCCCACGACCTCCCGCACTCGAAGCGGACGCTCTACCACTAGGCTACCGAGGCGGTCAATATAGGTATGTACTGCCACCGTTTGTAATAGAAGTAAATGTTTCGCATACGTACTTTTTGGCGAGAAAAATACACGTCTGTTTTATACCATCGAAAATGAAAGTAACTTACGTGCTTGAACATGCTTCTTTTATCTAGCTGAAGGACAATATACCCATTCAAAAGGTCTTATTTTTATTTTGTCTATAGATCTACCATACCGGCCGAGCATGAGAAATAAAGATGCGAGGATGGAATTGATAAAATAGATATTATGTTATTATAAAGAATATAGGCAATTACTAATTTGTTTAACGTAGTCCCTTATAGGCCGTTGTCTCAAATTGAAATATGTATATTTTAAATCATTAATTGTGTCATAGGGTGTATATCCATTAGTATGTAATAAATCATATTCAAAACTAAATAGTACCAGTGTTCACTTATTTTCTTATTCCCCATACATTGCAATTATTCCGTGTCTACCTTAGTCTACTTTAGCTGTTTATCAGTAGTATTTGAAGTAGTTTGATCGTTAGTCATTTTAAGTTAGAAGTTTAGTCCAGTACTCCGTAGTTTAGAGATATTATTGCACGGTTACCTATCTTCACTAACGCTAACACGTGATTGTCATAACCAATCGATTGCTTACTTTCACTTTACAGCCATTATTCAAATACAAATAAACATACGCCATTTTCTGTGCATCAAATGAAATTGCCATTTTTGTAGTTATACATTCATATATCTACAGGTAAATGATTGTCCTATATTGTTGTTTCTTTTTGCTATATATGTAATAATTATCTTAGTTGGTTATTCAATATTTGTTGAGATATTCGGTTTGAAATGTCGGGTCATTGTTTGCTTTGTCCGTAATTCATTCGTCACACTACCGTTCATAATGTCAATTGTAATAAACATATATATATATATATATATATATATATATATATATATATATATATATATATATATATATATATATATATATATATATATATATATGTATGGGAATATATATTTATGTTGTTTCATTATTTGTTACAGGTCTTCTAAATTATATAGAATACATCTTCTGAGTAATCGAACCTGCGTTTGTTAGATATTAATACAGACAAATAGACAAACAAATATCTTGTCCCAGCTCTGTCTTCCCCATCAAAGGGCGTAGCGCGGACGTCGGCGACAATTGCATCGAGGAAAAATGTTTACCTAGATCGAACGGTCACTCAAAATAGTGAGCACACAGGTAACAGAAAGCACCAGTCAGTACAAAAAAAAACTGAAAACCTGAAACGGAAATAACTGCTGAATTTGAAGTAAAATGTTAATTCAGGGCCTTCCTTACAAGAAAATCCTACAAGTTTTGGTCAAAGTTTGTTTTAATTTTCCATGTCTCCCAACAATAAATATATCAGACGTCGCGAACTGTGAGCAAACCCCCAAATGACATTTGTATGGACGCCGCCATCTTAAAATGGACGTCACGTAATTTTACAACGCAAGTCTATGGGAAAAAACATAAAATCTTGATTTTTAACTTCATTTTAGATTTTTTCAAACAAAAATGAAAAAGGTGCCTAGAGATATTAACCTTCTGGTATTAACGATGCTATTTTTGATAATTTTACATACAGTATAAATAAATTATCTGAGGTCCAACATTAGGTGGGACAGTCTTTCAACATTGGTTGAAATTTTATCGAACAAACTGCGATTGTGTGGTTATGTTTGTCCGATGGGAAATGTAAAACTTTAATATATCTAAAAAGCAAAGCTTTATGAGTCTTCAGATGCAAAACAGAAGAAAAGGCAATATAGACGCATATCTAGATTGAAAACATTAATTGAGTAACTACTGTGACCAGCAAAAGCATAAATGCAATTCAATTCAATTCAATTCAAATATTTTATTAAAGTCTCATTCACATTACATGTACATTACAATTTACAATTATCGAAATATCACAAGAACATGTGTGTGACCAATCATAAATGCTTTTTATGAGACTATACATATGGCAGTTTGTACATTATGACAATAAAACAATACAATGCCATAAAAACCTTATCATCATTAAAACCAATGATATACCATAAAATCACATCAAACAATCTTAAAACGTTTCTATGACTGTTTAAAATAACACTATTAATTAGTGTTTGACTTTGGATTAGAGCCCAGCCAATAAAAACTTTATAAATCCTTAACAAAAAAAGAATTCTAAGTTAAAAAGGGGCATAACCCATGTCAGAATTCAAGTCTAAGCTATGGGAATTGTTTGTACTAGTGTAGACCTGATAGTAAATAAATATTTCAAACTTCACGTAAAATCTTTGATATTAACATAAATATTGTCTTGTCGAAAAAAAAATCTTAGTGGCGTTGACTGAGATATTATATAACCATTCTATGCCTCAAGTAAAAAAAAAAAAACACTAAAGGGGCATAGATCTATCAAGATTCAAATCAGAGTTACGGGTATATATATATATATATATATATATATATATATATATATATATATATATATATATAGTGTTCAAATCATATATAGCAAGTTTTGAAGAGACTGAGAATTCAAAATATATATACAGAAGTATATTTATGACCAAGAATATAAAAAATTAGGATTAAATTTAATATATGCATTCTTATCATGTTTAAATGTTACAAGTAGTTTTTCGTCATCTGACAACTTGTCATAGGTAACATTTGGCATACTACTTATTGCAGAAATCAGTTCAGTTCTACATTCATTGTACAAGGGGCAGTTATATAAAACATGTTTCTCATCTTCTAAAACATCAATTAAAACAGCACCTTCTCCTTAATTCTAAGTTTTCATATCTTCCGGTTTCCACTCGTAATGGTGCTACACCACATCTAAATTTTGTAAAAGCTGATCGATAATGAAAAGGCATATTGGATTTTAAATATTTCTCTGAACAAAAATCTGACTTAAAAATTCTATAGGTTCTCAGCTTATTACCACCATTTCCTCTTACAGAAGTATTTGTATTTCTATCTAACAATGCTTTCCATTTCACTTTTTCAACATTAAACAATTTTTCATCAATAAGGTTGATTACAGGTTTATAATTTCCACCAACATGATTCAACAAATGAACACAGTTAATATTCTGAAGACAGTTTTTCATTCTATAATAACTATTCCTAATATTTTCATTTTTTGACCATGGAAATATAACTTTGTTCTTTCTTGCATCTGACATATTCATAACTCTAAAGTACTGTCTGAATACTGAACCTCAGAGTCTAACGTTTAGTGGCTTCCAACCCATCTCCCCAATCAAAGCAGCATTTGGAGTATATTTCCCTACCCCAAGATAGGCACCGCATGGCCTTATTGTGGACAGCATTGATGCATGAGAACGACCAGTCCCCCCACAATGGAGCGCTATAGCTAATAATTGGCCACACCATACTATCATACAGCCTTGTGAAAGTCGAGTAGTGAAAACCACCAAAAGCTTTACTCTTTGAAATAATCAGTCCAAGAGCTCTTGAAGCCGATAAAGCAACAGTTTTAGCTATCTCATGGAAATCAAGGAATTCATTCAGTACAATTCCTAAATATTTATAACTATGTACATATTCTAATACATCTGTTCCAATTTTGAAAACATGATCTGACACTGTAGTACTATTTTGTATCTCCTATCCTAATACCTTTATTTAAACTATTGATTGTAGATGCCTAATCATTAATATTCAAGTTAAACAGCATCGGGGAGAGCGGACAACCCTGCTTCAAGCCGCACTTTATTTCGAACCAATGTGTATCAAAGCCGTTCAGACGAACACAGCATTTACATCCTTGTACAGTGACATTATGGCATGAAACAGTCTACCCTGCACTCAAAGATGCTGCAACTTATTCCACAAAGTATTTCTATCTAACATGTCATACGCCTTCTTGAAATCGATAAACGTGGCAAAAGTTGGAAGCCTTTTAAGTTTACGAGTTTCTATAATTGTTGTAAGAGACTGTACTTGATCAACAGTGCTTTTTCCTTTACAAAAGCCATTTTGCTCATCACATATAACATTTTCCTGTGTAAACCAATCTGTTAATCTAGTATTCAAAAGACTACAGTAAATCTTGTACATACAAGGTGCTAATGTGATACCCCTATAGGGAAGGGGATCCCTAGTGTCAGAAGTAGATGACTTTGGAATAGGTATTATAATACCTTTAGACCACTCTGATGGTACAGTTCCACTGGTGTAACACCTATTAAAGAGACTGTGCAGCATTGCCAAGGCCAGGTCGTTTTTCAACAATTCACTCGGTTTTTCATCATGACCAGGTGCCTTTCCAGACTTTGCCTGTAATATGCATTTTCGGACCTCCTCGATAGTGAAAAAAATGTTGAAATCTAACCCGTCCATCGCACCACGGAGAGTCTCATCAAAAGGTGGTAAACAGCTAGAGTTGCTCGTAGCATCCTGAGGGTTGAGAAGTTTTTCAAAATCAGAACCCCATTTTTGAAGAACAAAACTAGGATCAGAAGAAATGGACCCATCAGGTTGTGTGACTTCAAACGGAACCTTTTTTAATCTTTCACTACCAACCCCAATTTTGCCTATGCTTTTCCAAAAATTTCTAGAATCCCTGGAAATGGCAGCTTCTAGCTCTGTCTGAGATTGATAAACATATTGCCTCTTAGCTCTCTGGACGCTACGATCAAATTCTTTACGTTTTGTAACATATACATGTTTAAGCAAACGCCTATTACCATTTGTACATTTAAGCCATTTCTTTTCAGCTAAACACATATTTTTCCATAAAACAGTTAAATGTTCAGACCACCAAGGTTTGTAGACTTTATGCTTCTAAGTTGCTCTTTTACTAGAAATAATGATTACTGACTTATGTGACAGTTTGTTTGACATCTCATTGTGCATAATTCCAACAAATGTACATGTATATGCCTCGTCAAGACCCACCTGTGTCATAGCCGCACTTTCTAACTGATCTATGGTCTGAAAAATAAATGCAATAAAAAACAGCCTGAGGAAGTTATCGATAAGAGTACCAATGAAAAATCGAAGTTGAAAAGGATCAGTGTAGAGACTAGAAGACAAGAAAATATTACCATTGATCAATAGAAAACACGCTTTGAACAATTGTGATTATAATGCCGATTACATAATTCCAGAGCTAGAACATATACAATGCGATAATGATAAAACTGATTAATTGTTTAATGTTTAAATAACTGTAGGTGAGGTTGCTTGAGCAAATAGGTCGATGAAAAGATATAAAAGTTGAGGAAATGACGAACTAATTCCTGATTTTTTTTAGAAAGTATAGAAAGCATAATTAAAAATATTACAGGATTATTTCACAGAATATTTAGAAATAGAATATATCAAGAACAATGGTGTGAAACAATTGTAGTGACATGAAAAGAAAAAGAAAAATAAGAACGTAACTGATAATTATAAAAGAATATCTCTACTTAATGTACTAGGCAAAATAAATACAAATGTTATTTGTCGACGTTTTGCCGTTTTGCATAAATATATATGAGAAGATAGGGGAGCCACAGGGGGGATTTAGAAATGGGTACAGAAAGAAGATAACGCATTTGTTTTGCAAGCTTTAATTGAAAAACAGTTGGCGAAAAATTGGACAAAAGTTTACACATGTAGACTTTAAGAAGGCGTTTGATTTGATAAAGAAACCAAAATTGCTCCAGGTCTTGTCAGCAAATGAGGTAAATGGAATATTCTATAACACTGTCAAAGCCATGTATACCTTAGTAAGACTAAGGTACAGTGATCTAATGGATATATGACAGAAAGTTTTACGTGACCTCTCGGATTAAAGCAAGGTTGTTCTGGGAGTCCGATTATGTTAATCCTTTTTATAAATGATTTTCTTAAGCGAACGGGAGAATCATGTTTTGCAGATATACAGCTCTTACCACACACGGAAGAAATATTATCGTTATTCTTTGTTGATGATTCAGCTTTGACAGCGGATTCACTTGTTGGCTTGCAACAATTAGTGGAGCGGGATATTGCAAAATACTTCAGTCGATGATACAAGCATCAAATTTACAGGATAGTAACTTCCTATCATGCACTTTAACATAAGATCAAAGGCCACTTGAAATTATGTCATTTTCAAGATGGCCGCCACAAAAACAAAATGGCCGCCATTTTTTTGGTTCTTTTCAATACTTTATTTCAGGTAAGCATGTAATACATTAAAACGATTGCATTTTTTCATTTATACACTTTCGTTTCACTTAAGAACAGAATACCAAGCTATAGTATGCATATTATTTTAATTTGTAATCAACTTTGTATGACTACGCTCATGTGTGTAGACATCCCAACACTTTGTTTTTATAACTTACATTTCCTTAACAATTGTTAAATCTGAAGCACACCAACCAATTTAAGTTTTATATACATGTTATTCAGATAAAATTCAATGCAATAAATCAACATTTTAAGAAAATGCGTCTTATAAACCATAAGGGGACAAAGAAATAGTGTAGCGCGAGCACTTGCACAGTCAAAAGCAATATTTTCCTATAATGCAAACCTTAAGAAACTACCACTGTTGATTTACTGTATATACCCATAAAACTATACACATCGGAAATAATATTTTAACCGAAGCAAAAATATGCATATGCTGCATTTAGTCATTTTCTTCAAAGTTGCAAGAACAAACTGCTGTGCATAACAGACCTGAGCAGTGGCACTTGCAATTGCCCCCTTGCAATTACCAGTACAGGAAGTTCTTTTGCAGCCCCACTTTTGAGGCTCTTGGCAGCATTCAGCTATAGCAGACAACTACGCCCAGTAAGGGATCCACATATTGTTCTGCTTCAGCCACCCCCAGTTTGACGGAATTGGAAGTTGCTGTATGGTAACTGTTGCTTGACCCCAGACATGACCTGCCTGAAAAATTGCTCGTTTGACGTGTTGCTTCAGAGCACCTTTGTTTGGTGGAACCGCAATATACACTCTTTGTTTCTAGGCAAACAAATCAAGTTGAGCTTCATCCACCTTGCATGTCATGTTTCATCGATCGTACAATATAACTACAATTTTTTTAATGTATCCATTTCCGACTCAGTAATTGTGTCTTTGGCAGCGCTGAGACTATGAAATACTTCAGTAGCTGTTTCGAACACATTCCATGCCTGCTGTGTAGATTGCTTGCCCTTGCCGACAAATGCAGAAAGAGTGTCGCAACCAGTAAAAGCATGAAAAAAAAAATGGAAATGCCTTTGAACGAGGCTCAAGTGATCTATAATCCGAAAAAATCTAAAATTCTTACCTTTCCAAAAGCTAGCCACAAAGCATCAATATTTAAATCAGGGTACACTATTTTAGCAAGAACTAACAACCAATTGTAATTGTTTGGTGGCATGTCAATGAGGTATGCTTTGCATATACAAACATACGACTGTTGGCTTTTTCGTTATAACATGGAGCAAGCGCATTTCTGTTTATATTTGAATTGCAAACAATATCGACAATATCGGCACCCCACAGATGCTGTAGACGGAATTTGTCTGCGCTATTTCTTAGCAATTATTTGCCAAATTCCAATCAAACCTTGTAATTATGATCAGTACAAGCCTAGTTGTCCATGTGCAAAGCGGATTCAATTTGGATGATTTTTCAATTAAGTTAAGGCCCTTTAATAATTCCTTCTTTGTATGTATATGGGAAAAATTTGTCCGCGCCTTTTCGGGGTCATCATATGCGAGACTTTTATCAAACCTTGTAATTATCATTGGTACCAAGTCAAGTTGTGCATGTGCAGAGCTTGGTTCGCGCTATTACACAGTTATTGTATGCCAGGCTTTTATCAAACCTTGTTATTTGAGAGTTTGAGATTTCAACCTTCGCCTTCTCCTTCAACGTCTCTTGCAAAGTTAACGTACGAAGTTGAAGTTCGATTAAAATTCCTTGAGATTTCAAACATTAGAATGAACCTTACTTCTTTTAATCCGCCCATTCAATTTATCCGTAATTATGATCGTTTTTTTTTTTTCGTGCATTTTGATACCAATTGTCCGAAAGGGCAGGAATTTTACAAGAGGTTTTAAAAATGAAAAAAATGAAAACATTTCAATTAATATAATCATCGCATGGATATTAGAGCGATTACCTACAAAAAAAACAACAACAAAAAAACAAAAAAACAAACGATAAAACAATGTGAACAATGTAAAAACTCGTTAGTGTTGCTCCAAACATTTAGGTTTTATATAAAATTATGTCAGTATAGTCAGTATACAATGCACGATTGTAAATCATACACGAGAGGAAATAAAAATGATTATTACATACCAAAAATTGTTTTCCATAGGGTTTCAATGGACCGCGATCGTGCAATATTTTTCCATATCATGACGTTGAACGCTTTCATATCGGACTAGTCCCAATCCGTGACTCTAGTTACCTCCCCTGACGGTCCGTCCATTGCGAATCTCTTTAGATTTTTGTTGCTAGTGTGTGTTTGTTCAATTTGTAATTTATGCAACATTTTGTTTACTTTTACACTTTGATTAATCTGACCTATCAGATACTGGCACGTAGTAATTTATCAGACTGAAATGAAATGGAAGTTATAATTACGTCATGAGTTGGACTAATATAGGACGTGGAATGTTTTCTTAACGTTGTAATGGAAAGAATCGCGTGACGTCCATGGAGTCCACGCGCACGTTGCGACAACAAGCTGACGTCATTTTCGTGGAAAATATTAATGCGCGTCAGTTTGATTTGTTTATTGCGCTTTCGGATAATTTTTTTCCGTATTTTTTCCTGTCTTTCGTGACAGAACGATAATTTAGATATAGATACTGTAAAATACCATATCACCCCCAGTAGGGTACCATATCACCATGCCACAACATAGGCCCCATTGTGAGCCAGGACATTTATGGTACCCTATGGCAATTTAACATAGTGTACCATATCACCATTTAGGGTACCATATCACCATTTAGGGTACTATAAAAAATTACCAGTAGACAATAAGAGAAAAGGTATTTTCTTTCGTAAAAGAAATGGAGTGGCACTGAAAAGGGCCGTTGTGTTTTTTTTTTTTTGAGTTGTGTTTATTTCCTTGCCTTCTTGTGGTTCTTGACAGATTTCATGTGTGCACCTCTTCCTGTTGAGCCAATTCGTTTGTTTGGCACTGTATCATCCCGATCATTCGGTAGAGACCATTTCTTTGACTGTGTACTAACATCCTGCTCTTCACCCTTACTGTTTTCCTGCTGAGTCGTACTTGTTGTTGGAGAAGTGAGGAGAATAGATACCGTAAGTTGATCTGCATTGAATTTCACATCACATTCCGTCCGATGATGTCTTCGACTCTCCTTGATGGTAGAGTTGAGTTTGACCAGATTAATGTTGACAGTCTTGATCTCTTCAAGTATGGATGTTCCAACTTTACTGAGGTACGCCATATGTACCTGCTGGTGTTGTGACTGTGTCTGAGCTTTTTGCTGTGGCTGCTGTTGATACTGTTCATACTGTTGTGTAAAATTCGCCTGTGGTGAGGTATAATATGAATCTACCCATTCTGCATGGTATTTTGAGGTACCGATGTATACACAGGTTGATGATTCGGTGTATATCTGTGGTACTGTTTGAGTATAAAGGTTCAATGATATTTGTTGCCTCCATGACTTCTTCAAGTATAGATTTGGTAAAAGGTAAGATATCCTCCATCCTTCAAAAAGTGACCTGGACGTAGGATGTACCGCCTTTATATACCCTGCATAGAGCCATGATGCAGATGTAACACGTGTTTTCATTGGTTGATCAAGAATAAGTGTTAACATGTGCTAAGATCCACGATTATTTTTACATTTTCTCCTACAGTCTTTTTTTCGTAGTCACCATTTTCATCATTACATATAAGCATTGTATACCCTAGGTATAGACCTATCTAACAAGGGTCTATTCATTAAAATCGGACGACTAATCAATGAGCAGTCAAGAATAAACCCAGCGTCAAGAAACACAAATAAGCCATTTCAACGTTACATTTAGTCGTTCAGAAAATGTATCGATGAGGTCATTTATAGTGCTCTCTATAAGGTTCGCGCGTCTTATATTTATATAGCGCTGGGCTCCATAGGCTTCATTGCACTTTCTGGCAGTAACCTATACAATGGAGTTTGAGGACAGACTTGCATACATTGAGAGGAGCTACGGTTGGGAATGGACATCTAATTACTCCAGCAGGCCATCCAGGAGGCTGGGGTTGAGCGCCTTCAGAAAATAAAAAGCACGCCAACTCAGACAGAAGATGAGGAGGTCGTCGGGTATACAGAGATGAGGGTAGAGGAGGAGCCAGCCGAGGCCAGCGGGTCCAGGGGTTAACCAGGCCAACCCCATTGTCATTAATGGGCCGGGGAAGATGGAGGAAGCAGGCCAGAGCCAAGCCGCCAATGAAGGGTCGGACTTGGACGCAGATGACGAGCCGGCATTCACGTTCCAAGGCGGTCCTTCCAAGAGGAAGGACCTTCAGTACTGCCCGACCTGCCGTGGCATGCATTATGTTTTGGAGGTCCTTCGAACCTAAAACCAACAGCCCTTTTCATGGCTACACACATCTTTTCAGAAATATACTACATTATATTGTCAGAAACAAAGTGGTCTAAGGCCCCAAGGGTAGTTTAGTAAGGCCTCTTCTGATTGGTTAAAAATTAAATAAGTAAACTTGATTCTGAATAGTCCGTTGTTTCTCTATCCTTTTTGTGCCTTTACTTTATATACAATGTTGCTAAAGGTACAGGTTTGATACGCCGGCTGATCAAGAAGGATCGGACCCCTGACTGGGTGTACGAAAGAGATTGAGAAAAGACAGAGGCAAGCAGGCCTGAAAGTCTTCTTTGCAAAATGTGGGGTGGAGTGGCCACGTCCACGGTACAGAGTTAAACTTAACAACCTGTACCCGGACTTGACTGAGTTTAAGCTCAGCCAGTCAAGCTTAATAATTTATACCCGGACTTGTCTGAGTTTTATTAAGTTTGACTTTAAAAAGGACCAACCAACTATTTTAGAGTGGAAAATACTTTGTATATTGTCAATTGAAAAAACAACAAACACTTACCTTTCTTTCTAAACTATTTTATTCAAGATACAACTTTTAAAGAAGAAACACACACAATTATGTTAAAAGTCAATGTCACTTGTTTATAACTTTGGCTGCTTCTGCTTGGGTTCTCCCTGACTCTTTTTACTACTAGCTTTTCGTTTCGGTTCGAAACGCTTCTTCCCTTCCTTCTTAGCCTCCTGTTTCTCGGTTTATGGTGGGGTATCCTGATTCTCTACCGTATTCCTTTGAGACACTGTTGGTATAATCAGATCGAATGTACCCTGTGCTCTAGGTGTTTTTGTTTTCTTGATACCTTGTACACCAGCAGTTGGCTTCTATAAGAAAAAAAATTGTCGCGGATCGGCAGAGGGTACAGAGCCAAAGCCCAAGTTTATCACCTCTGCAATATCTGACCATTTGTACATGCGTGGTGGTACTGATGGTGTGCTGTCAGAAAATCCTCCGACAGGTAGAAATAATGGTCTACGGGCTGATGTCGCCGGTTTGTCCTTGCTACCGTCTGCTTGTCGAGTGGGACATTTGTTAGCAAAATGTCCTAATTTGTTACAGTTGTAACATCTCAGATTCTTCATGTAGCTTTGATCGTTGGAACATTGACTAGCAAAGTGTTCTTCCTCCCTTAGTTATTGATAGTACATGGTATCAGCCCCATCTACTTTCCCTACAGGTGCATAAGTTTTGCTTTTCATCTTGTCTCTTCAGATTTTAGAGATCTACTGATGTCGATGTGCTGGCAGTCCCCGTTTTTATAGGATTTTTCAAGGTAATCATGCCAGCTCGGTTTCTGTCAGTATAAAAGGACAGTCATCAAGGGATTTGTATCATTTCTGCCTAGGCAAATATGGCAGCACCACGTACATTAGTACCTTACTCAGATTCTTCGAGTGGCAGTGAAGATGAAGAAGAAGAACTAAATAAGCATCGTTTATCATTAACTAAAACGAAACAAATATTAGCTAGTAGAAAAAGAACGGCTTGCGGGTTTAGAAGGAATACGTAAACAAGCAAGGCAATATCAACATGATGAGAAACGACATGACCTGGAAAGCAATTCCTTTAACATTACACCCGGAATGGAGCGAAAATCGGGAAAATTCAAGGCGCAAAGTAAAGTGTATGATGTTACATTCAAACCCTATGACCATCCGTATGACTTTACCTACGAACTATTCAATGCTATGATAGACAAGATGAAAGAGGAGTGTCAGACCAAGCCAAGAGATAAAGTTCGAGTCTCAATTGATCATCCCGGTTTGAAACTTGGAATACACGTCCCATTTGACAATGCGTCAGCAGTGACAGGGGAAACTTTGCTTCAAGAAATTGAAAATGTCATGCAAGGCAATGAAGATTTCAAGATTCATGATGGTCAATTGCATGCTGAAATTACTCATATTTCCATGCCTGAAGGAAAGTCCAGTGAACTCCAGACCAAGACTTTCCGTTCGGTGTATACCAAACGTATCGTGGTGGATCAATATAAGACCGTCCCTTACGGATATCTTCAGTCTTAAACATGACATCAAGTGAGCGGACGTACATTTTTGAATGAATCAGAACTGACTTCAGCATTGTAACCGTCAAGTCATACATAAAAGTGTGTTGAATAAAATTATCAAAAACAGAAGAAGTTGTGTTATATTTTTGGCTTCAAGATAGAGAATACCTCGGGAGTATTCGAGAACACGATGAATTCCTTCGCTGCTGAACTCAAGAAAGTGTGTCACAAAGTATCGGCGTATGAAGCTCATTTCAGTAAAGTACATCTTGGCTTTTCGGGAGACACTTTTGTAGAATTATTCACAGCCTATATAAGAAACAGGACGGATTTAAAAGTAGACTTTTCCATCGTCCACACTGATGATTCGTATACGGACATGGGGATCAATTTGCAAGATAATTCTTTGATAGATATAGAATATGCATTGCGCGATTTTCTGCAAGCAAAGAAGTGTCTCAACGTCAAGTACAAGGACATAACAAAAGTAAGGACAGAGTTGGATATGAGTTTCTCTACATGGATGTACATGCTCCGAAAATACACGAGTAAATATCATTCTGACATCGAACTCGAGTGGTGTGATCACAGTTCATATTACAACAACATGTCAGATAGTAAAGAGAAGAAAATCTTTACACCTGGAGAAACAATCGCTCATATCATCAAATCATCAACTGGATAGAGAATAACGGACTACCGAGACCTGATAACATTGATATCAAAAAACAGTAGCTTGTTATTCTATTTATCATGAAACTCATACAGACTGCCTAGAAAAACATACGTCTTCATCTCTTATTTCGTAAAAAATGTCTTTTGAAGCAAAAATTTAAATTCATATTTTACGGATTTGAAAATTCATCCGCCCTGAAACATCTGAACGAAACAATACGGCGGCCATATTGAATTCAACTCCGGCAATGATTTTGACTTTCTGATATTCTTGTAAAAAAGAATAACAATGAAATAATTTCTTACCTGCGTAAAAACCAAAAAGCAGCCTCTTGAATAAATCAGAACATGCTTTATTTCCATATTATTCAACAATTGACTCAGACGACTACGTGTCCAAAGCGCTGAAAATTTCACTTCCAGTTTCAGACTTTAAAGTTTTTAAAATCATTAAATTTACACTGATCCAAGAATTATAATTAACTGATTAAAGAATAGTAATTAACACAAACACTTTTGCTAATACTTAATAAAATGTGTATGCCTTAAATAAGGCATACATCCGGAATAAGTATATCATACATTGTCAAGTGTATTGTAAACCTTTCCAAGAATCGATCCATGTAAACATTGTGATGTCATGATGAACGTTTCACAATGACGTCATTCAGTGCTATTGTCTGTGTGATAAATGTAGAGACAACCATATTCAAGGAAATTTGTTGAGATTACAAAATCTATTTAGAAAAATAAGTTGTGCAACATCGAAACTGGACTCTGCAATAAAATTTAATCTGGAAGGAAACTGATGTAAAAACTAATCCGTCAATATAGGAGTAGCTTAATTTTGATATCAGGTCAATGACCTGATAACAGAATAAAATATCAGGCAGGTGTTATCAGGCACTTTGCATAGCAGTTGCATGATAAACAATATTAATGGATAAAACATCAAGCAAACAGGGAAAAATGGCACTTATGATATTGCTGACCGTGCGTATGATGAAAGATTTTGACTGGTTATGTGAACTTCATAACTGTGAAATTAAAAACATTAAATTGGAGTGGTATATAAATAACAAGATAGAAGACATTTATTTGTTAAATAATTGTTAACTTTTGTTTTTGTTGTGAACATTGTTTTTGTCAACATTGTTCTTGTCAGTATAAAGAAACAGAATATGTTGTCATTATTATTTAAACCATCGTGGAAGAAAGTAGTTTACTATTTCAACATCCTTGCAATATTTCTATTTCTGGACCAAGTGGGTCTGGTAAAACACAATTTGTCAAACAATTGATCGAGTTTAAAACGGATGTGTTTCAAACTGTACCACAACAAGTGGTGTGGTGTTACAAAGAATGGCAGACTACTTACGCTATTTTGCAAGAAAGAGAAGGATTTTATATCATGTTTGACAATGGTATCCAGACGACGACGAGGAGATTGTCAGCGATACCAGTATTCCACATTTGGTGGTGTTTGACGACATGCTCGGCGATAAAGATGAAGAAAAATTCAAACTTTGGTTTACCAGAAAAGGACATCGTCGTAATGCCAGTGTGATTCATATCACACAGAACATGTTTCATCAATCCAAAGCAAGCAGGACAATGAGTCTGAATGCGCATTACATGATTCTGTTTCAAAATACTAGAGATAAAGGACAAATCAAAGTATTTGCAAGTCAAATTCAATTGCCACATTTACGCCAAGCCTATCGAGATGTCATTTCAGTCCCGCACGGATATTTAGTGATTGATTTTCATCCAAGAACGCCCGAGTCCTACAGACTGAGAACAGATATCTTTCATCGTTGGGTGACTTGAGGAAATCGAAGACCTGTTGTGTACACGGGACTAGTATAAGCGAAAAATACACAGGAAGAAGGTATTCACTTCAAGACAATTCGTCATGGATAACACACCAAAAGCTGTCATCAGAGCCTTAGAATTGCCCAGCCAGGAGAAAAATATTTAAAGAAGACAACAGTTATTACAAGCGGGTCTGCATGAAATGATCAAATGATTTACGTTAGCAGCCAAGATCATCATACAGAAAAAGATTCAACTGTCTAAACAGACTTTGAATTTCATGAACAGAAATCAACAAGAGATTCAACAGTTAGCAGACGCCAATGTGGATGCCGAAACCAAACGTAAATTGATACTGAAACCAGGAGGCAGTGGCTTTCTTGGAGGTGTTATGTTTCGAAGTCTACTTCGTAGGGACAGACAAAAGACTTTGAGAAAATTTGACAAGGCTGTCAAGATAAGATCTGTCAAAGCGCCACCGGCCAATAAAGGTAAAAAGAGAACTGTCAAAACACCAGTAGCCAAGAAAGGCAGAAAGAGATCTGTTAAAACACCAGCCAAGAAACACACATCACCGTTGAAAGTCAAAATACAAGTCAAGATATCATCGGGCAAGACAACAGGGAGGACACTTCCACCACCAATGAGGAAGCTCGATGATCAGTTTGTGACTGTCAGACGAAAATCTTCACCAAGACAAGACCCGCCTTTGAGATCACTCAGTCGTGTCTCTGATGTGATTGATCAGACAACACCAGTCAGATCACCTCTGTCACCCATCAGTATCATGTCTGGATTTCAAACTCCAAGTCTCTTGTCATCGAGATCCAAGAGTACCACCCCATCCTCTGTTCTTAACACTCCTAAGTCAAGATTTAATAACGTGGTGGTGAATCAACATGATGATGGACTCCAAACGGTAAATGGACTGTAAGCAAATTAACACCGGGAGAAACTTCGTTCTCGTCTGCGTCCCGAAACTCAACCCAAAGATCGTTTTTTTGTCCAGTACTTTGTCTAGAACTCCATCTTGGTCAAGCTCACCTTTTTCCTCATTTACAGGGTATCCGAATAAAATGTTAGCCCGATTTTCACCACTGAATCGACAAGTATCTACACTTAGATCAGGTTCGATCAGTGATGCTGCAAAAACAGCCTTTGATGCCCTGTCGCCTATATACGCCCAAGTATTCACAGAAACAACATCATCTGGTTGTTGGGACAGTCACGAAGATGGCATGCAAAAGAAGTGCAAAACGTAAAACACCGTTGATCAAGAAACATGGAGCAATGATGTTAGCTTTAGGCAAGGCACAGCCTCAGTTTAGGAAAATACTAATCAAGGAAGCGCCTAAAGATCTGATCCACTGCTTGGCAGAATGCTGTCAAAATAGTTTGAAAGGGAATGCATCTCTATCAGAAGCTCAAAAGCGCCAGTTGCATCCAAGACGTCAACAACTTCAGGACTTGGCAAACAAAAAGATTCCCATCCAGAAGAAAAAACAAATTTTAAATCAGAAAGGGGGATTTTTACCACTGTTATCTTTTGCGCTAGCACCTGTACTTAACAACAGTCTTGGAAAACTGATAGATAAAATATGAAGAAGATGGCAATTGTTCCGTTTAAAATGCTGGAAGAGATGAATCGCTGGAAAGCAGAGCAACAGCAACGTCCAAGATTACCACCAAACCCTAACATCACACAGACATCAGAAAGACATGGGGTCTGCACTTTATCGAGACGATTTGTCTGAAAGTGAAAAAGCTCAATTATACGGTCAAACGTTACAGAAATTTCTACTGGCTCATAAAAAGGCAGTGCAGCAGTTCTCAAAATTTCAGCAACAGCAAGAGCAAACTGTACAAACAGAGAAAAAGCCTGAGACTTTGCATGATCGTATTATTGATAGTGTGCCGGTATCCATGCGTCGTAAAGCCAAAGCTCTTCTTCAAATGTTGGAAGATCATCCGAACATGAGTTGGAATGCTCAGGGAAATTTAGAAGTCAATGGAAAACCTATTCCCGGATCTAATATTAATGATTTAGCCAATGATGTTCTAAGAAAACGTAAAGGATCCAACCCAAGAGGATGGGAAGAATTTTCTCGAGGTCTGAGAGAATCTAATGTCCCTCAGGAATATGTTGGCAACAGACAGCGCTGGTTATGGATGCAGAGAGACGGGTTCGAGGATAAAGAGGATGGGGATGATTTTTTGAGACCAGTTTCTACTTACCACCTACACCACCTAAGTCTATAAAACGTGAATCCAGAACTTCAAAGTCCCAGTCGTGGGAGGCTTATTAACATGGACAGTAAAAGAGAGGTAGGGCTTCATAAAATTTACTACGATCCAAAACATCCTGCAAGATTTACGGGCGTTCAAAAACTGTATCGGTCAGCTCGAAAACAGATCAAGTATTTATCTTTAGATCAAGTCAAATCTTAGTTGCAGGAGCAGAAAACCTACACGTTGCATAAACCTATTCGTTGAAAATTTAAAGGACGTGAAACAAAGGTGGGAGGCATTGATCATTAGTGGCAGGCGGGTTTAGCAGATTTACAGAGGTTGATGAAAGACAATGATCAGTTTTGTTATTTGTTGTGTGTCATTGATGTGTTTTCAAAATACGCTTGGGTTGTTCCAATTTGTAATAAAACAGGTCAAACTTTGATTCAAGCGTTTGAGTCTATTTTGAAAACTTCAGGTCGATCCCCAAAGTGCTTGCAAACTGACAAAGGGTCTGAATTCAAAAATAAAGACTTTCAGAAGTTTTTAAAGTCCCAACATATTCATTTTTTTCACTACAGAAAATCCTGAAACTAAAGCAAGCATTGTTGAAAGAATTAAAAGAAGTCCGAAAAGTCGCATATGGAAATATTTTACACATGAAAAAACGCGACGTTACATTGATATTTTAGATGATTTGGTTCATGCCTACAATCATAGTTTTCATCGGAGTATTCAAACAAAGCCCGCATCGGTCACTGAAAAAACAGAACCTGAAGTATCACAACGCTTGTATGGATCAAAAACAAAGTCAAAACCTATCTCGGTCAAAGTGGGTGATTTAGTGCGCATCAACAAAACAAAGCGAACTTTTGACAAAGGGAATCTCCCAAACTGGACCAAAGAATTATACAAGGTCATTCACATTCGCCGTTCTTTGCCACAAGCTGTTCAGTTAGAAGATTTGGGTGGGAACAAATTGAAGGATCCTATAATTTGCCTGAAATTCAGACTATAAAAGATAAAGATATTTACGAAATTGAATCCGTAATTGCTCGTCGCACAAGGAAAGTGGGTGGAAAAAAAATCAAAGAAATTAAAGTTCACTGGGAAGGTTATCCAAAGAAATTTGACAATTGGATTCCAGAAAGTCATTTGGTATAAAAGACTCTACATTTTGACAGGATGTCTCAGTCAGATTCGGCTAGCGTGGAGGTGGCAGACAATACTACGACGCTTTGTAAAACTCGTGAGCCAAAAAATCGTCTCACTTACATGTCACAACAGATTTTTGCCATTTATTTTGTGTTGGTGGTTTCCATCATTCAACTCTGTCTGAACTCTGAAGATAGGATTTGGTTAATTCTTCTCAGTAGCACGCTTGGCTACATTTTAACCACCCCAGGTTTGAAATTCGTAGAACAGCCTACGTTGCACAATCTAGCTATTGGTCACCAGTGATGAATTCGTTTTACATAACGGTGCTCAGTGACAGCTCTATGGCCATGTTTTCTAACAATACCCAGAGTGAATTCAGGACAAAATTACCCGAACCCATTCATGTCAATAAAGATGATTATGAAATGGCTTTGGTCGAACTCAACATTCCTTCTCAGATTGTCAATGTGACTGAGGAGGAATCTCAATTTCAACTTGTTACAACATATGCCAAACTAGGCAAGGAATTCAGTAAATTAATTTCCGTTAAGTGTAGGAAAATTAATGATCAGTACACCTTTCATTACTGCATCAAATCTGGGGTATATTCTTCCCCAGAGCATCTCATTACTAAAACTGACAATGCTATTCAAAAAGAACTTGATGACATTCTCCATAAATTGTCCATGGTGTTTCATATAGGTAATTCCCAACCAACCAAGGAGACGTATCAAATTCATCTCCAAATCCACTTTTGATGAAATAGGTATAAATATAAGGGGTGACACTGGACAAACCGTTCAGTTTGTTGGTGGCAAGTCTATGGTGAAGTTGCATTCTCGAAAGAAATCACGACTTAACTTATGATCACAATGTATCCCGTATATCGTGGTGTTCCTCGTCAATTTGGTCATGGACTTGGGTCCATCTTTAAATCACCTATCAAAACAACATCTCATTTTGTGAAACCCATGGTAAAATCAGCAATTAGGGCCCTCAAACATGAAGGCCTGGGTGCAGTCAAGGATATCATGTAAGGAAGAAATCCAAAACAGGTGTTAAACTCTCGTGGAAAAAGGGCGCTGAAGTCTGTTGGAAAAGCAACAGCCTTATCCTTGGGAGAATCTTTGATCAAAACTATAAAAGGTTCAAAACCAAGGTCTCATCGTCAGTACTCATTCAGGCATCGTGGAAGAAGTGTGGTGGTGATACCACAACGTGGTCGTGGAAAAAAAAACCTTCACAAAAAAAATCTAGACCTCTTGATATTTTCGACTGAAAACAAATATGTTGCAACATGGTTCTTGCGAGTGTAACAAAACAGAACTTGATGTTTCTGCTGTGCCTCCAACCATGTCAGCCATGCAAGAATGAACGGAACATTACCCTATTTTGGCTTTGAATAATTCAGCGCCCATCAAATTTATTATTCCTCCACAAACGGAAAAATGGACAGATTTGAATCAGTCCTATTTGTAAATCAAATTCAAAGTGCTCAAGGCTGATGGAACAGACCTGAGGGTTGACACTGAAATTCTGTGGTCAATAACTTTTTCCACAGTATGTTCAGTAGCATTGATCTGTATTTGAACAATAAACTGATTTCGAGCAACACATATACCTATCCGTACAGAGCCTACATTGAAAATCTCCTGTCCTACAACAAAGAATGTAATGACAAACAACAGCGGGCTTTTGAACTCTGGGATAAAGATACAGCCACTCATATGCAGGATAATACACGAAATGCAGCTAATGATGGATGGAAACGTCGCAGAACTCGTATTGCCGAAAGCAAATCCTGTGAACTCATTGGAAGATTGCATCTGGATTTATTCCTACAAGAGAAATATCTCCCCAATGGAATTGAAATACGCCTCAAGTTGAACAGAGTCTCCACCAACGTCTGTCTCATGTACACAGTCGAAGGAAAAGTTGGTATCCAGCAAGTGGGATTCAACGTGAGAACGGTTGAATTGCTTCCTGTGGTGACCAACGATTTGAATCAGGCCATTAGTCAGCATAACATGAATATCCCGATACGACGCGCTGTTGTGAAAACATTTACGATCCCCGATGGACAGAGATCTAAAATTGATGATCACTTATTTCTTGGACAACTTCCAAAACATGTCAGCATTGGTATGGTGAGAAATGCAGATATGAATGGGAACCACCGTACCAATCCGTTTGATTTCAGACATTTCCAATTGTCTAAACTAGAAGTCAGTATCGACGGGAAAACCATTCACAAGAAAGCCTTCCAACCAGAGAATTTTGCGATCTTACATGTCACTCTTCCAGGCAACAGGAGCTCTTGGACTCAAAAGGTCGATTTGATTGACTATGACAGAATATAAAAGTGGCTACACTCTCTGGGGATTTGATCTCACGGCAGATCAAGGTTGCGAGGACGGTCTACTTCACCCTATAAAAACGGGAACCTGAGGATAGATCTTCAGTTTGCACAACAACTTCCTAGCGTCGTGAACGTGATAGTGAACGCAGAATTCGACAATCAAATTGAAATCAACGGATTGAGAGAAGTCGTCACAGATTATTAAACATGAAGTGCATAAGAACTGTTATGGATGTATTGTGGATAATCCCAGTCAGTTACAGCATCAACTGTGTTTGTTCACATATACGGACAAGTGGGTGGAGTTGTACATTGAAAAAGCTCTCAATCAACTGAATCTCTACAATGTCATGGAAAAATGGTATCCAAAACTATAGCTCATGGACGTGCATGGCAGTGAGAAAGTACAAGCCCTGCATATATGGGTAGATATAAGGAACAAGTTAGCCCGTCACCAATCAGATCCACGGGAAAGCTGGATGAGTATATGAGCAGATCGAGTGAAAGACGCCTGGAATCATGAATAACCATGGACTTCATTACATCTTGGATAAATCGTTTATATTGAGAACACTCAATGGAGAAGTGTGTCCTAAGGATCATCTACCGAAGGAGAAACCCTGTTATGTGAAAGCCTACATAGTGAACACACATGACTCAGATAAACCTGTAGAACATTGGGTGGCCATTTACTTCAGAGAAAATACAGCCATCTACTTTGACTCTTATGGATTACCACCCTTAGGGGAAGCAATTCGACCCTTCTTGGACAACAATACCCGAAGCTGGACTAGGAAGAACTGACTTCAAAGTGGGAGCAGTGCCATGTGTGGTGTTTACTGCATATTTCCTTTGCACGCTTTAGCCAGAGGATATGATTGAGAGACTATATTGACTATCAACTTTTGTTTAGAGCCAAGATTTTGACATCTCAATGACAAAGATGTAGGAACTTGGTTTAAACAATTCTATGGACACTTGGTTGCAAAAGCCAGATCACTAGCTAAACCTGAACATTATCAGTGTTGTACAGCAGATCAAACTGAAAAACTTGCTTTAGCGTTGTTTACATTGTATGTGTTAGACCATGACTATTTGTACCCTTAATGTTCTTTGTTAATACAGTTACATGTTCAATAAAAATGTGTACACAAAATTTCTTGTTTTGTTATTATTTCTCTATCTAGGGGTAGTAGTAAAGGTGCTATAAACCCATCCCTCAAAAGACCAGAGGTTCTGGTCTTTTCTCAACTTAGCCATGTTGATGTTGGTCCTCCATGTAAGATCAAATCTAATTGGCTAATATATTGATTATTTATCCGGTCCGCGCGACCCCCTTTATAAGCAAGTACATTGGCCTACATTCCATCATTCGTTCACAATGGAGTCCATTGTCGAGCAAATTGAGGAGTTGCAACAACTTTAAGCCAGAGCTGTTGTTTTTCAGAACAGTATCCTAATTACGCTTAGGAGGGAAGAAGAGAGTTGGAGGGACATCCAGCGAAGAACGAATGAGGCGTTAAGAATCATCCGATCCTTAAGAGATAGAGAACAGTGGAGACGGACAGAAAGGCAGAGAATGGAGGAGAGATACGTGGGTCGGCGCTACGTCAGGGGTGATAGGGTTCAACCCAATGTCGAAAGGGCCACTGCTGATAGCACCACTGAGTAGAGATGCTACTCAAAAATAAAACGGCCCTTTTCAGGGCCACTCCATTTCTTTTACGAAAGAAAGTACCCTTTCTCTTATTGTCTACTGGTAAACTTTTATAGTACCCTAAATGGTGATATGGTACCCTAAATGGTGATATGGTACCATATGTTAAATTCCCATAGGTTACCATAAATTTCCTGGCTCACAATGGGGCCTATGGCGTGGCATGGTGATATGGTACCCTACTGGGGGTGATATGGTACCGGTACCATAAATTTCCTGGCTCACAATGGGGCCTATGGCGTGGCATGGGGATATAGTACCCTACTGGGTGTGATATGGTACCGGTACCATATCACCAGCCTTTACTACTTACAAAGAATGCTATTTAGAGACATCCGCAGATATACATGGAACCTTCAATGATGCACAGAGTGCAATTCCATAAGAAGCGGCGTATGGTCCCGAGATGAAAATTTGGCTGTGCGCTAAATGAGAAAACAACGGGCAGAACTAAATACACTCGAATTTAGGGAGGGGGTCTGTGGTTATGGAGTCTACATATCACAGATACTGCCAAAAACAAGATTAAAAAGAAGGTTACATGGTCCTTTGACCATGACCTTGACCTACTGACTTACTTTTGTCTTTTTTAAGATATTGCTATAAAATTTGGACCACTTGCACAGTTTTGAACACACATTTCAAAACCGACTTTACGTGACCTTGATTTTGACCTACCTTCTTCTTTTTAAGGTACAGCAATGAAATTTTGAGATCTTCTACAGTTTTGCACAACATTTTTTGTGCATCTTGGTACATTTTCTCTTTTACAATATACAAATGTATCATATTTTCAATACCCCTGTTCCTCTGACAATATGCTGCTGCCTGGGGTATTCTTTGCCATTAGTGATAGGTCTTGTTTTATCCGCAAAAAAACTAAATTTTGTTTTCATCCCATCTAAGAAAGCTATTCCATGATTTAGGAGGTCTACTGTTAAATTATCAAATGTTTGAAATAGAACACAAACAAAGGCACAAATACTCAAACTTACCATGATTGATACAAATTTGGTATGTCAATACAAAGTATGTACTATTATAATTTGGAGGCCGAGGGACTATCATTTTACCACTTTCAATATATATTTTAACATTTTGCTGTATGGGTAACGACTTGGTTTGATGATGTTATTCCTAAAGCATTGTTATTCTTGGCTCGGCTTTCCTGAGATGGCACACCGTCTATTCGTGTAACTATTAAAGGGGCGGATCAAAGCTTCATACAAGTGTTAAAGTTGTCACTGACCGCTATGCTCAGTTGCACGACAGTGAGCTACCCCATTGTGCCCATGTAGTGTTTGTAGTCCATTCTATAGATTCATTACACATATCATTCAATTAGAAAGGATTAAAAGATTTTGTTTCAGATGATTAGCAATAGTTCAGTATTGCAATAATTTTGAGAAGGTTTCTCAGTGAAACATAGCAAGAAATGAAGAATAGAACAGAGAAGAGATTGAAAAGAAGAGAAGTCCATATAAACAATATAAGTGTCTTTCAGGCCAATATCATAATATATGCTATCAGGTTTATCTGGCACCAGGATCCAATCAACCGTCGATGGTGATAGCATTGGAAGTGGAAAACTCAAAATTGGTTGTGATAAGAACACTATTTAAAAGTCTGGCGGCCATTTTGAAGATGGCGACAATCTTAAATAGGTAAATATTTGGAAAAAGCAGCATTGAAAATAAAACTAACATCAAATGGGGACACATTTGTAGGAAACACACGCTATATCAATACAAATATGACACTTTAAAAGCTTAAAGATCCTGATTCTATGAACAAAATGCCAAAAATATCTCAATTCTGGTAGCCATTTTGAAATTTGGCGGCCATCTTGAAAATGGATGATTTTAGGTGGCTCTCGATAATTTTTAGATCTGGGCCATGTGGCGAACATTTAGTGTAAATTTCATGCTTGTATCATCAAGTGAAGTATTTCCTTAGATTTCTCACTTAGCTGCTCCACTAATGACGTAATATATAAAGCAACTTCTGTGATGATTACAACTTAATAAGACACCAAATCATGGTATATATAAATGGTCGCGTTTTGCCGAGAGCTGAACAATAGACCTACAGGAATGAACCAATTGAAGTAGTAACATCGTTTACAGGTTGGTGTTCTATTCACCAACCACCTATATTAACAAAAGTGTCAAATTAACAAGCGCTTAAGGGGAAGCTAGTTCTTGTACATTTACTTTCAAAATATAAATATTGTCAACTGACAAAGGAGGCGTATTTTAAAATATTTGATACGATCATTACACCCGTGTTGTTGTGCGGATCGGAAATCTGGGGCATAGTTAAGATAAAACTGTTGAACAGACTCAGATATACGCCTGTAAACGATATATGTGTACTCCCCGCAGGACATGTAATGCAGCGTTTGTACGAGTTTGTTGTAGACATCCTATGTTTGTATCTACGGTTAAAATGGTAATAAAGTATTTGTTATGTGTATTAAAGCTAGATTAAAGTAGATATGTTCGTAAAGCGTATGATATGATGTATATTGTAGACCAAAGTTGTCAAAATATGTGGGTTACAAGAGTCAAAAATTTACTGAATAATGTTTCGGATATGTATGATTAGAACAAAATGTGCGTGATGAAAATGTATTTATAAAGAACTTTGTACACAGATTGATAGACCAATGTATACAAGAATGGTTTGGCAAGGTTGGAGATAGTAGAAAACGCAGAATATTATGCTTGTTTTAAATTACGTTTTGAACATGAATGTTATCTGAACTGTGTAAATATCACGGTGGGGAAACCACGTGACTAAATCGGATAACGTGCACGCAAAAGTGCTAAATATAGGCCCGCTTCAGGTATGTTTTTTCACAATAACTTTTTTGATCCGCAATTGTTGTAAACGAGATAACGTGCATAAACCCCGCAATAAAAAGCTCTTTCAGTGGATGTATGTAACTTGATGAAACTCCCTCCCGTTTTTACGTAATCCTTGCCCAATCGATTCGAAATATGCAAAATATTTTGGTAACGAACACGTCTGTTCACAAGTTACGCACCTAGCACAGATTCTGCAGAGATTTTTTGCTGGAATGTAGGTTGAAAATAAAACTTGTCATTATCCAAAGTCGTGTATCAAATATTTAACATGACTATTCAGGAATATTGAAGATATCGTGCGGTAACGTACACGTTGCGGTTTTTCAGGTCATTTTTCCCCAGAGGGTAACGTACACGTCAAAGACTATTTATCATGCATGTAGAACATCTTTGTCTTTAAATGACTGAACTGTAAACATTTTGATATTGTTAAAAAAAGATGCAGATGGGAATAGGCTGTTTTTCTTTCGGTAGGTTAGTATATACAGAAATGCTACAGTGAAAATGAGTAGCGTCAGTCCTCACCCTAACTTGGAAAACATTACACGTTTACTGCTCTTTAAACGTTTCTTGTATGTCTATACATAGAAAGGTAAAATGATAAAATTTTGAAATTATTTTGCTCTAAATCCATCATATGCGCAACTGACCATGTATCTTTGAGTGAAAAAATTGACAGTTGCTTACGGGGGATGGAAGCCTAGTGCTTGTTCTTTCCAGTAACGATGGTTAGTTTAGTTGTCCGCACCATATGATTCAGACCGTGAAATATTCGAACATAAAGAAATGCTTTAAGCAAGGTAAGATGTTCAACACATGATTTGGATATTGAAAGCGGGCGAGATAATAATATACCTAGGTATCAACGTATTTGTAGACTTTGTCAAAACGATATAGAGACAGAATACCATTTTGTTCTAAAATGTCCGGCGTATAGTGATCTCAGGCATAGGTTAATTCCTCACAAATTCTTTACAAATGTCATTATACACAAGTTCTATATATTGATGTTTTCTTCAAATCAGATTATTGTCAATAATTAAGCAAAACAATATTAGAGAATTTTTTATAAACCGTCTTGTGCATGTATGTACACGTATGTAACATACACCACATTGTCAATATGTGTTATATATACTTAAGGCCATAAGTTCTGCACGGTGTTTAAAAAGTAAAATAAAATAAATTAACGTATCCGTTTTACCTGTATTTTAATTTGATATGCAAATGTATTCATTTTAACACAATAATCCCAAATTTGAACAATTGTTATTCATTAAAAACATCGGTAAACGTGCTGACGTCGGTCGTTGAAATCGATCTGAAATTTGCACTCGTCGGTAAAGAGGATGTGACGCCAACGTTGTAATGGCCATCTTTGATGACGTCTGGCAAACTCATTACGATTTTCGCGGTGCCTCTGTGTCAAACGGGCGCCGCAGTAATGACATCTTGCACGTACTCCAACTTCGCGTAAACGACGTCGAATCGTAAGTGCGCTCACATGACGACGGGTCCTGCCTGGCGTGATCCTAGCAGTATGAACAGGAACTTCAAAACGTCTTCGTAGATGAGTTAAAACTATCCACCTGTCCTGCTGTCGTGTAGTTTCACGTGGACGTCCTGTACGTCGACGATTGTTAACTCTCCCGGTAACGCCGTATCGTTGTCTTAGTCGACGAATGGTATGTTCGTGAACTCTGAAGTTTCTTGCAACTTGCACTACAGTGATCCCATCTTGCAACTGGCCTATAGCGCGAATACGTTCCACATTTGAGAGTTTCATTGTGACGTTCACGTGAAGTTAAATTGAAATTTAGCACTGGCGAATGACGTGTCAGGTTTTATCAAAGCAAAATAAGCATAAAAACTCAAAATTACATTGTAAATCTACACGTTGCACATTGCAATTGAAATTCGTTCATGACCACTGAACCAAGACATTGTCGCTTACCTGAATTTTTAGAACAATAATTTGCAGATTTGTGTAGCAATCAAAATAAAACCGGTTTTAGGACAATTGGTCAAAATTTGAAAAAGTTATTACATTTCTAAAACCCGTGCAGAACTTTTGGCCTTAGGTGTATATTTTGTTATATTATGTTGTAATGGGCCAGAGGTCTTCAGCAATAAATTATATGTTTGAGTTTGAGTTATAGTTAAATATGGTCGATTTTTGGATCTTGTCTATATGTAATTTTAATTTCAAATTTCTTGAAATATTAATATTAATTTAAATAGCTCTCAATTTCTCTAACAGGCATCTTTATATTACATTAAGAAAACAATTTTTTCAAGCAAAGAACAAAACAAAACAAAAAAGAATAAAACAATCAAGATCAAGAGGAAGTTAAATATTTAAATTTATATACTGACGAGATAAAGAAACGCCTCATTCAAACTCGGTATACAATTTTTCGTTAACCGTGATTCAAAATTAGAAAAGAACAATTCCATTCGCAAATTAGATGCTTTACAAGAATTTATGGTCAATAAGAAATCATTTCATTGTCGCATTAAGCTTAAATCTTGAATTTTAATAGTCCGGTCGGAGAAATTGCATTAGAAAAATCAGTAGCGCGTGTGGCCACCTCTGCTAACAACCACAGCAGCAAGGCGACGCCTCATAGAGCCGCACCAGTTGCGTAACAGATACCGTGGGATTCTGGCCCACTCCTGGTGCAGCGCTGCAACCAGTTCCCGGACGTTTGCTGGCTGGGGTTGACGTTGGCGTAACCGCCGTCCGAGATAATCCCACGCGTGTTCAATCGGATTGCAGTCCGGTGAACACGCCGGCCAAGGTAAAACATTAATGTTCTAGCCTGTAGAAAGTCCCTGGTGACGCGTGCAACGTGAGGTCGCGCGTTGTCGTGCTGATAGACTAATCCTTGACGTTGACGGAATAAAGGGACAACTACATGACGTAATATCTGGTCGATGTAACGCCTGGCTGTGAGATTACCTTGGCAAACGACGAATTGGGACTTAAACCTATGGTTGATTGCTGCCCACACCATTACTCCACCTCCACCGTAACGATTGTGCTCCAAAACGAAATTGTTTGCGTAGCGTTCATGGCGTCGTCTATAGACACGGATACGTCCGTCGGCGTTCCACAAGTTGAAACGCGACTCGTCACTGAACACTACGTTCTGCCAACGCTGGCCGCGATGGTTGCGGGCCCAAATAAGACGTTGGTGACGGTGGCGTAACGTTAGAATTAGACCGCGGTAGGGCCTACGACAGGTAATTCCGCGTTCTCTGAGTCGATTTCTCACTGTATGTCGACTAATTGGACGTCCACGGTTACCTACAACTATACGTGACGTAGATTGCGCCGTCACAAATCTGTCACGTAAATGACGTTGACGTATATAATTATCCTGTCGTATTGACGTTACACGCGGTCTACCTGAACGTGGTCTATCGATAGACGTTCCCGTGTCTCTAACACGTCGAATAAGACGCACAATTGTCGAACGAGAGACGTTAAAACGTCTAGCAACTTGTTCCTGCGTTCGCCCACATTCAAGCATAGCCAAAACCTGAGCCCTCTCTTCAGAATTCAGCCTCCGCATTACGAAAACTAATGTTTTTTTCAGAGAATAGCTGAAAATATGGTTGTGTGTCGTATTACACATGTACATGTGCAAAAATCGTTCAATCAAACCACATGGTTTACATGCACGGACTGCACGAGGAAATCATGACCAGGTACATGAAGTGAACAAATGGCTGAATGAAATCGCGCGAGTTTTTGTTCACTGTGTTTGTCGGTCAGAGTACATGTAGATTTACTACATTTCACAACAATTAAAAGCGTTAGGAAAAAAATAACGCCAAATTTCAATGAGGCGTTTCTTTATCTCGTCAGTATATTTTTTTCTCATTAGTTTTTGATTTTTCGCTTTTAACTCGGTTTTTTTCCTTCACAGCACATTTTTTAACCCAGAATCAATACCAGTATCTTGAGATGCTTCGTAAATACTTTCATTTGTTCCTTCATTATTAGTGTGACATTTGGTTGCAATAACTCTTTAGGATTTTTTTCGATGATTATTCAGTATTTGGCAATCACATAATCTTTTATTTGTTTCTTTTGGCAATAAACAGCCGCAATTCCACTCAAAAATATCGTCGGGACAATAAAAGTTTTGACAGGGATCATTTGCTGAGAATCGGTAATCAGGCAGACGGAAGTTGTATCAAGGTGCTGAACTCCGTCACTCCAAATGCCGACAAATGGATCGTTTCGGTTGTCTCCCTTGGCAGTTGTAATTATTCCGCTAACGACTCTATTATGTAAGATCGTTCTGATCCATCCAATTGGATAGAAGCGTCTACAGAATGGTTTTCTCTGGAACATATCGGGGCGACTGCTGTCGAAAAGGGATTTTTAGATAGATTGTATATGAATCTTAACTTCCGGTTGGGGATAGGACGCTTGAGTTAGTGCTTTTGGGTCACTGGTTTGAGTCCGTGTAGGTCTACTAGACTGCGGACATATTCAGTCTGGCAAATACTCGTGTGATGCTTCTTGTTGCACTTCTTAAATGTACTAAGTAACTTGCATCTGGAGATCATGTGTGAACCAATGTAGCTGAAACATAGTCGATTCATTTTTACGACGGCTATTTTTGATGCGACGTCAAGATGCTTTGGACAATGTGTGGAACTTGTGATTCCTTACAGAAGGCACACTAAGTCTTGACTGGGATTCTGTGTGATCTCTTAGGGCAAATCACGGGATTGGAAGAAACTTGCGTGGTTCGTTTCGTCTTTGTACCAGTATAAAACGAAGATGTAGACCCATGAATGTCAACTTCCGGCTTGTGACCTGTAGGACCGCCTACGTCTAAAATATTGATTTCCTTTGATATCGCCTTGCGTAGATCTTGTAACTGCCAGTCACTATCGCCGTGCTCTCAGGCCTGGTAACGTTGTACTTCTCCTGGTAACTTTTCTGATATTATGGAAACTAGTAAGATGTTTCCGTACATGTCCTGATACTGACCATTTAACATTAGACTACGGATATACGATTACGTCTTATCGTAGAGAATGCGCAAGCTATTGATACTATTTTTCGAGGCGGGAAGCTGAAGAAGAGCTTGCATAGTGGCGTGGGTAATATTTTGTCGGCGATCATACCTTTATTTCAGTAAATTTATCGCTCTAGCATAATTAGCATTGGTCAGTGTAAATCCTTCTATAGTATTAGCTGCTTCAGATTCCAGCTGAGATTGCAAGTAGCTGAACTTTTGCACATCAGTTAGATTATAAATGAGATGTACGGTGGATTCGAATGAGTCCCAGAACGTTTGCCAACATAAAATAGAAGCATTACTTAGGTTGGCATGCGGGACCTTTCAACGACTTCCGGTGCAAATCAGTTGTTAATATTATAATCAAGCAAATCAGATATTCATTTATAATAAGGTTTTTTGCGAAGTATTTGTTCCAGTCAGATGGACGAAAACTTACTCTACTGTATGTCGTTTAATATCTACCCAAACAGGTAAATAGAAGAAGTGGAAACCCCACAGGTCGCTCAACACAACAAAAACGAAAATGTTGCAGGCTCGGTTTGATTGAGCCTGTTCTTGGACAGAAGTTGACATGCATGCTACCGTCCACGCCCTCTAGCCCCGGGTTGAGCAGAACTCAACATTAACACATGTTAAAAGTACAAAAAGCAATTAAGAGACATCCGCAGATGTATTCCAACGGCGGTGAACATGGAACCTTCAATGATACACGTGTTGAGTCGTGTAATTCCATGAAGAGCGGCGTTTGGTCCCCAGATAAAATAAAGGGTTTGCCCCAAACGAGAAAACAATGGGCAGATAATGTCAAATAATTTAGAGACATCCGCAGATGTGTTCATACGGCGGTGCACATGGAACCTTCAATGCTACACTAGTGTGTAATTCCATGAAAAGCGGCGTATGGTCCCCAGTTAAAATAATGGGTTTGCCCTAAACGAGAAACTAATGAGCAGAACTAAACAAACTGGAATTTAGAAAGGGGATCTGAGGTTATGGAGCCTGCATATCACAAGAACTGCCAAAAGACAAAGTTAAAAAGCAGGCGCCATATCCAAGGGGTGATTGTACAATACCCAAAGCTATAAAAGCAGGAGTATTGGAACCACTCAGGCCGAAATGCTCATGTTCAGAAACTAAACTGTACCAATAACATGACATAAAAGTCGTGCTGAACGATCTGAGAAGATGGAAATATAACAGCCCTGATTGAATGAACGGGTAGACCTTTTACGGCCGCCACACGGCTTGTATTAACATTTAACTTTTCGTACCCAATTTCTAAGTTTTTAGACCATACGTCTCTTCATTACGGTTGGCCATCACATAATCCTCGTTGTCTGAAAAAATGTCAGAAATAATTGCAACTTGTATAATGTAGTGAGCTCTACAGAGTTAGATAAAGATTGCTATATGTTAATAGACATTTGCGAATTAAGTCTACGTGGACTGTGAACACATAAGACGATCAATTTTTCAAGGGGACCGTCTCAACATGATTATTTGTGTGGTAGAAAAACATTCCTATAATGATTGTAAGGTCTGGCTTATTATGTAACCGCACAGGATAAGATTTGGATTGGTCTGTCCGTCCGTCTGTTCGCCTGAGAAATGGTTTGTTATACATATCGCACAAAGTATTTGATCTAGCGTCATAACACTTTTCTTGAAATGTTCTTCCATATTATAAGTTGCGCATCTGCGACAAAGTTGAAAAGATGAGGCATTCACGTCAAAGACTTTCAAGAACCGTACATGTCTGTGCATCCCTTGTGTGCAGAAGAAAACACATCGGATTGATTGTATAAACTGAAACTATCAACAAGAAATGGATTTCATTTCATTTATTTTGTTGCCATAATACAGTATAAGCCCGCCCGCTTAGCTCAGTAGGTAGAGCATTGGTCTACGGATCGCGGGGTCGTGAGTTCGATCCTCGGGCTGGGCGTATGTTCTCCGTGACTATTTGATAAACGACATTGTGTCTGAAATCATTAGTCCTCCACCACTGATTCATGTGGGGAAGTTGGCAGTTACTTGCGGAGAACAGGTTTGTACTGGTACAGAATCCAGGAACACTGGTTAGGTTAACTGCCCGCCGTTACATGACTGAAATACTGTTGAAAAACGGCGTTAAACCCAAAACAAACAAACAAACAAACAAATAATACAGTATAAATGGGAAGATTTTTTATTTTGGTTTTTCCTATTTTCAAGTGCGCCAAGCGGGGCAATATAGGAAAGGAATGGAGACGCAAGATATTACGTTTTCTACAGTTTTCACAATGATTTACCTGCTGACCTACTTTTTGATCCCAGCTGACCCAGTTTAGATTTTTTTTTCAAATCGGACGACGACGACGATGGAATACAGATAACTTGCGATCAGACTAGCTCATCTTTTCAACTTTGTCGCAGATGCGCAACTTTTAATATTGAAGAACATTTAAGGAAAGTGTTATGACGCTAGATCAAATACTTTTTGAGATATGTATAACAAAACATATCTCAGGCGAACAGACGAACAGACAGACAAATCCAAATCTTATCCTGTGCGGTTACATAATAAGCCAGACCTTACCATCATTATAGGAATGTTTTCCTACCACACATAAATTATAATAATCATGTTGAGACGGTCCCCTTGAAAAGCTATCGTCTTAGGTGTTCACAGTCCACTTAGACTAAATTCGCAAATGTCTAATAGTCCGACATCTAAGTTATCATTGACATACGAGGCGAGCAACACAATTAAGTTTAAAGCCGTTTGGAGCTAGGTTAGTCCAGTTCCTGAGGGGGTGCCTGTGTGCACGAGAGGTCCAGAGAAAATTTCTCTAGAAATGATTAGAGGAACATCTAAGATGTAAGAAAATCGATGGTGATGGTGTCACATCATGGTGCGGTCCGAGAAAATCCAAGATGGCCGCCAAGATGGCCGCCAAAAATTAAAAACTTCCCTTCTTTATTCGATGTGTCTGTTCTAAGTGTTTTTAATAACTAACTTTTGATTTAAATCTGGAAAATTATTTAAAACGCAAGTCTCAATACAAACATGCCCTCTTTTTTATAATAATTTCTGCAATTTTGAATATTTGGGGTTTTTAGTAAGAAAAAGTAGCTAAAAATAGCTTTTTTTCAAAACATTCTTTTCCATGTGTTATAGATTTTTAGTGTATAGGCAAAACATCCATAAATGTTTGTTATGCTATGGAAACACTCACACAGAAACAAATATAAGCTTATTAACAATTTCTGGATTGATATTTGTAACACGCACAGCTCTGAAAGTGGGTGGGGTAAATCAACCCCGGAAATCAGCAAATTTGGAATTCATATAAATCGAATGATTTTCATTTAAATTTCATTTTTACTGTACCAAGTATTAAATTTCTGCCATCTATGGAATATATATACTTATAATTGGCCCTGTAAACATCATAAATAGTAAAATTTTGAGTGGGTGGGGTAAATTTATAAAATTTTGTGTCATTTTCTTTAAGTTCTATATTTGACCAGTTTTCATAATTTTTTATCATGAGCGGTTTTAACTGATTCCAGTTATTGAACAGACTGGAACATGCAAGGTTAAAGAAGATCAAAAAGGGACGCTGTTCAACCATTGTACAGTACAAAAATTGCAAGATGGCCATCAAAACTGAGAAAAGGTCTAATAATTATCTTAATTTGTTATATAATGATAGAAATTTTTTGATGTAATGTTTTGTTCATGTTACGTTAAGTTTTAATATAAATCTAATAGGTCTTTAATATAGATCTCTGATATAGATCTATAGATCTTTGATATAGGTAATCTACACAATATCAAACTCTACCCCAGGAGAAACAATCCCCATGACTCTGACTTGTAATTTGAGTTATGCCCCTTTTAACCTTGTTTGGTTAAAAAAATTTATAAAGTCAAATATCTCTGTTACTTTCAAAGCTTTTGACTTGAAACTTAAAATAGTTATTAACTATGAAAATCTTCACCAGAAGAAGTAATGCTGATAACTCTGCTTTAAATTTTGACAGAGTTATGCCCCTTCCTATCTTAGATTAAAAAAAATAGGTTTTATAAAGAGTTTTACTGGCAAAGCTCTATTTCAGAGTCAAGCACTGAGAAAAGTCGAGCGTGCTGACTTACGGACAGTTCTTGTTCATCTGACTGTTTCTATCACAGTTTAACACATACAATAGGTATGTGCATTAATAAAACTCTATGGACATTCTAAGACACCATTTGGAAAAGTTCACGACACACTTAGACATAAAAGTACAGCTGTTTGGCATATACGACACTGTTTGACAAGTTCATGCCAAACTTTGACTAAAATACATAACTTTTTGACATGATAATATGACAAAATATTATAATAAGAAATAATCTGGATATGTTCATATCCCACCTTACCATAATAACATAACTGTCTGACGCAAAAAGGTACTATTTAAAGAAGGTCACACCACGCTTTGACATAAGATATTGCCGTGTGATATAATAAGAAACCATTTAGGCAAGTTTATATCACACTTAACATAATAAGACACAATTTGAACAAGTTGACACAACATTTAGACATAATAAAAAAAAGTATGATAAAATGGGACACTTTGTTGAAAGGTTCACATTGCACATGATAAGAAACTATATGAACAACATATCAAAAGCCTTTCGCATAATAACACGTCCCATAGACATGTTCACATTAGGTGTAGACAGGATGAATTACATTTGACTGCTCTACACCCGGCATGTTAAATAACCAGACTGTCTATTCAAAAAGAGCTAGGCTGTGTTAGCCGGACATCGGAAGACACTTTATGGACAAGTTTTAGCAGACTTTGATAAAATAATATGCGTATTTCATGTCTTAGTTTGTCTCATACAGCCATAGACAATATCATAGTTCTCATAGACAAGATGACAGTCATATACTTTCCACATAATAACATAGCTTTATCATAGCTGTTATATATTAATATATTGACAATTTCATACCAATCTTTATGACCATTTTGTGTCGATTCGCCGTAAAACCCAACTTACTCACTCACATTTTGACAAAACAACACAAACATTTCACATAATAACACGTTCTGTAGACAAGGTGACTTACATGTTGGACGTACATGTGAAGGTGTTGTAAAAAAGTGATAAAGAACGTGGCTGTCAGATCAAAATGAGCTAGGCTTTGTTAGCTGAACTCAACTTTCTAAACATTTCTTTCTTTCTGACTCTTTGTCCCTCTGATTATATCATCTTATAACTGGCCCTTTAGGGGATGCATTTCAGGCTCTGAGTAGCTGCATCTATCTGTAAAGGGCTTTCGTTTGATTGTATATGAAACAAAAGGGCGCTATATAAATTTGGTATGGTGTATACGAAGACATTATAGCTGTATGACTATGTGGACAACACATCCTGACATAAGACAAAATTTAATGCCGCATTGCATACATGTACAACTAATCTGTATCACTGGCAATGATAGAAGCAATATTTTCAAATATCGGCTCCATTTGTGCATCTTCTACCAGTTGTATGGTAAAGGCATTTAAAAACAATAATTGTCTTTCAAAATCAGCATATGGGAAAATTAGACCCATCGTGAAAATCACCACAAAAACCGATAATACGTTTGGCCAAGTAAATCGGCTGTCGAGACTGTTCGCTAGTTTTCGGCCTACTCCGTATTTCAGACCGATGTCTAACCCTTCTTCGCCAATGTACCGTTACATTAATACTTTTGATCAAATGGATGAGTTAGGGGTATTGTTAAGTCTAATTTACAGTGATTGAAGAGATAGATTAGAAAATAGAAACCTAAATGGCTGTTGGTGGTTTAATCAGATTACCATTTATAACGGTATTCTCAACAAACACATTATTATAATTTATTGAACACAGCTCCTTGTTAAAGCCCTGCTCCCGTCCTACCTTTTAACCTTGAATTGTCACTGAAAAAGCATGAAAATCCTGATTATGAACACTGACGTCTGTCAAAATAGAGTCTATTTTATATGAAATTCTATATGAAATTTCTGTGGTTTTGCGTGCTAAAGGTTGGCACGTGGCCGTTAACTGTTACCTATTGTAATCATGGGTTGCATAAACACAAACGAATTTGAATAGCCGTGGAGCAGGGCTTTAAAGATCTAAATAGATTATTCTCGGTATTATATTTCAAACATGCTTAAATTTTCAAAGCAATCGAATTTAAAACTGGTATTGAATGCGAAACTATCTTTTAAACAGCCAGCTTCCGGTAAAACCCAGTACTGGTGTCATATGAGAAGTCATGGTCATGACCACTTTCACGGACTCCTGGGTTGAGCGGCCGACACATTATTCACTGGACGACCGCTCTCCTCAATATATTTGAATTCCTGTCATCCTGCTGGATCTTATTTCAATTCTGCCTCGAAATTCGAAGAATTCTTTTTATTTTAATTTCGATTCAATGTAAGCGAAATTCAACAACATCCTTTCAAAATTTGAATTTTGATTTTCTACCTCTAACTTTCCCAGAATATGCCGCCTAAAATTTCAACGTTTCTTTTTTTTAAATTTTGAACTTCGATCCTCAAGCTGTTTAAAACTGACTATTGGCTGTAAACAAATCATATTATGGAGCGTTTATGGAGTGTGTGCTGTTTAGCGGATGAGAAGATATCAGTCTTTACCGTTAAGGAGCTTAAATTCCGTAAGAATTGGCGGAAACATACGAGAATGTTCGAGTCTTTCCGATAAGGAATAAAAAAACCTATACTCATCAGCAAAATGCTTAAAAAAGACCATTTTCTTCTTCACCTAGAAAACTGAAATTAGTATGAAACAATAGCTAAATGAATATAGATTACTAACCCGTTTGCAAAGGTCTTTAAGCACACATAAGAATCTATTTATTCTTTGTTAAACAGAAGAAATTTCAGCAAATTATCCATAGTTTACTATATTTCTAATTGTAGATAAACAGACATAAAGTATACGTAAAAACGACCATTTTCTTTTAAATTCATTTTTAAAATAAAATGTTCATAAGAAAGACAATGCATTGAATATTATCACATCGTTTGCAAAGCTAAAATACCTATAATGCTTTTTCCATGAATTTAAATAAAGCGAAGGGCTCCTTCTTTGCGCTATATAAAATATTTTCACTTGTGTGAAAAAATCGATGGGTCTAATTTTCCCATATGAGTAACACTATGTATACTTTTCTCGGTTAGATTTAAGGATATTCAGTTTAAAGGGCCAAAATTGGGTGAAATATGAAAGGCGTTTCATGGCTACCAGTTTGCTCCTATTGTTAAGAATACTCAACTGTACTATGTTACTGCAATGTATTTGTAAAACTAGCAACAAGAAAGTTTAAACTAAAATGTTAAAAAGTATGCAGAATTACCTAAAAAGCCAACTGTACTTAAGTTTTCAATTCGAGTTACAAAGTCATTCTTTCATATTTCACTTCAAATAAAATTAGTTTTTGCCATGCATGCCTCTGGTTTTGTTTTGAGGTGCTCTATGCTTCCGGAAATACTAACCTCACCTTTTATCATTTTCAGTATATTTAAAGTGTACTCTGGTGCATCTCTTCTAATAACGGTAATATAAAGAGAATTAACTGTTTTAATATTCAAGGTAAACAAAACCCAGCGTAGCATGCTTTACTTGTGTCATACAAATTAATCAATGTGGATGGAGTTTTCTAGTAATGATAAAAGAGTGTAATGATTTAGGCCATTTTATGACTTGCATTATTGACAAAAAGTCAAAATATGGATAAATAAGCGTTTTAAAGAACACTTTCTTAACTTACACAGAAGTTCTCTTCACTATTTCACGAGTCACAATGCCTTTAAGAAAGTCACCGATTACGTTAGTATTTTACATTTTGTGTCCACTTTAGAAACCCACATATAAATTTTTCTTTTTGAAATCCTTAATATTTGGTTATTTGGTTCTTTGAATTAATATTTGGTTAAATTCAAAAAAGGCACCTGCAGATCAAGGACCTTTTAAATCCAATTTCACTCTAACTCGAATATGGAAGACCCTTAGGTCAAACCAGTCAAATAGAAGTCTTAAGAACTTTTGTTTCTGCATGGCTTAACATAGTTTAAGAACTTCTCAGTTGACCTTGTAAATCTTATTAGCA
The DNA here is from genome assembly GCF_021730395.1 of Mercenaria mercenaria. Taxonomy (NCBI): domain Eukaryota; kingdom Metazoa; phylum Mollusca; class Bivalvia; order Venerida; family Veneridae; genus Mercenaria; species Mercenaria mercenaria. Next base: position 631,702 of record NC_069362.1, read on the forward strand.
TTTTAAAGATGATTTGACGGTACTGTATCACAACAGTGTTACTATGTTGCCACATATAATGCATAAAAGGAATTATGAACTCATTGGAATTGTCATTAATAGTTATGTCTCCCACCACACAGTGGTGTGGGAGACATATTGATTTACTCCAGTCTGTGTGTCTGTGTGTGTGTGTCTGTGTGTGTGTCTGTCTGTTTGTCACAAAGCTTGTCCGCACTCTAAATCGAACATTTCTCATCCGATTTTCACCAAACTTCAACGAAATGTGTCTGTCAATAAGTGCTCGGCCAAGTTCGATAACTAGCCAAATCGGCCTAGGCACTTCGGAATTATGAAGTACTATACTACTAGTTTAGGGGTAAAACTGCGCAAGAAACCTTTTGGTGTCAAGAAAGCGCATGCACATGTGGATTAAGTAAACAGTATATAAAGACTGACTTACTATTTAGATAATTAGGTAGTTGTGGGAGACATGCGCTTTTCTCAAAGCATCTCTAGTTTTTTTTTAAATCTCTATATTTTGCCGATCTTGTATGTGAATCATTTCCAGTGATTAAAAAATACACATAGCACGTAAAAAGTCAACCAGCACAGCATTTTTATCACCTAGTGAGCAGTAGATAAGTAGAGTTGCATAAAATTTCAACATAGCTATTGTGTGTTTTTTCTCCGCTCAATATTCTGCGTACTAAATCGAAGACAGAAACATCTGAGTAAAAGCACAGAATGTTTCTCATTGCAGAGTTGGTGCAGCCGTTTCTGCGCATGCCCGGAATTATTATCCATTGCAACGCACCCAAAATTACTCATTATTTTTTGCATGTCCGCAGGCATTTAGTGTATAGTATGCATAATATACTGACTAAAGGTTAGGGTATCACCATGGTTACAAAATATATACATTTAAGATATTTTCGTTCAAATCTGGTATATACCGTAGTCTGTAATATATCACAGGCGCGCCAACTCTGTATTTAGTCACAGCCAAAAGCAGATGGGAAAGAAAACGTTATTTTTAAAGATACCAAGCTGCCAACCGCTAAGAAGCTGTTAAAATTTAAATTTTTAGTGCAAGCATTTGTTTTGGTTGTTTTAAATAAATTTTGGATCAAAGTTAAGAACATCGAAATGAAATAATAACATTGATATTAATGAAAATACAATAAAACCTAGAACTGAATTACAAGTATTTAATGATTTATTTTTATTTTTCATCATTTTTCTTAGTATTTTCTCAGTAATTATGTTTAAGATGTCATTAAATATCATGCTTATAATAAATTAGTGTAGTTTATACTAATTTATTTTCGCTCGATTTTAATGAAAGCTTTAAGCTTGTCTGAATCACTCTCGAGTCCGCTTCCTGGAAAGACCAGTACTGCTGTCATAATTATGAGAAGTCATGGTCATGACTCCATCGGGACTCGAATCCATGACCCACGGACTGAGCGTCCAACATCTTACCCACTAGACCACCGCTCCAGTTAAGATCTATATTAAAAGTCTATTGATCTATATCAAAGGTCTATTAGATTTATATTAAAATATCACGTAACATAAACCAAACATTACATACAAAATTTCTATCATTTTATAACAAATTAAGATAATTTTTAGACTTTTTCTCAGTTTTGACGGCCATCTTGCAATTTTTATACTGTACAATGATGCAACAGCGTCCCTTTTCGATCTTCTTTAACCTTGCATGTTCCACTTATCAATAACTGGAATCAGTTAAAAGCGCCCATGATAAAAGAAATTAAGAAAACTGGTCAAATATATAATCTAAAGAAAGTGACCAAAATTTTCATAAATTTACCCCACCAACTCAAAAGTTTACTAATTATGATGTTTACAGGGCCAATTATAAGTATATGTATTCCATAGATAACAAATATTTAATACTTGGCACAGTAAAAATGAAATTTGAATGAAAATCATTCGATTTATGTGAATTCCAAATTTGCTGATTTCCGGGGTTGATTTACCCCACCCACTTTCAGAGCTGTGCATGTTACAAATATCAATCCAGAAATTGTTAATAAGCTTATATTTGTTTCTATGTGAGTGTTTCCATAGCATAACAAACATTTATGGATGTTTTGACTATACACTAAAGATCTATAACACACGGAAAAGAATATTTTGAAAAAATAAGCTATTTTTAGGTATTTTGTCTTACTAAAAATCCCAAATATTCGAAATTGCTGAAATTATTATGAAAAAGAGGGTATGTTTGTATTGAGACTTGCGTTTTGAATAATTTTCCAGATTTAAATCAAAAGTTAGTTATTAAATACACTTAGAATAGACACATCGAATAAAGAAGGGAAGTTTTTTATTTTTGGCGGCCATCTTGGCGGCCATCTTGGATTTTCTCGGACCGCACCATGATGCGACACCATCACCCTCAATTTTCTTACATCTTAGATGTTCCTCTAATCATTTCTACAGAAATTTTCTCTGGACCTCTCGTGCACACAGACACCCCCTCAGGGACTGTATTAAGTGGAGAGATGGTCAGTTACTTGTGTATGTAAATTTAATTATAGTATAGAATCAAAGAATATGACTACTTTACACAAAAATTAGGCATAAACGGACAACACCTTGTATAGTGTGTGCAAAATAGTCAATAATATTTAAGCATATAAAACTGTCAACATTAATAGATATAGATATGAATTAAGCATATTTTGAAAAATCAGGATTTTTAAAAACAAAAATAAAAAGTGCCTTTTGTCAGTTCTCTCAAAAATCTCCACTGCTTTAAAATTTGCTCTGAAACTGTTGGTTGATGCTTTTTTGACAAGCCAAGAAGCGTTATAAAGTTTATCCCGAAAAGTATACACTTTTTTTCTCTAAATTACAAAGTTATTATTTACATTCAATGTAAATTGTACGGAAAGTCTTAGGAAATTTCATATTAAAAATGAATTCGGCATAAGTTTATAGTTTTTGAGATTTATTTTTTCTCTAAAATAGTGGTATTGTTTTTTTAGAGCAGTCTCTACTTTGACGGAAGAATTCTCAAGGAAAAATGTACATAGTAAGGCCGTTAAAACCTTCAGATAAATCCTAGGACCCATGTTACATATTAAAAAGAATGACGCAAAGTCGGTTCAATGTAAGGTAAGCGGATCGGAAATTCATATTTAAGTGAAATTATTTTCGGTACAATAAAAGTTTTACAGTTTCTCTATTGTAACAGAATGTACGGCAGAATCTACCAGAAAAAGACTGATCAGTATTATTTTTTTAAGAAGACGTTCTAACAGAAACAATTTACTTTCAATAATGGAATAATGATATTTTAGACAGCATTGAGAAAAATATCACTCTGTGAGAAGCTTATAATGCTCATGAGTTCATTATAGAGGCCAATGCTAAAAATTATTTATTATATGACGTGGCTAATGATTTCTACGAATAACTCCCTATCAGATCGGCTGAAGGAAATTCCAACATTGATATAAACAAAATTATTTCAATCAGATTCTTCTTCCAGTACTTTCCACTTTATTCGATTCACCAAAGGAAGGCTTGTATGGCTTATCCCGAATTTAGCTATTTCCAGACCTTTTAATCATTTTTTTTCCATATACACCTCTAAACCATTTCCCACAATTTTTAAATTATTTTCAGCATTATTCAGTTTTAAGAAATTGTGTTGGCACGTGCCTAAACAGTCTACGGCAATCATTGAAAACATGTTTTATTTTATTATTGTGTGTTAAATTAGTATTTGTCCTGAAATTTACCAATGTTTTCCTAGGGCTGACTATATACCGACCGAGACATTTTTAATTTTACATTCGTTCTTTTTCGGTTATATTAAAAGGCATTTCTAGTGACGTTATAATAAATTTTGTGACAGAATTTGTGTGTAATTGTCATTAGGATAGGAAAACTGACAGTTTCGTTGGCGGTAATAAAATCTTGAATTTGTACAGGTATTTGTTGAATTATTCATTTGAAAAGTACTGAAAATGTAGCTATTGTTTCAATTGCATAAATCAAATAGTACCCATAATCCTTCAAAATTTGCGAGATCCGTATGATATGGAATTAACCAACGTTGACATCTACTTGAAGTCTTACAAATATAACATTAGTGCAGTATATATTGATATGCAGTCAAGAAAGGATAATGACAGGCTTAAAGTAAAGTAAGTAAACCTTTGTTTATTCGCTTCTTTACAGAAGTTTGTACTGTGGGCATAATCTTGCTGCGTGAATTTGATATGACGTACATTATGCTACATAGAGCTAGTCCTTGTGTATTAGACAAAATTGATCTCAGAAATGAACAGCTTTTGTAGCGGAATACGCTTGGAACTCAGGACAAAGGTTGTTTAAGCGAGTTGCAGACCGCTTCTCCTCAACTAAATGTTTAGCCTATCTCAGTCATACGTCACCGTGAGGTATCTTGGAGTACGACTTTGTCAAAACTATCTTCCATTTCTTATTTCCCCTCCAGAATGTAAATATACGTATGTGCAGTGTTGTCGACGACACATGTCTTCGACGTCACAAGTGACGTCATACACAAAACATAACTTCATTCAAGGATGGTTAGAGATATAGTCAGCTGTAATATGCTGCGGTGGTCACTTTGTTAAAATGTTAAGAAGATTTATTTAACTACAGAAGGTATCCGGATGCTGAAACCAAATGGCAAGTGCTACAGTCACAATACAGACTGCTAAGTGAAATTGGCCAAATCAAATAACAATTACATTTTGGTAAACTGTTTATTTATAAAAGGTCCCTTTTTCCATAGTACCAAGTCAGTATATTGTCTGCAATGTCTTGGAATTTCATGTAAAACTTCGTTTTCTGTATTGTCAACACTGAACAATTTTCGCCACAGACTTAACTATTTAGATTAGAAATCATTTTTTTAGCTCAATGTTTAGGTGTATGTGTCCAGGCTTCGAGTAACGGAATTCAATGGCTGCTTGTTTTATTCTCGTACCAAAATATTTGGGAAACTGATGTCAACTGAACATCCTGGAATACACGCAAGGCAAACTTATACTTGTTCCAGGAGATATAATAATGGTGCGTAGGATGATGTTTTTATTGTTATGAAGAAGTTCTCTGGTGCAGTTAAAGGGTTGGAAACCATATCCATTACTAGAATCATTTACCTTAACAAAACAAAACTGTGCCAGATGTCTACACTTAAATAATACACCAGTCTAGATATCTATAGGGTCAGGTAAATAACAGCAGTGTTTAAGCAGAAATAACTAGAGTAAGACAGTACTAAGTACTAAAGCTGTAGATGGTCAGTTACCAGATATTGACAAATTACTTAATTTGATTTGATTCATTAAACGCAACTATCGTGTTTTGAGACAGAAAATTATTTTACGTCACTACACTTTTAGTAACCCTTGAAACATGTTGTGAAACAAATTTCTAAGGAGTGAATTCAGGGTTCCAACAAAGTAGAGAAAATAAAAATCCCTGACCAAATTCTACTTTTTTCCTGACCAAAACATTGGCGTTCTCTTCTTGAAGAGTATTCGATTCATACCATAAACCTACTTTAACATACCTTTTTCAGGTGGGCATAGGTTTAAGCGCCACTGGGACCAATATTTGTCCCCTTATATTCCTTTTTTTTGTAAGTTATTTATTTTTTTCGCAAACATTGTTATCGATTTATTGTACACAATGGACCTTCTTTCATTTGATGTGATTACAGGCCGCACAAAGTGAATTTACCTCTGCAACTGAAAGTAGCAGTATTAGACATCTTTGAAAATACAGAGTTACACGCGGTACAGTTTCCTATTTCGCTTGTACTCTTTAGAATGAATGAATGAATGAGTTGGGTTTTACGGCGAATCGACACAAAAAGGTCATATATCGCCGAGAAAAAGTCATATGAATTATGTTAATTGTAAAGCATATATAAAACTATTAAAGTAAAAAAGCAAATACATATATAGTGGAAAAAATCAGTTGCAAACACTAAAAGTAAAAGCTGTGAATAAAAATCAAATAAGGTTCAGACCTTATAATATATGCCTATTTGTTTCAAAAATTGCAAAATCCTGTCGGCATGAACCTGTTCAAACAACTCTTTCAGCGACTCAACATTATAGTATGAATTGCGCTGTGGATCGAAGTCAACACAGTCGATTAAAATATGTTTAATAGTAAGCGGTGTTTGACATGGTACACATTCAGGTTGGTCTACATTGTTCAGAAGATACGAATGAGTCAACCGAGTATGACCTATTCGACAACGAGAAAGAGCAACTTCCTCCCTGCGAACAGATCTATTTCCTTGGTGTCATTCACCTAATGTAGGTTTAATTTCACGTAGTTTATTGAACGAAGCATTGTTCCATGAAGACTGCCATTTAGTTAAAATGTATTTGTTGATATTTGACCTAAAATTAGTATATGGTAATTTCAATTTAGATTGATTTAATGAAAGTGATTTCTTTGCTGCGGTATCCGCATCCTCATTTCCGTAAATACCAACATGACTAGGAATCCAACAGAATATGATGGACTTTTTAAAAGATAGTTCATGAACCCTGAGAAGAATATTTTGAATGAGAGGATTTTCTGTATTACGGTTGTATATTGATTGTAAAACAGAAAGTGAGTCGGAAAAGATGATAAATTTTTCTTCATTATATTCTGAAATAAAATTAAGGGCCAAATCAATAGCTTTTGCCTCGGCTGAAAAAATTGTAGCGTTATTTGGCAAACGTAATTGTGATTGATGTAAATGGCTAACGGCGGCACATCCAACCTTTGAATCATCTTTTGATCCATCTGTATAAATTGGAAAATGATCTTTGTAAGTCGACTTGATTTCGTTATATTTGGACTTGAATATTTCAGAGTTTGTTTCAGACTTTTTCAAGGCGGTTTTCATATCAAAAAGAACTGTTGGAGAATTAAGAGTCCATGGTGGTGTATTCAGAACTAAGTTTTCTTTTATAGCATCAAATTCAAAATCATTGTCCTTCATAGAATTATTAATGCGAAATCCAAAAGGTTTAATTTGTTTTGGTTTTCTGTCATACGAATCGTGGTATTTGGGTTTAAATATGATTTTATGAGCAGGATTGGATTTGTTGGCAGCTACCTTCAAAGCATATTGCAATGACAGTTTTTCACGTCTCGTGTAAAGGGAGGGTTCGTTTGCTTCAACATACAAACTTTCAACAGGCGATGTTCTAAATGAGCCAAGAGCAATACGAAGACCTTGATTATTGATAGTATCCAACATTTGTAAATGCGATTTCCTGGCAGATCCATAAACAACACAACCGTAATCTAGCTTGGATCTAATCAAAGCTCTATAAAGTCTTAACAAAACCTTGCGATCTGCTCCCCAATCAGTATTTGAAATTACCTTTACAAGGTTCAACGATTTCAAACATTTGGTTTTCAAGTATTTTATGTGTGGTATAAAAGAAAGTTAAGTTTTTTTTTATCAAAAATAACACCAAGAAATTTTGCTTCCTCAACAACGGGTATTTTTGTACCATTTAGAAAAAGCTCAGGGTCACAATGTTGTTTCCGTAACTGACAAAAGTAGACACACTGAGTTTTTGATTGGGAAAATTTAAAACCATTTGCCATGGCCCAAGTTTGAACTTTATTCAAACACTGCTGTAATTGGCGTTCAATCGTACGCATATTTTTTGAACGATAACATATCAGAAAATCATCAACATATAATGAACAATCTGTCCCTGGTAACAAACATTTCACTATACTGTTAATTGTGATGCTAAAAAGTGTAACAGATAAAATAGAACCTTGTGGAACTCCCTGTGTTTGCTCAAAAGAGTCAGACAGGGTTGAACCAACACGTATTTTAAAAATTGCGATCGGATAAAATTGTGATATAAATGTTGGAAGAGACCTTTTAAAACCTAAGTCGTTAAGATCATTCATAATACCATACTTCCATGTAGTGTCATAAGCTTTTTCCAAATCGAAAAAGACAGACACCAGATGCTCTTTTTAACAAATGCATCACGAATAAAATATTCCAATCGAACAAGATGATCAGTTGTGCTGCGCTGCTTGCGAAAACCACTTTGAAAGTTAGTAATTAGGCCTTGAGATTCAAGATACCAAACTAGTATAGAATTGATCATACGTTCTAAAGTTACATAAACAACTAGTAAGGGCAATCGGTCTATAATTACTGGGGTTCGTGCTATCTTTCCCGGGTATTGGAAAAAGTATAGCTTCTCTCAAGGAATCTGGAAAAATGCCAGTTTTCCATGTAATATTATAAATTTCAAGTAGGAGGTCTAATGATTCTTGTGGTAAATGTTTTAAAAGTTGATAATGAATTTGGTCTGGGCCAGCTACAGTCTCGTGACATTTGTCTAAAAAGTCAAGCAATTCTGTGAGCGAAAAAGGTTTATTATAATCTTCATCATTATTTGAATCAAAATTTAAAGGTTTACTTTCTTTAGTTGATTTAATGTTTTGAAACCTTTTATCATAATTGTTTGATGAAGAGTTGTTTTGAAAAAGTTTCACCAAGTGTATTGGCAATGTCCTCGTTGGTAGATGCAATAGACTGGTCTGATTTTGTAAGATGGGTAACATTTGAAGTTTTTCCTTTTCCACTTATCTTACGAATCATTTCCCAGACTTTTTTAACCGATGACCTAGAATTAAGTTTGGAAACGTATGAATGCCATGATCTTTTCTTTGCTTGTTTTATAGTTCTGCGAGCTTTCACTCTCAGAATCTTAACTGATTGGAGATTGTCTTTTGTCGGCCGTATATTGAATTTTGTAATGGCCGCTCTACGTTTTCGAACAGCGGTCTTACAATCACCATCATACCAAGGCTTATTTTTATGTTTACCATTTCTTGAAGATTTAGGAATGGACTTGTCAGCAATATCGGACAAAAGCACCAAAAACCGATCAATAGGATCATAAAAATTGGTAAAATTCTCCAAAGTAAAATCATTTTTACATAACGTTTGAAATTGCTTCCAATCAGCTTTATTAAATTTGAAATATGAAGGGTGGTCTGAAGGCAGATTAGAAGTATTTGAAATAATAATTGGAAAATGGTCACTGCCATGCAAGTCAAACAAGTACTTTCCATTCAAAATCAAGAAAGATGTTGGGTTGACAAATTGTCAAATCAAGCGAAGAAAAGTTACCTGTTGCAGGATGAAGATACGTTTTGGATTTATCATTTAATAAACAGAGGGCATTTCTTTCAATAAAAGTTTCAATAATTTGACCTCTAGTGTTGCTGTCAGAACAGCCCCAAAATTCATGGTGACCATTAAAGTCTCCCATAAGCAAAATTGGGTGTGGTAATTGTTTTATAAGATCTTCAAGATTTAGTTTAAACTTGGGAGGTATATAAATCGATCAGATAGTAATTGGGCGATGCGATGTAACGTTTATTGCAACTGACTGAATATTTGTATTTAGAACAATTTGTCTGTGCGGACCTGCATTATTAATAATAATAGATGTACCACCAGAAGCTCTGTCAGTGTTAGTATTAATGAAGTTATACACTGAATAATTTTTGAAAGCTATTTTGTCCGTTTCCTTCAAAAATGTTTCACTAAGACACATAAGTGAAGTATTATATTTCGATAAGAGAAGGAGAATTTCATTATAATTTGCTTTAAGTCCACGGCAATTCCACTGGATAATTTTACTTTACATTTACATTCTAATATTTGTTTAAAATGGTAAACAAAAATTGGACGACTGGAAATTTAAACGATAGATTAGTGCTGCATTGACTCAGGAGGTGGGACCCTTTTGATCTTCACCTCCTTTGTGCTTGCTAAACTGGACGGAGCAGACAATGGCGGATCGTCATCATCCTCCCCTGTCAACCGGTTCAAATCAAGATGGAACCGGTTATGGGTTTGTATGTGATCATTTGATCCCTTTCCAAGCCCATCAGTTTTCAAGTCTGGGTGTTTGACTCACCCCACGTTGATTAGAGTTTGATGAAACGTTTTGTCGTGACGACGGCGTACTTGAATACTTAGGGACATTTTGTATAGCTGGTGGCAGTGTTGGGTTTGCAGCTGCCTTTTGAACTTGAGATGTCTGCGAAGGTTTTGCTGGTACTTTAGGCTTTTCACTTGGTATATCTTTGGCAGGTACAGAGTCAGTTTGCGTAGATGCGTCAAAATAAGTTATTGATTTGTTAGTATTTGATTTTGTGATTGCAGAATATGATGTTGTGGAAGATGGAGACATGAATTTAGTATTCGCGATTCGTCTGGCTTCAGGGAACCCAATGCCCTGTGTGAACCTGACATGGAGGACCTGCTTTGTGATCTTCCATGTCTTGCAGTCGCGAGACCTAGCTGAATGTTCCTCGCCGCAATTCACACAGCACAATGGTCTATTACACCTGTCAGGCTCATGAGAATAACCATCCTGTTTACATTTATGACAGATGTGATCTCCTTTGCAGTTTGGGCTCATTATGACCAAATTTGAATACAGTTGTAGCATTGAAGGGGATTCGGTATATACTGGTGACCTTTGTTTGGAGATAGCCTACTCTTACCAAAGACGGGAGAAATAGTATGCCAAAAGTAAGTATTATAGTGTTTGTAAAAAATTCTTTCCGTCTCGTTTAATTTTTGACCCGTCTAGCTGCAGTAACATGTTGATCAGCAAGACCATGCACAATTTCCGTCTCCGATACCCCCGCAAGATCAGGGCAACGAATGACCCCTCTTGAGGAGTTCAGAGTACGGTGCGCAATGCACTTGCAAGGATGGCCGAAAAATGATGTTGTACCAAGTAGATTTTGAGCATGTGCCGCTTTATCAACTTCAACGAGAAGATCCCTTTTAGCTTTTTGACAGATTTTGGTACACCAGCTATACTTTCCAGAGTTTTCTCTGTTACAAAAGGTGAGATGCTTGTCATCCTAAAGTTTTCGACTGTTGACTGAATGAGAAGGAATCGCGGAAATGGAATGTTTGAATTGAAAGGTCGGTGAGAATAATTCTCACCTTCCGTGCCATCGGAGTCTGTTTCGGTATGCGGGCTTTTATTTTTGTTTTGTTTATCCATGTTAAATGATTGGTATTCGTCACTCGAATCCCCCACCCGCCGCGGAGTGCAACAAGGGAACATGTAAACAGAGCGGATATCCAGCTCATGCATGTTAGGGATACTGTAGTGATATACTCGGCCAGGTATTTTACAATCTTGTTTATATCACCAGCTGTATTGCAGAAAAGCAATCATGGGACTCAAGGGATTGTTACTCTACCCACCCGATTGGCCCTAAGCCACCGCCTTCTAGGAAACATAGATTGAAGTATATATGAAAATATATTGTTAACTAAATTTGTGAACGTAATATGAAGTTTGCTAAACGCAGTAAAATGTGACAGTAGAGCAGAGTAAAATTAGATTTTGTGTAAGGTATTTTGTTTCAAAATTGTTTGTGAAAATATAAAAATGAAAACATTAGGATGCAGTTTGAAATAAACAATAGAAAAAAATGTAAACGTAAATGTGAGATTTCCTAGGGCTTGGCATGACTAGCCGATTGATCGTATCGGGCCAATACGACCGCCAAAACGTCTACACCGAATTAGAGGCCAAAGATGTGTATTGACACCCACACAACGAAAAGGTGATACACACATGTAAACAAATATGCATCACCTCCCCAGGGCGCTATGGGGCACCTCAACATCCAGGACCCTCCTCTCCGGCTTACGGGCCGCCACCCACGGCAAACTGGTGGCTCCATTTTCGGGGGAGTCTTACCCCTCTGCATGGAGATACAGCCGGCATTTTCTATCCCCCCGCCTGCAAGGGGCTTGTACTCTTTAGACTACATGGAGGAAATGTAGGTAGGTTTTACTTCTGCCCAAAACTTTTCTTTTGAATGAAGTCAGTAAAATATAAAACAGTCTAACAGGACTCAACCTTAATTTTTCAATGTTGGAGTTATAAGTCTGTCTCATTAAATCGTTTTTACTTGAGGCAACCTAGAAAAAAATATATTGACAGTTTTATGTTGTGTTTGATAATAGTTTACTAATAGTTTGACGTTTCTTTTATCAAACTTAATGGTATAATGATTTTTTGCAAATATTTTGGACAGCGGCATTCACTTTGCAACTTGTCTCTACTTGAGATTGAGAAAATATCATAAATTATACAAAACTGGCACAGTAATTGCAACACAGTGTGAAACAAAGTCAAGAATATACCAAGCTAATGCCATTTTTTTAAACATTACTTTATGGGTTTAATACCTTAAATATCAGAACCAAACCTGGTATAGATATCTGAAATTACCTAATCCTTACCCTATTATGCGTTATGCTTCAGGTAAAGGCAACTACCGGCTAAATATAAAGGTGGATTTTTAACTTTGGCCACAAGCAGACTCTTTGAAACCTTTTTATCCATATTTTCATTTTATTTTCAGCATTAAAGTGTGTAAGAAATAAATATTCAAAGAATCAGTTCTTTTAATCGAGCCCGCTTGCGGTGAGCTCGATAAATCGCCACTTTCGGTGAATGTGTGTGCGTGCGTCTGTCTGTCCGTGCCCGCGAAATGATAGTTAAGTGACTGCATAACGGTACTTTCTCTCTATTATGTCATTCATTCCGTTCTGTTTATGTGACTGTTAGAACAATAGAGAGAACAATGGGGGAGTCACATAAAGACCGTTTCGTTAGAACGTCCGTCCTTGCGTCCGTCCGATTTTATCCGAACTATAACTCTGACATGCATAGACCAATATTCTTTATATCTGGCATGAATGTTTATCTCAATGAGAAGGCGTGTCATGCGCAAACCCCATGTTCCTATCCCAAAGGTCAAGGTCACAGTTGGTCAATAGTCAAATTGAAGTTTGACCGGAGCATTTCTTCTTCATGCATGGTAGGATTTTGATGTAACTTGGCATGAATGTTCACCTTTATGAGACGGAGTGGCATGCGCAAGAACAAGGTCCCTAGGTCCAAGGTTAAGGTCACACTTGACAGCCGGCGGGCTCGACATTCTGCCCGTGGGCATGCTTGATTTTCTTTTCAAAATGGCAGGTATCCTAAACGAAAACCCTCTTACATCTTTAATTCTGCTGAAGGTTTAAAATACTTTTGTTAAACAGACTAAATGACAGGTTATCTGTAATCTTCAGATGTTAAATAAAGATTTTTTGGTTAGTTTTGGAGTTTGTCTCTGCTTTATATTTTTATTTTCATTTTTGTTTTTGCTTTTGTTACAAATTGATGTTTCTACTCTGGTTCGAAATACCACTGACCAATCACTAAATTCCTAGACTTTTTCCTGACCTTGAAAATAAACCCCTAACTTTCCCCTGACCCAGGGACCCTGGAATAGATTTTTATGAATATCAATGAGATATCCACAGTAATTATTGGTAACATCCAAAAGCAGTAAGTAAACGTTCATGCTGTTTTTTAAGTTTAATACTGTTCAGATAATCATTTACATGGGCATTCTTTTTTTTTTAAAGAATATTGCGAATAAGCAAGATCTCTTTAACATACCTTTATTTCATTGCAAGTGTGTGACATAAACAGGTCACATATAGACACTGAATTATAGAGATAAAACATATACAAAAGTGCAAATGATCTAATGTTAAAATCTAAAAAAGAATATCATAGATGAACATTTTCATTGAAACACAGCCATTTGACATTACATTGACATGTCTGGCATTAAAAAGATAATAGGTATGGGTAGATTTCTCGGAAGCACAGAGCATCAAAAACATAGCCCCAGAGCCACGCATTTACATAGTAGGCCCATAACAAAAAGAAGCTGTAATGGAAAAAATATTTCAGACGGGTTGCTTCAAACATCCAACAAGTACATATTAATTTATGCTAAATATTGATAAGGGGGAAGGAAATGGTAAGGGGTGGGGGAGGAATTCGAAGGTGAAAGTTGAACATGGACGAATATACAAGGGAATGCAATGTACTTTAAAAACAGTCGCACCACAACGTAAACCACACTAGCGCAAACACTCATGTACCAAAGATAAACACACACTTACGATCAACTGAATAACATAGAAAAACGAACAAGCAACACATAAGAAAACAGTAGGGCACAGTTATAGGCTCACAAGCATACAAACGCACCCACACAAGTAGGAAAAAACAATCAAGTACCGTCTTGGGATTCGGCTGCCAAAAATAAAAAAGGGAGCCACGAAAACGAAATAAAAGTAAAGGGGCAGGGGATGCAAAAAGTAGCGTAAATGCAAGGAAAAGGAGAGGGTAATAGGGGGAGTGGGGCGGAGGAAAAACGCTTACAACGAACAAGAAAATATACGCAACAGACAATACAAGACAGACAAAACAACCAGTTGAAAATAGTAAACCACAAAACACTCACTGATTAAGAACGCAACTAAATTTGATCTACTAATATCTATAAAAGGAACAAATATTTAAACGTGATAGCCTAGTGGTAGAGCGTCCGCTTCGAGTGCGGGAGGTCGTGGGTTCGATCCCCGGCCGCGTCATACCAAAGACGTAAAAATGGTACTAGTAGCTTCCTCGCTTGGCGCTCAGCATTAAGCGGGTAGTGCTAGGACTGGCCAGCCCGGTGTCAGTATAATGTGACTGGGTGGGTTATCATGTCACGTGTCTACGGCGTGATATTCCAGTGAGGCCGCACTATAAAGATGGGCATTGTGCTCACTGCTACAAGTAGACACCGTCGTTTATATGACGGAAAAATTGTTGAAAAGACGTTAAACCCGAACCCGAAGAGAAAATGCAACGAAACATTAATCAAGAAGTGGACGTGAAATTGTACACCTGAGGTTTCGTTCGGGATTTTCTGTCAGTCAGTCAAAGGTTATATCCCTTGATTAAGTAAAATAACTATTTTGATATTTATTAAAATATTTAATTGACGACGACAGCATTTCCAATTTATTTGATTCGTAAATTTCTTTACCTGTCCTGTACTTATCTGTCGGCTATATACATTGGTTTTATTTAAGACATGAAATCCTATTGGTCGGAGTAGTTTATTTAACGACGCGCAAGGGTTTTCGCGCCACTTCTTTAAAATTCTTGAGATCGTGTCACTATCTCGTACAAAATTAAAAATGTGTTTTTAAGGCACGCAATTGTGCCTCGCATATATCTAAATAGTATTTGAACCATCAGACGTTTGAGGATTGTTATATATATATATATATATATATATCTTTATGTAGTTTTGCACCAGGTGCTCTTGGACTTGGATCACAACAGAGTTACGGTCTTTGACCTGGTGAAAAATACACATGAGGTGCGTAAAAGCTTGAGATTCATTGGTTTCAAGATCCAGATCCGTGAGACACTAACCTCCTTTTTAAAGAATTATCAAGGTGTCATAGGACGCCATTTTAACAGTACACCCACTTAACTGATATTTTGTTATTATCTGCGTTCTATATCAACGTGTAATCACCAATGATAAACCAATAGTCTAAAATCATGAATAACAGTTTAAATCCTATACTTGCCCTATATGTCGGTCCATTATTTTCTCAAAACCTTGCTCTTTGGTCTCCTATTCATCATTAACAATTACTAACCTGTCACCCGTAACTAAATCTCCAATGCTCGGATACTATGTGTAACGCTTCATTACACATAATACCTGGTCATTGTAGTGATTTAGTTACATGTTACTGAGGTAACATTATATACTTTGCATCTATAATAAATATTTAGGATATTTATACTTGTTTCAGGTTAGTACATTTTTCCTATTTGATAAAGTAAAGTACATCACTTATAATAATTCATAGAAACATAACTTAGCTTTATATAAAGTATACAGTTGCACTGAAATCTCGAGTAATAGATTGTTAGTCTGAATAGATACATGCATATATGAACTTTGACCTCGTTTGATACATAATTTATGTTTACATTTTACTATCATTGTACATTTATTAAGATCATAATGTTTCATTACACATAATACCTGGTCATTGTAGTGATTTAGTTACATGTTACTGAGGTAACATTATATACTTTGCATCTATAATAAATATTTAGGATATTTATACTTGTTTCAGTTGTCTATCTGGCATTGACATATTGAACCCACTCTACCAAATAAATGTATGCCGACTGGGCTACGTCGACATTGGCGCCCAACATGGTTAATCTGTGAGGAACTAAGTCGTCTTGAAGACACCAGTTTCCAGAGATGCCACTAGATAGTCATCTTTGATTATTACAAACATGGAATTCTACACGTATATTACGTAGAAATTTTTTTTGGATGTTTACAACATACATGTAGTGTTGCAGTGAATCTGATTGGTTAATCGCAGTGCGGCATTTGCATATTACCAATGAATCTTTCTTCCCGCCATAGTGTACACTACTGATTGGATGTCACATGTCATATGACTTACCTGACCTTGGAGGTCACACCTGTTGATTGGATATTATATCCGCCATCATAACTGTTTATAAACATAAACACGTGTTTACATTCTTACCTTACCGGACCGGTCCATCTTACGTTACGTTTTCCTAGGAACGTTCAACTCGAGACGTCGAGTTACTTTGTACGTTTTCGAATACAAAAAGCTGAGACACAGGTGAAAGATAAGGATGCAATGAAAAAGGTCGAAAGACAGATAATAAAAGTAGACAGAGAAAGAAAAGATGAATATCCAGCTTTTAAACTGGGTTCACCAAAGATACCTTCATTCGATGGGACTCATTTCGAGAACTGAAAAAAGGAAGTAAACTGTCTCCTTCAAACAAAGATGTATCCAGATTATGCCATTTTACAGGCAATTAGAAATTCTCTGAAGGATGAAACACGACAAGTTTTGCTGACATTGAAAGCCACAGCAACAAGCAGAGAAATAATGGATAAGCTCAGTGAAATATATGGAGATATCAAAACGGAGGACAAAGTAGTCCAAGATTTTTATTCAGCAAGGCAAAAGCAAGGTGAAACAATATCTGCTTGGGGAGTTAGAGTTGAGACATTGTTTCAGAAAGCTGTAGATAAAGGAGAAATAGAAGAAAGGAAAAGAGATAAAAAGCTAAAGGAAAGGTTTTGGAGAGGACTAAAGTCCGAGAAATTGAAATTTGCTACAAGAGTATCTTATGAATCGACAGATTCATTTGAAAAGTTACGTAGGAAAACTCGACTAGAGGAAGAGGAAGATAGTAAAGACTTAGACAGAGAGAGGTCAGAACAGATAAAGATCAACGCTCTGCGGGAGAAGAAAATCGATGAAAAATTAGGTATTCTTCAAGAACTCCTTGAACGGATGAAGACAATGGAGTCAGATATAGGAAAGCTTAAACACCAGAACCAATATAGAAATCAAAGTAACCAAGGAAGGGGTTATCAAAGGAGGCCATTTAGAGGAGGATACAGAGGTAGAAGATTTGAATACAGAGATCGCCGTTCAAATGGAGATCAAACCAATGATAGAAATAGAGAAAACAAAGGCAAACACGATGATAAGGAACAATCTACAGATAGGAAAGAACAAATCTGACAAGCAGAATTTAAATGGGGACAAGCTTCCATCGGAGGGCCCGATGGAAGCTCGAAAGTAAAAGGCCCTAAAACAGATCTAAAGCAGAGGCTAATAGGAAAAGCAAATGAAAGTAAAATAATCATTGAAGGAAAAGAAGTTAAAGCTTTGGTTGACACGGGATCGATGGTAAGCACCGTATCTGAGGAATTTTATTCGAAGCTAGAAAACGGACCAGAGATACTGGACTTGAAAGATTTTGATCTAAATATCACGTGCGCTGATGGAAATGAATTGCCATACAAGGGGTACATAGAGGCAAAGGTTAACTTACCAGACATTAGTACAGATGGAATTGTTTTTCCCCTTCTGGTTGTTAAAACTACAGCTTATAGTGAACACGTTCCTGTTATAGTTGGCACAAATATTATTAGAGAGTTTGCAAGATTGCATGAAAATCCGTCGGTTGATACTGATCAGATATCTTTGGAATGGAAGACTGCGTTTGACGCAATAACAAGGTCATGTGCTGGCGTAGTAAAGGCAACAAAGTCGTTTACGATGAAACCAATGGAAGTCAAGACTGTAATTGGGTTGATTCGTAAACAGTATAATGTAGCTTCAGCAGTTACTGAAGATGTTGAGAATGCTGGTCCAAGTAAACCATCTGTATGTCCACGTGTTGTTACACTTGACAACCCTGGAAAAACAGCAAGAATTCCAGTAAAAGTTGCTAATTTGTCAGCAAAGACAATAACTGTTCAAGCAAAGTCTGCTATTTGCCAGTTACAACAAGTTGATGTTTTAAGACAAGCATCCTTGTTTGAAGATTCTTCTGAAAGAGAAACTACACTTACCAATGAATCACCTGAAAAAGAAAGTATACTTACCGATGAGTTTCATGAAGATGATGAGATACTTACCTCTGAAGGTCCTGTTATCAACCAACAGTCTGCTACATCTGAACCTGAAATAGAAATGGAAACTATGAACGAAGGCAGGAATTTTTCAACAAGAATGAAAAGTAAATATGGAGTTGATTTAAAGGATTCGGAATTAACCAAAGAACAACAAGATAGAGTTCTGAAACTATTTGAAAAATATGAATCGATTTTTCCAAAAACATCATTAGATCTTGGCCATACCAATGTAATCAGACATAAAATTGAACTCACCAACAATGAACCATTTAAAGAACCTTATCGGAGAATTCCCCCATCAATCTTCAATGAAGTGAAACACCATCTACAGGAAATGATCGATATTGGTGCAATCAGCGAATCAAAAAGTCCATGGTGTTCCAACGTCGTGATCGTTCGGAAGAAAGACGGCACGATTAGATTCTGTATCGACTTCAGAAAATTGAATTCTAGGACGAAGAAAGACGCGTATAGCATCCCACGGGTAGAAGACACTCTTCACATGCTCTCTGGTGCTAAATATTTTTCCAAGTTGGATCTTAAGTCTGGGTATTGGCAAGTGGAGTTAGAGGAGTCCGACAAGGAAAAGACAGCATTTCAGGTTGGAGGACTCGGATTTTACCAATGTAACCGGATGCCTTTTGGCCTATGCAACGCACCAGCCACCTTTCAGCGACTAATGGAGCGCTGCATGGGTGACCTCAACCTGAGAGACTGTCTCATATACCTTGACGATATCATCATTTTCAGTAAAGATATCGACTCCCACCTTGATCGCCTCGACAAGGTTTTCCAACGTTTGGCAGAATACCAGCTTAAGATCAAGCCATCCAAGTGTGAATTTCTACAGAAAGAGACTTCATATCTCGGACACATCGTTTCAGAAGAGGGGATAAAGACTGACCCTAAGAAGTCAGAGACAGTGAAGAATTGGCCCACTCCAAAGTCCGTGAAAGAGGTCAGACAGTTCCTAGGATTCGCCGGTTACTATCGACGATTCATTAAGGGATTCGCATCTATAGCCAGGCCCCTTTCTGATTTGTTAATAGGACACCCAACAAAGAAGCAGAAACGAAAAACTCCAAATAAAGTGAAGCGCACTCCATTCGTATGGACGGAGAAACAACAAATAGCTTTTGACAGCATAAAGGAACAGCTCACCAATCCACCAATTCTTGGATTTGCTGACTACACAAAGCCCTTTACGCTTCATGTGGACGCTTCTTCAATTGGACTTGGCGCGGTACTGTATCAGAAGCAGGACGATAACGATCGTGTCATTGCTTACGCAAGTCGTAGTTTAAAGCCGAGTGAGAGGAATTATCCTGCTCACAAGCTCGAATTTCTTGCTCTCAAGTGGGCGGTAACTGAAAAGTACCATGAGTACTTGTACGGCTCGAAATTCTTGGTTGTGACGGATAATAACCCTCTCACATACGTCAACACGACCGCCAAACTGGATGCTACAGGACACAGATGGCTTGCCGCACTTTCTAATTACAACTATTCCATCAAGTACAGGAAAGGCAAAAGTCATTCAGATGCAGACGGTCTCAGTAGAATTGTCCCTCGCGAGATAGTTGAAGCTGTTTCTCTTGCAGGAACTGCAGAAACAACTCCACTTCAGGATATTGTTCATGATCCTGACCTGCCAATGCCACAGCTGGACATTATTGTGGATGATGACTATCTCCGGAGAGGAATACCTACAACTGGTTCTCCCCGAGGCACTACGAGACGAGATCTTTAGGGACCTGCACAATGAGCTCGGTCATCAAGGTCGTGATCGGACGACAGCTTTGTTCAAGGAACGTTTTTATTGGCCAGGAATGGACAGTTTTATTGCAGAGAAAGTCCGTACGTGTGACAGATGCATTCGCCGGAAGACTGCGGCCACCAGAGCAGAACTGACACCAATTGAGTCTACTGCAACCATGGAAGTTGTATGCGTAGACTATCTTTCGCTAGAACGCTCAAAGGGAGGATTCGAGAACATTCTGGTTTTGAAGGATCATTTTAGCAGATACGCACAGGCGTATCCCACTCGAAACCAGACTGCTAAAACTACTGCTAGGATTCTGTTCGACAACTTCGTCGTCCATTATGGATTCCCAGCCAGGATCCATAGCGACCAAGGCCAGAATTTTGAATCCAACCTCATCAAAGAGCTCTGCAGCTTGGCTTGTGTTGAGAAGACAAGGACCACGCCTTACCATGCTATGGGGAACGGAATGGTCGAACGATTCAACCAAACATTACTCAAAATGCTTGGTACTCTAGAGGAGCATCAAAAGTCCGATTGGAAAGCTCATGTTCCTAGTCTAGTTCATGCATATAACGCCACTCGTCACGAAAGTACTGGTTTTTCGCCGTACTTTCTGATGTTTGGTAGACATCCTAGACTGGCAATTGATGCTTTTCTAGGGTTACCAAAAAGGCGATTTATCGTCAAGCATACAGTCGGAGTACGTGTTGAAACTTCGAGACCGTCTTCGTTCCGCATATGCCAAGGCACGCCAGATTGCCTCTAAGACGTCTTCTACCAACAAGATCAACTACGACCAGAAGGCAAGAAGTTCTGTACTCCGTCCAGGTGATCGGGTGCTGGTTCGGAATGTCTCAATCCGTGGCAAACAAAAACTTGCTGACAAGTGGGAACCGCATCCATATATTGTCCTTAGACAGCCCTTGGAAGATACGCCTGTCTATGAGGTCAAACGGGAGGGGTCACGATATAAAAAGTCAAGGACTTTACATCGGAACCTGCTCCTTCCGTTTATGACCATCACAGACAAAGACGATGCAGCAGATGCTGAGGACAACTTAGACGACAATTCAGAAGACAATCGTGTCATTGAAGAGTTCAACCACTCAGATGATGACGACGTAGAGTCAGCCACTGAAACGGATACTTCAGAACACAGTCAGCCATATGTCATTCCTATGAGAAGGAAACCTGGCGAACCAGGACTGCGACGTCCATCAGGCCCAAAGAGAAGTCGACAACCTCCAAAATGGTTGTCGTCTGGTGATTGGCAGCTAGGATAGAATTGGACACAGTGAAAATAATGTGATTGTTTTATTATTTTAGCAGCTAATATCATTTTATTTGATGTGTGGATGTCAGTGACTTTGATTATTGAATATATCATATTGTTTATACGCACTGGATATATCAAATTATTTCCTAGACATATTAACTTTGTATTTGTCTCGGAACTGCTTATTTTGACAGGAACCTTTGAACTTTTGAGCTTTACAGTGGTAAAACTTTGTATAGCATACTTACCTGAACTTACCTTGATTTGCAGATGGATCCTTAGTAAGGACATAAAGCTTAACTTAGTTGATGTTAATTATACTTACGGTACTTTCCAGATGGATCCGGAGTATGAACATAAATACTTACCTGAGTTTATGTTGATTATACTTACCTTTCAGGATGTGTAACGATTGGTACCGTCGGCTTTCGTCAATGAGGCGTACGGTTTATTGCTTATTGAGATCTTTGATCATTTGCATATCTTTACAGGTAATAACATACTTACCTATGGTATTGTGCACAGTAGAGAGTTGTGTAGCCCAGCCAGTGTGTACATATATGTAGTACTACTTTCTTTTCAGTATAGTTTTAATGTTATCATCTGTTTTTAAATTATTCATTTTCTATTCAGATGACGAAAAGCAAAAAGTCAGGAGACTTTTTCTCGTGCAAGGGGGAGTATGTCATAGGACGCCATTTTAACAGTACACCCACTTAACTGATATTTTGTTATTATCTGCGTTCTATATCAACGTGTAATCACCAATGATAAACCAATAGTCTAAAATCATGAATAACAGTTTAAATCCTATACTTGCCCTATATGTCGGTCCATTATTTTCTCAAAACCTTGCTCTTTGGTCTCCTATTCATCATTAACAATTACTAACCTGTCACCCGTAACTAAATCTCCAATGCTCGGATACTATGTGTAACGCTTCATTACACATAATACCTGGTCATTGTAGTGATTTAGTTACATGTTACTGAGGTAACATTATATACTTTGCATCTATAATAAATATTTAGGATATTTATACTTGTTTCAGGTTAGTACATTTTTCCTATTTGATAAAGTAAAGTACATCACTTATAATAATTCATAGAAACATAACTTAGCTTTATATAAAGTATACAGTTGCACTGAAATCTCGAGTAATAGATTGTTAGTCTGAATAGATACATGTATATATGAACTTTGACCTCGTTTGATACATAATTTATGTTTACATTTTACTATCATTGTACATTTATTAAGATCATAATGTTTCATTACACATAATACCTGGTCATTGTAGTGATTTAGTTACATGTTACTGAGGTAACATTATATACTTTGCACCTATAATAAATATTTAGGATATTTATACTTGTTTCAGTTGTCTATCTGGCATTGACATATTGAACCCACTCTACCAAATAAATGTATGCCGACTGGGCTACGTCGACAAAGGCCTTCGTAAGTTTTAGTCTAATTTAACGCGGTTCTGAGTTCAGATGCTTAAATTTTTTAGCCCGAGTGGTTTATCATCTAAGCATCTGAAAGGGGAGCCGTGGTAAATTAGAAGACAGACCACAAGAAGGCAACGATTGATTCATGTATATATGTTCAATTAAAATATGATGAATAGTATGCTCATTTATCCAAGCAGAAAAGAACTGAATGTCATGTGGCAACTTCACGCCATAATGCTCGCTTACTGATCCGAATGTCAACCTTTGTTTATCACAGAATATATCTGCGTAGAACTTGCAATTGTCACCATACCAATGATGAGTCGTTTTGGAAGTTGTCCAAGAAATAAGTGATCATCAATTTTAGATCTCTGTCCATCGGGGATCGTAAATGTTTTCACAACAGCGCGTCGTATCGGGATATTCATGTTATGCTGACTAATGGCCTGATTCAAATCGTTGGCCACCACAGGAAGCAAGTCAACCGTTCTCACGCTGAATCCCACTCGCTGGATATCAACTTTACCTTCGGCTGTGCCAATGAGACAGACGTTGGTGGAGACTCTGTTCAACTTGAGGCGTATTTCAATTCCATTGGGGAGATATTTCTCTTGTAGGAATAAATCCAGATGTAATCTTCCATTGAGTTCACAGGATTTGCTTTCGGCAATACGAGTTCTGTGACGTTTCCATCCATCATTAGCTGCAGTTCGTATATTATCCTGCATATGAGTGCCTGTATCTTTATCCCAGAGTCCAAAAGCCCGCAGTTGTGTGTCTTTACATTCTTTGTTTGAGGACAGAAGATTTTCAATGTAGACTCTGTACGGATAGGTATGTGTGTTGCTCGAAATCAGTTTATTGTTCAAATACAGATCAATGCTACTGAACATACTGTGGAAAAAGTTATTGACCACAGAGGTTTCAGCCCCCAGGTCTGTTCCATCAGCCTTCAGCAATTTGAATTTGATGTACAAATAGAACCGATTCAAATCTGTCCATTTTTCCGTTTGTGGAGGAATAATGAATTCGATGGGCGCTGAAGTATTCAAAGCCGAAATCGGGTAATGTTCCGTCCATTGTCCATCTTGCATGGCTGACATGGTTGCAGGCACAGCAGAAACATCAAGTTCTGTTTTGCTACACTCGCAAGAACCGTGTTGCATCATATTTTTTCAGTCGAAAATATCAAGAGGTCTAGATTTTCTTTGTGAACGTTTTTTCCCACGACCACGTTGTGGTATCACCACCACCCTTCTTCCACGATGTCTGAATGAGTACTGACGACGAGGCCTTGGTTTTGAACCTTTTTATAGTTTTGATCAAAGATTCTCCCAAGGATAAGGCTGTTGCTTTTCCAACAAACGTCAGCGCCCTTTTTCCACGAGACTTTAAAACCTGTTTTGGATTTCTTCCTAACATGATATCCTTGACTGCACCCAGGCCTTCATGTTGAGGGCCCTAATTGCTGATTTAAACATGGGTTTCACAACAGAATGTGTTGTTTTGATAGCTGATTTAAAGATGGACCCATGTCCATGACAATATTTGCGAGGAACACCACAATAAGTTAAGTCGTGATTTCTTTCGAAAATGCAACTTCACCATAGACTTGCCACCTACAAACTCAACGGTTTGTCCAGTGTCGCCCCTTATATTTATACCTATTTCATCAAAACTGGATTTGAAGATGGGGACATAATGCAAATTGACAAATTCTTCGTGAACATGATTTAAATCTCTCTTGCTCGGTTCAAATGGAACCACACGAAGGATTGGTGCCTCAATATCTCCCAGAAAAGTAAAATCTGCCAGATCAGGATAAATCAATAAATGAGTAGTGCCAACATTCAAATCCACACCGTAAGGAAAATGAGTTGCATCCCCTGGATAAACATCTCCCGAATGTTGACTTTTTTCCCCTAGCTTAAGTAATACACTAGGATGAAAATGTATGCCCACATGCTGTGTATTGGAATAGAATTTGATACGTCTCCTTGGTTGGAAATTACCTATAACACCATGGACAATTTATGGAGAATGTCATCAAGTTCTTTTTTAATAGCATTGTCAATTCCAGTAATGAGATGCTCTGGGGAAGAATATACTCCAGAATTGATGCAGCAATGAAAGGTGTACTGATCAATGATTTTCCTACACTTAGCGGAAGGTAATTTACTAAATTCCTTGCCTAGTTTGGCATTTGTTGTAACAACTTGAAATTGAGATTCCTCCTCTGTCACATTGACAATTTGAGAAGGAATGATGAGTTCGACCAAAGCCATTTCATAATCATCTTTATTGACATGAATGGGTTTGGGTAATTTTGTCCTGAATTCACTCCGGGTATTGTTAGAAAACATACCCATAGAGCTGTCACTGAGCACCGTTATGTAAAACTAATTCATAGCTGGTGACCAACAGCTAGATTTTGCAACGTAGGCTGTTTTATGAATTTTAAACCTGAGGTGGGTAAAATGTAACCAAGTGTGCTACTGAGAAGAATTAACCAAATCCAACCTTCAGATTTCAGACAGAATTGAATGATAGAAACCACCAACACAAAATAAATGGCAAAAATCTGTGACATGTAAATGAGACGATTTTTTGGCTCACGAGTTTTACAAAGCGTCGTAGTATTGTCTGCCATCTCCACGCTAGTCGAATCTGACTGAGACATCCTGTCAAAATGTAGAGTCTTTTATACCAAATGACTTTCTGGAATTCAACTGTCAAATTTCTTTGGATAACCTTCCCAGTAAACTTTAATTTCTTTGATCTTTTTCCCACCAACTTTCCTTGTGCGACGAGCAATGACTGATTTAATTTTGTAAATATCTTTGTCTTTTATCGTCTGAATTTCAGGCAAATAAAAGGATCCTTCAATTTATTCCCACAACAATCTTCTAACTGAACAGTTGGTGGCAAAGAACGGCGAATGTGAATGACCTTGAATAATTCTTTGGTCAGTATGGGAGATACACTTTGTCAAAAGTTGGCTCTGTTTTGTTGATGCGAACTAAATCACCCACTTTGATCGAGATTGGTGTTGATTTTGTTTTTGATCCATACAAGTGTTGTGATACTTCAGGTTCTGTTTTTTCAGTGACCGATGCGGGTGTTGTTTGAATTCTCCGATGGAAACTATGATTGTAGACATGAACCATATCGTCTAAAATATCAATGTAACGTAGCCCTTTTTCATGTGTGAAATACTTCCACGTGCGAGTTTTCAAACTTCTTTGAATTCTTTCAGCAATGCTTGCTTTAGTTTCAGGATTTTCTGTAGTGAAACAAATGAATATGTTTTGACTTCAGAAATTTCTGAAAGTCTTATTTTTGAATTCAGACCCTTTGTCAGTTTGCCAGGACTTTGGGGATCGACCTAAAGTTTTCAAAATAGACTCAAACGCTTGAATCAAAGTTTGACCTGTTTTATTATAAATTGGAACAACCCAAGCGTATTTTGAAAACACGTCAATGACACACAACAAATAACGAAACTGATCTTTGTCTTTCATTAACGTCTGTAAATCTGCTAAATCTGCCTGCCACTGATGATCAATACCTCCCACCTTTGTTTGACGTCTTTAAATTTTCGACGAATAGGTTTATGCAACGTGTAGGTTTTCTGCTCCTGCAACCATTACCTGACTTGATCTAAATATAAAGATTTGACCTGTTTTCGAGCTGACCGATACAGCTTTTGTACGCCCGAAAATCTTGCAGGATGTTTTTGGATCGTAGTAAATTTTATAAAGCGCATCTTCTCTTTTACTGTCCATGTTAATAAGCCTCCCACGACTGGGACGTTGAAGTTCTGGGTTCACGTTTTATAAACTCAGGTGGTGTATGCGGTAAGTAGGAACTGGTCTCAAAAAATTCATCCACATACTCTTCATCCTCGGACCCGTCTCTCTGCATCCATAACCAGCGCTGTCTTTTGCCAACATATTCCTGAGGGACATTAGATTCTCTCAGACCTCGAGAGAATTCTTGCCATCCTCTTGGGTTGGATCCTTTACATCGCCTCTGGACATCATTGACTAAATCAATCATATTAGATCCGTGAATAGGTTTTCCATTGACTTCTAAATTTCCCTGAGCATTCCAACTCATGCTCGGATGGTCTTTCAACATTTGAAGAAGAAATTTGGCCTTACTACGCATGGTTATAGGCACTCTATCAATAATACGATCATGCAAAGTCTCAGGCTTTTTCTTTGTTTGTACAGTTTGCTCCTGCTGCTGAAATTTTGATGACGGTTGCACTGCCTTTTTATGAGCCAGTTGAAATTTCTGTAACGTTTGGCCGTA
This sequence comes from Mercenaria mercenaria, assembly GCF_021730395.1. Taxonomy (NCBI): domain Eukaryota; kingdom Metazoa; phylum Mollusca; class Bivalvia; order Venerida; family Veneridae; genus Mercenaria; species Mercenaria mercenaria. Next base: position 658,967 of record NC_069362.1, read on the forward strand.
TAATTGAGCTTTTTCACTTTCAGACAAATCTACTCGATGAATTACAGACCCAACTCTTTCTGCAGCTCTGATGTTTGTGTGATGTCAGGGTTTGGTGGTAATCTTGGACGTTGCTGTTGCTCTGCTTTCATCTCTTCCAGTATTTTAAACGGAACAATGGCCATCTTTTTCATATTTTATATATCTATTTTCCAAGACTGTTGTTGAGCACAGGTGCTAGCGCAAAAGCTAACAGTGGTAAGAATCCTCCTTTCTGATTTAAATTTTGTTTTTTCTTCTAGATGGGAATCATTTTGTTTGCCAACTTCCGAAGTTGTTGACGCCTTGGATGCAACTGGCGCTTCTGAGCTTCTGATAGAGATACATTCCCTTTTAAAATATTTTGGCAGCATTCTCCCACACAGTTGATTAGATCTTTAGGCGCTTCCTTGATTAGTTTCTTTGCCTAAAGCTAATATCATGGCCCCATGTTTCTTGATCAACGGTGTTTTATGTTTTGCCATTCTTTTGCATAACATCTTCGTGACTGTCCCAACAACCAAATGATGTTGTTTCTGTGAATACTTGGGCTTATATAGGCGACAGGGCATCAAAGGCTGTCTTAGCAGCATCACTAATCGAACTTGATCTAAGTGTAGATACTTGTCGATTTAGTGGTGAAAATCGGGCTAACATTTCACTCGGATACCCTGTAAATGAGGAAGATGGTGAGCTTGCCCAAGATGGAGTTCCAGACGAAGTAATGGACAAAAACGATCTTGGGGTTGAGTTTCGGGACGAAGACGAGAACGAAGTTTCTCCTGGTATTAATTTGCTTACAGTCCATTTACCGTTTGGAGTCGAATAGGTTAAACCATCATGATGATTCACCACCACGTTATCAAATCTTGACTTAGGAGTATTAGGAACAGAGGATAGGGTGGTACTCTTGGATCTCGATAGCATGGGACTTGGAGTTTGAAATCCAGAGTTGATACTGATAGGTGAGAGAGGTGATCTGACTGGTGTTGTCTGGTCAATCACATCAGAGACACGACTGAGTGGTCTCAAAGGCGAGTCTTGTCTTGGTGAAGATTTTCGTCTTACAGTCACAAACCGATCATCGAGTTTCCTCATGGGTGGTGGAAGTGTCCTCCCTGTGGTCTTGCCCGATGATTTCTTGACTTGTATTTTGACTTTCAACGGTGATTTGTGTTTCTTGGCTGGTGTTTTAACAGATCTCTTTTTACCTTTCTTGGCTACTGGTGTTTTGACAGTTCTCTTTTTACCTTTCTTGGCTGGTGGCGTTTTGACAGATCTTTTCTTGACAGCCTTGTCAAATTTTCTCAAAGTCTTTTGTCTGTCCCTACGAAGTAGACTTCGAATCAAAACACCTCTAAGAAATCCACTGCCTCCTGGTTTTAATATCAATTTACGTTTGGTTTCGGCATCCCGATGGCGTCTGCTAACTGTTGAATCTCTTGTTGATTTCTGTTCATGAAATTCAAAGTCTGTTTAGGCAGTTGAATCTGTTTCTGTCTGATGATCTTGGCTGCTAACGTAAACCATTTGATTATTTCATGCAGACTCGCTTGTAATAACTGTTGTCATTTTTAAATATTTTTTTCTGGCTGAGCGATTCCAACGCTCTGATGACAGCTTTGGGTGTGTAATCCATGACGAATTGTCTTGAAGTGAATACCTTCTTCCTATGTATTGTTCTTTTATACTAGTCCCGTGTACACAACAGGTCTTCTATTTCCTCCAGTAACCCAACGATGAAAGATATCTGTTCTCAGTCTGTAGGACTCGGGCGTTCTTGGATAAAAATTAATCACTAAATATCCGTTAGGAACTGAAATGGCATCTCGATAGGCATGGACTAAATGTGACAATTGAACTTGACTTGCAAATACTTTGATTTGTCCTTTATCTCTAGTATTTTGAAACAGAATCATGTAATGCGCATTCAGACTCATTGTTCTGCTTGCTTGGATTGTTGAAACAGGTTCTGTGTGATATAAATCACACTGTTACGAGGGGCGTTCAATATGTAATGTTACTCCATATGTAGTTTCGTAACCGCTTATTATTTAGAGAGAATTATTGGCAACACATGGCTATTTTAATTATAAAAATCGGTATATTCAAAATAAAAATATTATAATTTGAGTGAGGTGTACTCGGGTATACTGGACAATTTTATGTCCAAAATAGTGAGATTGTAATATGCAATTCCTTGATTCTACTATTCAACCACTAGAATTTTAGTTAAATTTTCAGTTTAAAAAGATAAAACAAATCGTGATCTTCACAAAAATATATGAAAACTAAAATAAAAAGGTTTATAATAGTTTTAAATTGAGTGTGTATATTTTTACTCGAAAAATGATAAAGTGAGTAATATAAGCCTCTGCAATTTTGTCAGGCGCGATATTCATCGTTTAAAAAATTCTTGTATTTTAAGTTGATACTAGTATCTTAACTCTCGATTGCGAAACTAGTTACAACTTTGATTAATCGCCCTCAACACCCATTCCAAATGGAAACAACCTGGAGTTTAGATATTTTAGTTGTGTTGTAAAATTAAAAACGATATAAATAGTTTAAAACAAATACAAAATCATCACAAATTGCTGTTCTTTGTAGAAAAATAATAACATTTTGTGATTTTACAAGTTATTCTATTTTTCTGAGACTCCGAATGCCCAGGACAAACCTTAATTATAAGAATAGTCCGGTATACCTGAGTATACCTCACTAAAATGATTATATTTTTACTTTGAACCTGTCGATTTTTATAATTTATATAGCATTGTATTTCCAATAAAATTCTCTATAATGTGCCGAAAACCGCATCTTTAAATAACCAGCGGTTACGGAACTACATACTGAGTAACATTACAAATTGAACGCCTCGCGTATTACGTTGATGTCCTTTTTCTGGTAAACCAAAGTTTGATTTTTTCTTCATCTTTATCGCCGAGCATGTCGTCAAAAACCACCAAATGAGGAATACTGGTATCGCTGACAATCTCCTCGTCGTCTGGGATTCCATTGACAAACTTGATATAAGATCCTTCTCTTTCTTGCAACATAGCGTAGGTCGACTGCCATTCTTTGTAACTCCACTACACTTGTTGTGGTACAGTTTGAAACACATCCGTTTTAAACTCAATCAATTGTTTGACAAATTGTGTTTTACCAGACCCACTTGGTCCAGAAATGAAACTATTGCAAGGATGTTGAAATAGTAAACTACTTTCTTCCATGATGG